>NW_012111586.1:3919536-3923089 GCF_000951035.1 Colobus angolensis palliatus
GTGTTAGCCAGGATGGTCTCGATCTCCTGACCTCGTGATCCACCCGTCTCGGCCTCCCAAAGTGCTGGGATTACAGGCTTGAGCCACCATGCCCGGCAACAAATTTTTAAATGATCCAATTTGAAGGACTCACACTTTCTGATTTCAAAACTTACTACAATGCTGTAATAAGAGAGTGTGGTACTGGCAAAAGGATAGAGAGACATACAGATAAATGAACAGAATAGAAAGCTCAGAAATAAACCCTCATATATATGGTCAACTAATTTTCAACAAAGGTGAAAATTCAATTCAAGACAATTCAATGCGGGAAAGAACAATGTTTTTATTCAGTGATGCAGTGATGCTGGGACAACTGGATACCCAAATACAAAAGAATGAGGGTGGATCTCTTCCTTACATCACGTACAAAATTAAATCAAAATGTATCAAAGACCTAAATACAAAAATTAAAACTATAGAACTCTTAGAAAAAAGCATAGCTGTAAGTTCTTATGACCTTGGATTAAGCAATGCTTTCTTAGTTATCACAAAAGCACAAGTAACAAAAGAACAAATTGGACATCAAAATTTAAATTTTTATGCTTGAATACCATCAAGAAAGTGAAGAAAACACACATAATGGGAGAAAAAATTTGCGAATTATATATTTGACAAAGGACTTGCACCTAGATTATATTATTATTATTATTATTTGAGACAGAGTCTTGCTCTGTCACCCAGGCTGGAGTGCAGTGGCATGATCTCGGCTCACTGCAAGCTCCACCTCCCGGGTTCAAGCCATTCTCCTGCCTCAGCCTCCTGAGTACCTGAGACTACAGGCACCCACCAACACGCCCGGTTATTTTTTTTTGTCTTTTTAGTAGAGACGGGGCCTTCCTTTTTTTTGAGATGGAGTCTTGCTCTGTCACCCAGGCTGGAGGGCTCACTGTAAGCTCCGCCTCCTGGGTTCACACTATTCTCCTGCCTCAGCCTCCCGAGTAGCTGGGACTACAGGCACCCACCACCATGACAGGCTAATTTTTTCTTGTATTTTTAGTAGAGACGGGGTTTCACCGTGTTAGCCGGGATGGTCTCGATCTGACCTAGTGATCCACCTGCCTCAGCCTCCCAAAGTGTTGGGATTACAGGCGTAAGCCACCGCGCCCAGCAGAAGTCTTACAACTCAATAATAAAAAGACAATTCAATTTTAAAACAAATAAATTGAATAGATGTTTCTTCAAAGAAGATAAACAGATGACCAAAAAACACATGAAAAGATGCTTAACAATCAGGGAAATGCAAATCAAAACCACAATGAGATACCCATTTATACCTACTAGAACAACTATAAAAGAAAAACTAAATAATAACAAGCATTGGATGTGGAGAAACTGGAACCCTTAGACACTGATGGTGGTTATGTAAAATGTTGTAGATACTTTAGGAAACAGTCTGGGATTCCCTAAAAAGGTTAAACACAGATGGGTGCAGTGGCTCACGCCTGTAATCCTGGCACTTTGGGAGACCCAAAGATCACCTGAGGTCAGGAGTTCAAGATCAGCCTGGTCAACATGGTGAAACTCTGTTTCTACTAAAAATAAAAAATTAGCCAGGTGTGGTGGTGCACACCTGTAATCCTAGCTACTAGGGAGGCTGAGGCAGGATGATCATTTGAACCCCTGAGGTGGAGGTTGCGGTGAGCCGAGATCACCACTGCAGTCCAGCCTAGGCAACGAGAGCAAAACTCCGTCTCAAAAAAAAAAAAAGCACAATGGCCGGGTGCGGTGGCTCAAGCCTGTAATCCCAGCACTTTGGGAGGCCGAGACGGGTGGATCACAAGGTCAGTAGATCGAGACCATCCTCACTAACACGGTGAAACCCCATCTCTATTAAAAAATACAAAAAACTAGCCAGGCGAGGTGGCGGGCGCCTATAGTCCCAGCTACTCAGGAGGCTGAGGCAGGAGAATGGCATGAACCCGGGAGGCGGAGCTTGCAATGAGCTGAGATCCAGCCACTGCACTCCAGCCTGGGCGAGAGAACAAGACTCCGTCTCAAAAAAAAAAAACCACAAAACAAAAAACAAAAAACAAACAAACAAAAAAAGGTTAAACACAGTCAGTATGTGACCCAGCAATTCTACTCCTAGGTATATGCCCAAGAGAAATGAAAACACATGTCTACACAAAAACTTGTATGTAAAACTTCATAGTAGCATTGTTTGTAATAGCCAAAAAGCAGAAACAACCAAAATGTTTGGCCAGTGAATTACATTTCAATAAAACTGTTAAAACCCTCCTACTTAAAATAAAAAAAAACTTAAAAAAAATTTTATGTTTTGAGATGGAGTCTTGCTCTACTGCCCAGACTAGAGTACAGTTGGGTAATCTCAACTCATTGCAACCTCTGCCTCCTAGGTTCAAGCAATTCTTCTGACTCAGCCTCCCAAGTAGCTGGGATTATAGGCCACCACCATGCCCAGCAAATTTTTGTATTTTCAGTAAAGTCGGGCTTTCACCATGTTGGCCAGGCCGGTCTCGAACTCCTGACCTCAAGTGATCCACCAGCTTCAGCCTCCCAAACTGCTGGGATTACAGATGTGAGCCACTGCACCTGGCCAAAAGTTTTGAAGGTTTTACTAACCATAAGTGGCATTAAAAATCATAAAATTAAAATAAGACTAAACCTTATTTCTCAAAATTTGTTCCCTGAAACACTTCCACAAGATATTCTGCAAATATCCACAGAACAAAGCAAGGGTGGTGTGTTCAAGTGAATCTGAGAGACTTCACATAAAGATTCATAAAGTACATTATTGCGCTATATTCTGTAAAGAAGTCCTGTGGTAAAGAAACTAATTTAACCTGGTTTAACCCAGATTTCCCTTAATATAGTTGACCAGGGAAACTCAAGTTACTCAATTCCTATTAACAGTGCAAAAAATTAGTATTCCATGGAAATTAATTCAGAAAAAGTTGGCCTAACCTGTAAGTCTAGGGCATAACACACTTTGTACTTCACTCTCACAGCACTTAACACATTATAACATAACCAACTATTTATTTCTCATATTCCTCACTGCAATGTAGCCTCCTTGAGAGCAGTGGCTGTATATGTTGAGTCTGTCCTTGTTTCTGCCTGGCAGAGTGTCTGATTTTTGTGAATGAATAAATGAACTAATTTATTCTGTATTTGTGAATGAATAAATAAACTGAGAAGTCTGTATTTGTGAATGAATAAATGAACTAATGAACAAATACATGACAGAACAGTGACCCAATGAAGATGCAACCTCCTGTCTCCTACCTTTCTCTTCTCTTATTATAACTATAATTGTGTCAACCCAGGAACTGAGGGAATGAGGGAACACTGGGGAATTCACCTAGGCAGTGCCTGGATGGGTAATGCATGGAGATGTTAGGTGGAGAAGACAGCTGGTATCATAAGAAAATTGGCTTCATGGCCGGGCGCGGTGGCTCAAGCCTGTAATCCCAGCACTTTGGGAGGCCGAGATGGGCGGATCACGGGGTCAGGAGATCGAGACCATCATGGCGAACATGGTGAAACCCCG
>NW_012111586.1:3923553-3936315 GCF_000951035.1 Colobus angolensis palliatus
TTTTAGTAAAGACAGGGTTTCACCATGTTAGCCAAGCTGGTCCTGAACTCCTGACCTAGTGATCCACCCACCTTGGCGTCCCCAAGTGCTGGGATTACAGACGTGAGCCACCATGCCTGGTGGAAGCAAAGTCTTTAACTGACAGAAAA
Source organism: Colobus angolensis palliatus (assembly GCF_000951035.1). Lineage (NCBI taxonomy): Eukaryota > Metazoa > Chordata > Mammalia > Primates > Cercopithecidae > Colobus > Colobus angolensis. The sequence continues at coordinate 3,923,703 of NW_012111586.1, forward strand.
GGTATTTACAACATGGAAAGGGAGAAGGGAGAAGGCCTGAAAAAACCTGGTGTACTAGAATTGGAGCTATCATTATGAACTCATGGTTTTACAATATAAATGCACAAATAGATATAGAAATATTTACAGATAAATCTGTGTGTGAAAACCTATTTACATACATACATTTCCTAGCTCTGTTTACTGAGGGTGGCTATGAGGTAGAAGGTGGTGACTCAACTCCAGACAAGACTGGAGACTAGCTGAAACAGGGAAGAGGTGAAAGCAACTCTCTGTAAGACACACTCACCAGTGCCCTGTCAGTTTACCATTGCCAATGGCAACACCCAGAAGTTACTGTCCTCTTCCATGGCAACAACCCAGAAGTACCACCTTTTTTCTAGAAAATTCTGAATAACTCACCCCTTAATTTTCACGTAAGTAAAAGTAGGTATAAATGACTGCAGAACTGCCCCTGAGCTGCTACTCTCAACACACTGTCTATGGAGTAGTCCCACTCTGCAGAAGTAGTTACAGAGCTGTAACATTGTCACCTCAATAAGATTGTTTTCTTCTACCACCAGCTTGCTCTTAAATTCCATCCTGAGCAAGGCCAAGAACATTCCTGGGCTAAGCCCAATTTGGGGCTCTCCTGCCCTGCTACAGCTAGAAGCAGCAACACCCAAGTAGCATTTAGTACTCTAAGTGTGTACATCTTGGTTTCTAAATACTGTTCTTCACCAAAAGGAAATAAGGCTTCTTGAAGAAATGGCTGATTCCAGGGCTAAAGCAGAAAAAGTATAAGATAAGCTGAAAATATTTCTGCCAGAAAATAAAGAAACGCTGAATGAATGATAGCAATGTATCAAAAGGACACAGGAGGGATTTCCATTTCTAGACAAAAATAGATCAATTGTTACCAAACTTGCCCTCCTACCCTAAAGACCTAGAAAACTAGATAAAACATGAAACAAAACTTTTAGGCATTAGGCCAGGAGCGGTGGTGGCTCACGCCTGTAATCCCAGCACTTTGGGAGGCTGAGGTGGGCAGATCACTTTAGGTCAGGAGTTTGAGACCAGTTGGCCAACATGGCAAAACTCCTGACCTCATATGATCCACCCGCCTCTGTCTCCCAAAGTGCTGGATTACAGGCATTAGCCACTGTGCTTGGCCAAAGTATATTTTTGTAAGTTCCTTACTTTCAAGTGATACAGTATGATATTGTAGATTTGATACACTAAAAATACATAATGTAAACCTGTGATATTATTAGGTACATAGTCTTCAACCCATTTCCTGGCATACAACTCCTAACATCTTGAGAATATCCAAAGTGATGCCTTTTTGTTTGCTAATGTTGACTGATGGCTGGAAGCCCGTAGTTAGCTTTAGAATTAGGGATGCTCACCAGAAAGACCAAGGCATGATTACAGAATTAGAACTTTCAGTCCCATCCCCTGACTTCCGGAGAGGGGAGAGGAGCTGAAGGTTAAGTGGATGCCCAATGATATAATCAATCATGTCTATGTAATGAAGCCTCCAGAAAAACCAGCCCAGGCATGGTGGCTCACACCTGTAATCTCAGCACTTTGGGAGGCTGAGGGAGATCAAGACCATCCTGGCCAACATGGTGAAACCCCATCTATACTAAAAATACAAAAATTAGCTGGGCATGGTGGTGTGTGCCTGTAGTCCCAGCTACTTGGGAGGCTGAAGCAGGAGAATTTCTTGAACCCAGGAGGCGGAGGTTTCAGTGAGCCTAGATTGTGCCATTTCACTCCAGCCTAGTGACAGAGCAAGACTCTGTCTAAAAAACAAAAACAAAGAAAAAACAACAACAAAAAACCCAAAAGGACTGAGTTTGGAGAACTTCCTGATAGTTGGAACACCTGGCGGTTCTTAGAGGGTGGCATAACAAGAGAGGTCATAGAAGTAGCATGCCATTCCCCTGTACCTCCCCATATGCATCTCTTCATCTGTATCCTTTGCAATATCCCTTATAACAACCTGGTAAACATAAAAGTGTTTCCGTGAGTTCTGTGAGCCACTCTAGCAAATTAATTGACTCCAAACAGGGTGTTGTGAGAACCCCAACTTGGAGCCAGTTGGTGAGAAGTTCCAGAGGCCTGGACTCGGAATAGTGCCTGAAGGAGGGGGCAGTCTTGGGGACTGAGCCCTCAACCTGTGGGGTCTGAGGCTATCTCCAGGTAGACAGTATCAGAATTTAACTGAATTAGAGGACACCTAGCTGGTATCTGCTGCTTGATGTGTAGGGGAAAACCCACACACATTTAGTCACAGAAGTTTTCTGTGTTGATGATTGTTGTGACGTGAGATCAGAGTAGAAAACATGTTGAGTATGTTTTTTCCACCCACAAAACCCTAAAGTAATTACCAAGGAAAAAGGTGAAGAAATACAGCTAACTAGACCATAAAAGAGATAAAATGGAATACTAAAACAATCAACATAAAGACAAAAAGAAGAAAAAAAAATCAAAGAATGGATTTCATAAACAGAAAACAAATGGCAAGGCCATTTTTATATTTTAATATAAATGCTAACTAATTAAAAGGCAACATATCAAAATATGTGGGATGAAGTTAAAGCAGTGCTTGAAGAGGATTTACAGTTTCTATTATAGAAAAAGGAAGGTCTAAAATCAATCATCTAAGCTTCCACTTTAAGAATCTAGAAAAAAAGAGCTGAGATTGTTGGGATGTGGGGAGTGCAGTGGCTCCCAAAGATCTGTAATGCCAGTGGTTTGGGACGCCAAGGAAGGATAATCACTTAAGACCAGGAGTTTGAGATCAGTCTGGGTTACACAGCGAGACCCTAACCCTAGGAAAAAAAAAAAAAAAAATCAGCCAGGTGCAGTGGCTCATGCCTGTAATCCCAGCACTTTGGGAGACTGAGGCAGTACTTTCAACATCGCCTGATGTTGGGAGTTCGAAACCAGCCTGACCAACATAGAGAAACCCCATCTCCACTAAAAATACAAAATTAGCCAGGTATGGTGGTGCATGCCTGAAATCCCAGCTACTCAGGAGGTTGAGGCAGGAGAATTGCTTGAACCTAGGAGGCAGAGGTTGCAGTGAGGCGAGATTGTGCCACTGCACTCCAGCCTGGGCAACAAAAGCAAAACTCCGTCTCAAAAAAAAAAAAAAAATTACTCTTGAGCGAGGGTCTCTCACTGTTACTGAGGTTGGAGCACAATGTCTTGATCACAGCTCACTGCAGCCTGGACCTCCTAGGCTCAAGTGATCCTCTCACCTGAGCCCCCTGAGTAGCTAGAACCACAGGTGCATACCACCATGCCCAACTAATTTTATTATTTATTATACAGACAGTCTCGCTATGTTGTTCAGGCTGGTCTTGAACTCCTGGGCTCAAGCTATCCTCTCATCTTGGCTTCCCAAAGTGCTGGGATTACAGGCTTGAGCCACCACACCCAGCAGTACAAAAAAAAGTTTTTTTTAAATTAACTGGGCAGGAGTTCAATGTTACAGTGAACTATGATTATATCAGTGCTCTCCAGCATGTGCGACAGAGCAAGACCCTGTCTCTTAAAAAATTAAAAAAAAAAATAACCTAGAAAAAGAAGAGCAAACTCAATCAAAAACAAATAGGAAAAACGAAAAAATAAGAACAGAAATAAATAAAACAGAAAACTGACAACAGAAGAAAAGCAATGACACCAAAAGTTTCCTCTTTGGAAAGAAAAAAGGGAAAAAAAATCCACAAATGATCAATATCATGAGTGAAAGAAAGTGCATCACCACAGATCTTGCAGACATTAAAAGAATACCAGGATACTAAACATCTGAAATCATCCAACCTACCTCTTCAAAGGAATATTTTTCTACAGTATGAAGAGCATCTTGGGTCTCATTCCATCCTCCAATAGAATAGATGCAGTCATTGAGTGCAGCCACGCCAAGATATGCTCTCCTGGTTCCCATTGGAGGAAGTGGAGACCAACGCTTAGAAAGTGGATCATAGACTTCAAAAGAACGAAGTTCTATTCCTTCATTGCTGATGCCCCCAATTACATAAATTAAACCTGGAAATGGAATATTTTTGCTCAGATGCTACAGAAAGTGAGATACAAATAGTGATGAAAGTAACGATTGTGATCTGTTTCCTATGCCAATGCTATGTTTAATCTAGGGCTTAAAATTTTATTTAAGAGAGAAAATCAACTTTGTCAAGTTTATCACCTCACTATTCAGCAAGTTGTAAAAAATTAGTGGAATTAATTTAAAATAGCATCGAGTTTTCAAAGAATTTGAAATAATCTGTTAGCTGAGGATTTTCTATCTAATTATCTGCTTGGTGATCTCAGGCTCCAGATCCACCCACAGATAAAACAGGAAAGGAAAATGGATTTTTTTTTCCCTAAAAAATGTTATGCACTTAAGCTGGGAATTACATGGCCCTCTTTAGTGACAGCCTATCTGTTGCTCAGATGGACATAAAGTAGGGAATTTAAATTTAAATAGTATGTGGCTAAATTAAGGTATCAGAATCAATTACTACAGTACACAGCTGGGTGTCGTGGTTCACAATCCCAGCACTTTGGGAGGACAGGGAAGGCGAATCACTTGAGCCTAAGACCAACCTGGGCAAAAAATACACAATTAGTCAGGCATGGTGGTGTGTGCCTGCAGTCCCAGCTACTTAGGCAACTGAGGTGGGAGGATGGCTTGAGTCTGGGAGGCAGAGGTTGCAATGAGCCAAGATTGCACCACTGCACTCCAGCCTGGGCAACAGAGTCAGAACTCGTCTCAAAAAACAAAAACAAAAACAATTACTACAGTAAAATATAATGTAATTTACATAAAATTTCCTTATAAACTCTGGCAATCTACAATTATTTTTGAATCTCTAGTGTTGTACTTCATCTTCTAAAGTGAGGAGTTACAAAGAATTATATTTTAAGAAATGTGGGCTAGGCTGGGTGCAGTGGATCATGCCTGTAATCCCAGCACTTTCGGAGAACAAGGCGGGCGGATCACGAGGTCAGGAGATTGTGACCATCCTGGTTAACAAAGTGAAACCCCGTCTCTACTAAAAATACAAAAAATTTGCCAGGTGTGGCGGGTGCCTGCAGTCCCAGCTACTCCGGAGGCTGAGGCAGGAGAATGGTGTGAACCTGGGAGGTGGAGCCTGCACTGAGCTAAGATCGCACCACTGCACTCCAGCCTGGGTGACAGAGCGAGACTCCATTTCAAAAAACAAAAAAGAAAAAAGAAATGTGGGCTAAATGTTAGTATAGTAAACCTGGGTTTTAGTTCCAGCCTTGTCAGTAACCAGCCATGAGAAAAGACAACTCACAACCTTCCTGATCTTCAGCTTCCTCATTTATAACTTAAAGAAGTTGAAATAGGTAAGTTCAAAGATCCCTTTCTAGGTAGCTCTATGATTTTAGACGGGATGATAAAAATAATAAATATAAAACAACTAGGAGACATGATATTAAACAGTAAGATATAGTCTGCACCACATAATTTGCTAATAGAAATCAGAGAAGGTAACCACAAAGCAGAAGGAAGTTGAGCAGATTAGGCTGTCATATAACAATGGGAAAGTTGCTTCCTTCTCCACAGGTGCATATAAATCAGCTCTCCAATCCTAGACAGAATCAGGTTCTAGTTAAAACATCTTACTACCTAACTCTCAGAGTATAGTAGACAATCAAAATAATGTTTGTATACCACTTTAATATGCAACATATAATTATTTAAATCTGTCACAGGATTATATGCTATGTGAACTGAATCACAAAGTACTTTGTAGAAAAAAAAATGCTAAAGAAGCCTATAGAGACCATGAAAACAATTTATTTTTATTTATTTTTTGAGACAGAGTTTCACTGTTACCCAGGCTGCAGTACAGTGGCACCATCTCACTCACTGCAACCTCCACCTCCTGGGTTCAAACAATTATCCTGCCTCAGTCTCCCTAGTAGCTGGGATTACAGGAAGGAGTGTGGTACCATGCCCAGCTAATTTTTGCATTTTTAGTAGAAATGAGGTTTCACCACGTTGGCCAGGCTGGTCTCGAACTCCTAACCTCAGATGATCCTACTGCCTCAGGCTCCCAAAGTGCTGGGATTATAGGCATGAGCCACCACGCCCCAAAATTGTTTCTGATATTCTCTCCCTACTTAGAAATATTTACTTAGATGTTCATGGGAGAGAAAAGACAGTAACAGATAACACTTCGAATGTTTATTGTGCTAGTCAGATATTCCTGCTTACTTGCAATTTTTAATGATAGCCTTGTTTATTTTGAAAAATCAATTATTTTGGCAATACAGAAATAAAAGTCAACGATAGGAGGTAAAAAGCAGAACTTCTATGCTGCTAGTATCAGTCATTCAATACCAACAGACCTAAAATATACTTTTGTGAAAATAAGGCCTCAAACTCAAAGTTTTTCAGAACTACATTTTGAGGAAAAATATTTTATAAAGTGATTACCTTGCATTTCACAGCACCCAAAGTAGTAGCGTGACACAGCCATGTTACCAACTACTTCCCATTTATTTTCATCAGGATCAAATCTTTCAATGGTGTTCCCTATCTCAGCTCCAACCCATCCACCTGTAATGAAACAGAAAAATGTTCGTTTCTGGGATAAAAGAATCTTATTTATGACAAAGACCTTACAAAACATCTAAACCAATTACTTCATATTATAGATATCACATGAACCAAAGAGGTTATCTGTTCCACGATCCCATGAAAAAGTTAGAATTTGGCCGGGCGCGGTGGCTCAAGCCTGTAATCCCAGCACCTTGGGAGGCCGAGATGGGCGGATCATGAGGTCAGGAGATCGAGACCATCCTGGCTAACACAGTGAAACCCCGTCTCTACTAAAAAAATACAAAAAACTAGCCGGGCGAGGTGGCGGGCGCCTGTAGTCCCAGCTACTTGGGAGGCTGAGGCAGGAGAATGGCATAAACCCGGGAGGCGGAGCTCGCAGTGAGCTGAGATCCGGCCACTGCACTCCAGCCTGGGCGACAGAGCAAGACTCTGTCTCAACCAAAAAAAAAAAAAAAAAGAAAAAGTTAGAATTTGACCACGAGTAGAACTCAGGTCCTTTGCATAACTGATGCTCTTTTGAGAAAAAAAAAGAATTCAAGTCTTTTAACTCCCTATTTTTCACTAAAGACTAAAACAAAACAAAACAAAGAAAGCCCCAAAACTTCAATATACTGCATGGAAAAGACAGTATTTTGCAAAACTACCTTTTGAAATGACTTCTGGCTATTCAGAATGTTTATCCTAATCAAGGCCAGCTCCAAGCCTAATCAGAGCATACTGTGTATTTGGTTAATTTCAGGAACTTCAGAAAGGCCCTTTATCCCCACAATAACATTTTCTTAACACTCGCTAATTCTTTTTTTTTTTTTTTGAGACAGAGTCTTGCTCAGTGGCCCAGGCTGGAGTGCAGTGGCCAGACCTCAGCTCACTGCAAGCTCCACCTCCCGGGTTTTACCCCATTCTCCTGCCTCAGCCTCTCGAGTAGCTAGGACTACAGGCACCCGCCACCTCACCCAATTAATTTTTCGTATTTTTTACTAGAGACGGGGTTTCACCGTGTTAGCCAGGATGGTCTCGATCTCCTGACCTCGTGATCCACCCGTCTCAGCCTCCCAAAGTGCTGGGATTACAGGCTTCAGCCACAGCACCCGGCCTTTTTTTTTTTCTTGAGATGGAGTCTCCCTCTGTTATCCAGGCTGGAGTGCAGTGGTGCAGTCTCGGCTCAGGCTCACTGCAAGCTCCGCCTCCCAGGTTCAAGCCATTCTCCTGCCTCAGCCTCCCGAGTAGCTAGGACTACAGGCGCCCGCCACCACGCCCAGCTAATTCTTTTTGTATTTTTAGTAGAGACAGGGTTTCACTGTGTTAGCCAGGATGGTCTTGATCTCCTGACTTCGTGATCCGCCCGCCTCAGCCCCCCAAAGTGCTGGGATTACAGGCGTGAACCACCGTGCCCGGCCAACACTCTCCAATTCTTAAAGCTTAAAATATTATTTCCCACAATTAACTGAAAAATGCAGATACTTATGGAGGTAATAAAATATAATAGATTAAATTCACCTTAAGGTAACTGATATTTTTTGCACAATAGGTTTGGATGAGGGGAAGACACTGAGTTACAGTGAATTGAAGGAGTGACAAGGAGAAAATAGGGGAGGCTGAAAGCTATGTCAACTTATAACTTTCCCTAGGAACAACCTTGATTGTAACATTTGTTACACAGATATTCAAAGTAGAATAGCTCATAATCATTCACTACATCTACAAGAATAAAAATAATATAGCACAGAACTTCCTTGTGATATATTTAATTTTCTGGCATCTGTTTTCTTATATTAAACATAATTAGGCCACTATGCAGAGTGCTAAAAAAAGTTATACACTTAATTAAAATAATGAGATTTAACTACTCAGCTAAAGTACTGCACTGGATGTCTCATCTATATTTTATCTCCAGTAATACAATTTTAAGAATAAGAATTTAAAGAGCTGGCAAGCACATCTACAGCATACAGTAGCTCCAGAGATACCTGCAGAAGAATGTGTATGACTAGCAGTTTGGTCAGCCAGCCAACTGGGCACCCCCTCCAACCCCTCCAACCCCTGACCCCTACCTATACCTTCCCCTAAGACCTTGCCCAGCCTCCAGAGTATACAGACTAAAGCCAGTTGTTTTTTAAAAAAAGAATGTAAAGAGCTGAAAAGAGGAAAAGAACATCTCTAAAGTCATCAGAACCCAATAATTTAAATAATATTAGCTATCTTTACAAACATTTCATATTCTCACTTCTTTGTGGGATCTAAAAATCAAAACAAATGAACTCATGGAGACAGAGAGCAGAAGGATGGTTACTAGAGGCTGGGAAGGGTAGTGTAGTGGGGGTGGGGAGGGAGGAGGTGGGCATGGTTAATGAATACAAAAAAAAAAGGACGAATGAATAAGACCTAGTATTTGATAGCGCAATAGGGTGACTATAGTCAATAATAATTTAATTGTACATTTAAAAATAACTAGAAGAGTATAACTGGATTGTTTATAACACAAAGGATAAATACTTGAGGAGATGGATATCCCATTTTACGTGATGTGATTATTACACATTATGTGCCTATATCTCATGTGCCCCATAAATATATATACCTATTACGCATCCACAAAAATGAAAATTAAAAATAAATACATAAATAATATTAGCTATCTTTAAACTGAACAGCATAATTACCCAGAGCATAGATAGTCCCATAACACACACACACGCCTAAGCCACAGCGAGGATGATTCATCGAAGCTACAGTTGTCCACTGTTTAGTAACTGGATCATAGCATTCAGTACAATCAAAAATCATTGAATCCTTTTCACCTGAGTTAAATAAAAGAGACATATATTAGAAAGTTTAGTAATGCTAAAAGACTAGCACCATAATACAATATTCAGTAGTATTCCCTATTGTCAAAAATTCAACCATTATGTCTGATTTTATACTATTCATTAACTTTCATTTGCCTGTCAAGCATTATTTTGAATCTGGAGCACTGTCATTTATTAAAGCCCACTTATGAAACAGGCACAATTTTCCTATTATCTATTTCTATCACTCAAACAATCTATGTAATGTTTTAGGATGCAATTTGCATTTTAACACTTCTATATTTTTTTTCACATAATAGTTTGGGTGGCTGGCCCTAGTACAATTTGAGTTTTAATGTAATCCTTTTCTAACAACAAACAGGAAATGAATTTTTTTTTTTTTTTGAGACGGAGTCTCGCTCTGTTGTCCAGGCTGGAGTGTGGTGGTGCAATCTCGGCTCACTGCAAGCTCCGCCTCCTGGGTCCACACCATTCTCCTGCTCAGCCTCCCGAGTAGCTGTGACTACAGGTGCCCGCCACCTCACCTGGCTAATTTTTTGTATTTTTAGTAGAGACAGGGTTCCACCGTGTTAGCCAGGATGGTCTCCATCTCCTGACCTTGTGATCCGCCCGCCTCGGCCTCCCAAAGTGCTAGGATTACAGGCATGAGCCACTGCACCCAGCCTAAAAATGAAAAAATTTTAAAAAGATACCCAAATTTTCTTTTTTTTGATATTTATTTATTTATTTATTTTTACAGACAGAATCTGGCTAGAGTGCAATGGCACAATCATCGCTCACTGAAGCTTTGAACTCCTGGACTCAAGTGATCCTCCTGCCTCAGCCTCCCAAGTAGCTAGGACTATAAGCATGTGCCACCATGTCCAGCTAATTTAGAATTTTTAAATAAGATATTTAGGAGTAAATCTAACCAAAGATTATGCAAGGCCTCTATGGATAACATTTATAAATTTTACTTAAAGTTTTAAATTATGGAACATCTAAATAAATGAAGAGATGAATAATGTTCATGAATTATAAGAGTCAATGTATCATGAAGATTTTCCTATTTAAAAAAAAGAGTCAATGTAAAGATGATAGTTATCCCCATATTGATTTATAGATTTAATGTATTCCCAATCAAAAAAATCCATTTTTTAACAGATTTGACAAACTGATTCTAAAATTTATATGGAAGTACAAAGAGCCTAGAAGAGCCACGCATTCTCAGAAAAGAATAAGAAGAAACAGTCCCATCATATATCAAGACATATAACAAAGCCATAGTAATTTAAAAAGGGATAGACAGAGACTAATGAAACAGAAAAGAAATTCTAGGAACAGAGACATACATATATGATTGCTTGATAGAAGACAGAGTTAGCACTACAGAGCAGTGGGGAAACAACAATCTTTCATGCTAGGATAATGGATTATACATCGGAAGGAAAATGAAACTAATGCCTTACTGCATATTATCCATAAAAACTAAATTCCAGGTAGATTACTGACATAAATGCGAATGGAAAAACTATAAAACTGTATAGAACAATGAAGGTATAGGTCCTTATGATGTTGGAGTAGGGAAAGATGTCTTAAATAAGATGCAAGAACATTAACCATACAGGGAAAAAAATAAGAGATTTGACTACACTAAAATTAAAAATACCTGTTCATCAAAGGATCCCATTAAGAGAGTAAAAGATGAAGCAGCAGAATAGGAGAAGATATTTATAGCACATATGACTTTATGAGGGCCTAGAATCCTGAATATAAACAAAATTCCTATTGTACAGAAAACAGTTAACATAGCAGGCCTAAAAATGCCTGTCCTTAGAAAGGCCTATTTGGGGGCCAGGCACGATGGCTCACGCCTGTAATCCCAGCACTTTGGGAGGCTGAGGTGGGCGGATCACAAGGTCAGGAGATCGAGACCATCCTGGCTAACACTGTGAAACCCCATCTCTACCAAAAATACAAAAAATTAGCCAGGCGTAGTGGTGGGCGCCTGTAGTCCCAGCTACTCGGGAGGCTGAGGCAGGAGAATGGCGTGAACCCGGGAGGTGGAGCTTGCAGTGAGCGGAGACAGCACTACTGCACTCCAGCCTGGGTGACAGAGCGAGACCCCATCTCAAAAAAAAAAAAAAAAAAGAAAAGAAAGGCCTACTTGGAAGGTTGATCCTTTGCTAGAATCTGGGAATATGGCTGGTTGACAGTTCCCTCCACTGATACAAAATTTTCCCAAAATGGTAAGAGTGGCTTACTGTGCTTGAACTGTACAAACAATGTGATTTATGCTGAATATAGGCTTTCCTTCTGAGGGTCTGGGATTTTGGTATGTGCTAGGAAGAAAGAGGATATGTGATCAGCTGCCTGCAAAAACCTTGGGCACTATGTCTCTAATGAGCTTCCCTGGTAGACAATACTTCCCACATGTTGTCACAACTAATTGCTGAGGAATTAAGCATGTCATGTGTGACTGTACTGAGTGAGGACTCTGGAAAGCTGTCAACTGGTTCTTTCCAAACTTCATCACATGTGCCTTTTCTTTTTGCTGATTTTGTTTTGTACATTTCGCTATAATAAATCTTAGCTGTGGATACAATTACATGCTAAATCTTGTAAGTCCTTTTAGCAAATCACTAAACCTGAGAGTGGTCTTGGGAACCCTGATGCACCTACAAATCAACAAAATAGACAATTTTTTAAATGCACTAAAGATCTAAAAAGTTACTTCTTGAAAGAAGAAATCTGGCTGGGCGCGGTACCTCACACCTGTAATCCCAGCACTTTGGGAGGCCAAGGTGGGTGGATCATGAGGTCAGGAGTTCTAGACCAGCCTGACCAGCCTGACCAACATGGTGAAACCCCGTCTCTACTAAAAATAGAAAAATTAGCCGGGCATGTTGGTGCGCTTCTGCAATCCTAGCTACTCAGGAGGCTGAGGCAGGAGAATCACTTGAACTTGAAAGACAGAGGTTGCAGTGAGCGGAGATCGCGCCACTGCACTACAGCCTGGCGACAGAGTGAGACTCTGGCTCAAAACAAAAACAAAAACAAACAACAACAAAATTGGCCAGGCATGGTGGTCTATGCCTGTAATCCCAACTACTTGGGAGGCTGAGGCAGGAGAATCACTTGAACCCGAGAGGTGGAGGTTGCTGTGCGCCACTGTCCTCTAGCCTGGGTGACAGAGTGAGACTCCATTTCAAAAAATAAAAATAAAAATAAAAGGGCC
>NW_012111586.1:3942695-3943149 GCF_000951035.1 Colobus angolensis palliatus
GAATATCTTAAGATAGCAATGTTGACCGTATTAATAGCTAGCGAAGTCACAGCAGTTTTGAAGAGCCTCTGTAAGCACTTCTGTGGTATCAGGGGAGGGAATACACACATATGCAAGTGTCACACATGGACCTCTGACCCTAGGTTAAACAGAAGAGTTCAAGTGATAAACCTATGCATAATTGACAAAAGACACATACAAGGAATTATTAAAGTTGTAGTCAAAGACTATATAGAATTGTGCTCTTTATGCAGACAAGAAGTTATTGCTTAAAATTCTAATTTATTTGATGGAATTTTCTGATGCACATGTCATTTCTTGAATTAATAAATAGTTCTGAGTTATATACCCTCCAAAGTAAAGACAAAAATAAAATAGTTCCTATATCGCCATAATTTAAATTGACAGTACCATAATCAGAAAATATTTATAAAATTTTTGGGTGGGGATGGCT
>NW_012111586.1:3943779-3953038 GCF_000951035.1 Colobus angolensis palliatus
GAGGAGGCTGAGGCAGGAGAATTGCTTGAACCTGGGAGGCAGAGGTTGCAGTGAGCCGAGATCACGCCATTGCACTCCAGCCTGGGCAACAAGAGCAAAACTCCATCTCAAATAAATAAATAAATATTTAATGAGCCATATATGGTGATGTATGCCTATAGTCCCAGTTCCTTTATTATTTAATAATTCATAAACGTAGTTTTACAAAACACCAGGACTTCGAAAAGAAATATATCCTACTATCTTGTTGACTTGGTTTTTATGTACCCAGTATCCATACTGCTTGGTTTATTAAAAATGAATCATAATGTAGCTTTCAGAATTAAAAAAAATTCTATCATAAATATTGATCTAAATTTTGATGCCACTTTTTTTTTTTTGACGGAGTTTCGCTCTTGTTGCCCAGGCTGGAGTGCAATGGCACCATCTCGGCTCACTGCATGCAACCTCCGCCTCCCGAGTTCAAATGATTCTCCTGCCTCAGCCTCCTAAGTAACTGGGATTACCGGCACCTGCCACCATGCCCAGCTAATTTTTTTGTAGTTTTAGTAGGGACAGGGTTTCACCATGTTGGCCAGGCTGGTCTTGAACTCCTGACCTTAGGTGATCTGCCTGTCTTGGCCTCCCAAAGTGCTGGGATTACAGGCGTGAGCCACTACGCCAGGCAGGTGCCATATTCTATAAACAACTTTTCTTTTCTTTTTTGAGAGAGGGTCTTGCTCTGTCAGCCAGGCTGGAGTACAGTGGCACGATCATGGCTCACTGCAACCACTGCCTCCTGGGCTCAAGTAATCTTCCCACATCATCCTGCCAAGTAGCTGGGACTACAGAAATGTGCCACACATCTGGCTCATTTTTAGTTTTTTTTTAAGAGATAAAGTCTCAATATATTGCCCAGGCTGATCTCAGACTCCTGGGCTCAAGTGATCCTCCTGGCTCGGCTTCCAAAAGTGCTGGGATTACAGGTATGAGCCACCACACCCCACCACCACTTTTCATTAAAACCAAACCTAAGTATTCTGGCTTGTGATAAATCACAGTATTCATCCAATATGAAATATTCACCATCTTGCCCTTCCCCTTCCCCTTTCCCTTCACCCTTTCACCTTTCCCCTTCCTCCTTCCCCCTTCCCCCTTCCCTCCCTCCCTCCCTCTCTCCCTCCCTCCCTGCCTTCCTTCCTCCCGTCCTTCCTTCCTTCCTTCCATCCTTTCTGTAAATACTTATTGAGGACAATTAGATATATGTATACCACATAGCAACATATAAATCATAAAGCATATTAGAATATAGCCAACAAGACTAATAAAGAAAATAAGACATTTTTATTATTACCTCCAATAGCGTAGACCATCCCTCCCAGAACTGTTACTCCCAGCCCACTTCGAGCCTGATGAAGTGAAGACACAGTGGTCCAGTACTGGCTAAAGGTGTCAAAACGTTCCACACAGCTGAGGGCTCTGCTATCACTCCAACGACCCCCCTGCAACCGAGTATATCCACCTAAACAAAAGAAGAAAAAGGAGTACATAGCAAATCCCTTACTATTAAATAGAAAACTGGTAGTAATGGAAATCTAGTGTTCTACAGCTAAACATCTAGTATAACTATTATATAACAAGAAATAAATGGTTTAGAGCTTACTTTCTCCCTCTATATATAATGTAATATTCTTAAATTTGCCAATTCCTGAAAGATTGTGGCTTAAATATTAAGACAGTTAGCCTCAGTGTTTTACCACTTAGTCTTGGTTATAAATAGAATATTATATGAAATATAAATCTCGGCACTGCTTTTAAGTTAGGAAAGTTTCATTATAACATTATAACTTTCATTAGTGTCTTTTTCAATTAAAAATAGTGAGTTGAAGGCTGTGTGTGTGTGTGTGTGTGTGTGTGTGTGTGTGTGTGTGTGTTTGAGGCAGGGTTTCACTCTGTCACCCAGGCTGGAGTGCAGTGATGTGATCACAGCTTACTGCAGCCTCAATCCTCCCCCATCAACCTCCTGATGAAATCCTTGTTTTGACTATACATCCAATCAGCAAAAAAGTTTTAAGAAGCACCCAAAAGCATTATACTTAAATATTAATACATATATGTAATTGTAATTATATACGTGTAAATTATAAATTATCTCATACATCAGGTACTTACATAAAAACTATACTATGTGTACAGATCTTCACTATATATAAGTATCAATGTTATATATTATATGTATTTTAAATGCCAATAAAGTTTAATGCTTTTTTTTTTCTTTTTTTGAACCAGTGTCTTGCTCAGTTGCCCAGGATGGAGTGCAGGGTACAATCTCTGCTCACTGCAACCTCTGCCTCCTGGGCTCAAGTGATCCTCCCACTTCAGCTTCCCAAGTAGCTGGGACTACAGGCACACACCACCATACCAGGGTAATTTCTGTATTTTTGTGTAAAGACAAGGTTTCATCAGGTTGCGTAGGCTAGTCTTGAACTTCTGGCCTCACACAATCCTCCCACCTAAGCCTTCCAAAGTGCTGGGATTACAGGCCATGAGCCACGACACCCAGATTTAAGTTAATGCTTTTTGAAATAAAAATGAAGCCAGGCGCGGTGGCTCAAGCCTGTAATCCCAGCACTTTGGGAGGCCGAGACGGGCGGATCACGAGGTCAGGAGATCAAGACCATCCTGGCTAACACAGTGAAACCCCGTCTCTACTAAAAAAAAAAATACAAAAAACTAGCTGGGTGAGGTGGCGGGCGCCTGTAGTCCCAGCTACTCGGGAGGCTGAGGCAGGAGAATGGCGTAAACCCGGGAGGCGGAGCTTGCAGTGAGCTGAGATCCGGCCACTGCACTCCAGCCTGGGTGACAGAGCTAGACTCTATCTCAAAAAAAAAAAAAAAAAAAAGAAATAAAAATGAAAAGAAGTTGTAATATGTGGTCGGGCACGGTGGCTCACGCCTGTAATCCCAGCACTTCGAGAGGCCAAGGCAGGCAGATCACAAGGTCAGGAGTTCAAGACCAGCCTGGCCAATATGGTGAAATCCTGTCTCTACTTAAAAATATATATATATACAAAAATTAGCTGGGCATGGTGGCACATGCCTGTAGTCCCAGCTACTCAGGAGGCTGAGGCAGGAGAATCACTTAAACCCAGGAGGCGGAGGTTGCAGTGATCCGAGATCATGCCACTGCACTTCAGCCTGGGTGACAGAGTGAGGCTCCGCCTCAAAAAAAAAAGAAGTTGTAGTATGTTCCGCTGATATTCCTATGGATCATCCTTTATAACCACACTTTGGTTTGGAGACCATTGATTCCTATCACTCCTAATGACTAAGATACTGTGAACAGTTTAAAAACTTGAGATTTATTTTCTTTATTTTTCACAAGAATTCAAATTTTTTACTTTTAAAGCAGTACTTCTTTAGTCACTTATTTGATAACTGGATAATCTACAAACTCAAAGGTTTAGATCACAGAATAACAGATATCAAATGAATAGCTATTTCTTTTTAGACATATTTATCATAATACATAAATGCAGTTTATAAATCTGTAGCCTGTATGTGAAATTTAATATGCCTCTTCAATACACCCACATATTCTAACATGTATAGTAAAAACAACAATATATTAAAAAGTTTTGATCTGGAACACAAATATAATTTCTATTACTTTTTAAAGGGCTCTCACCTACTGCATACAGGTACTTTCTTGCTTTCTTCCGAGGTCGAACCTTAGATGTCTGCAGAAAACTACAAAACTTGTTCTCTTTGGGAGATTTGCATACTTCACAGTACTCTTTCAGAAGTGTTTGCAATGCAACACGAAGATTAAAATCGGATACTCCTAAAGCAATATTTAAAAAGACAATGTTTTAAACAATTTTTAAGTAACATTGGAAAAACACATTTCTATAAAGATAAGACACCTTTAACAATCATTAAATAAAAAATCATCATCAAACAATGGTGTTTGTTTCCTGCAATACCAAATATTGGTACTATTTTAAGGAAAGCATTTTCTTCACTAATGAAAAACAAAAAAGGTTGCTGTTAAAAAATATGCTTCATATATAAGCAGAACAGCAACTAAAAAATATATATGCTTCACAGTATCCCCCCATGTATAAGAATTTCCAGGCCGGATGTGGTGGCTCACACCTGTAATCCCAGTACTTTGGCTAAGTCGAGTGGATCACTTGAGCCTGGCCAGCATGGTGAATGAAAACCTTGCTGCTACAAAAAATACAAAAATTAGCCGGGTGTGGTGGCATGTGCCTATAGTTCCAGCTACTCAGGAGGTTCATGTGGGAGTACCACTTGAGCTCAGGAGGCAGAGTTTGCAGTGAGGCAGGATTGCGCCACTGCACTCCATCCTGGATGACAGGGTGAGACCTGTCTCAAAAATAGACAGGAAATAGCTGGACAGCAGTGGCACAATCCTGGCTCACTGTGGCCTTGACCTCCTGGGCTCAGGTGATCCTCCCACCTCAGCCTTCCAGGTAGCAGGGACTACAAGTGCATGCCACCATGCTGGGCTAATTTTTTGCCTTTTTTTTGTAGAGACAGGGTTTCACCATGTTGCCCAGGCTGGTCTTGAATTCCCGGGCTAAAGCGATTTGCCTGCCTTGGCCTCCTAAAGTGCTAGAATTACAGGCATGAACCACTGCACCTGGCCTAAAGTAATTTTTAGAAATAAATTTAAACATCGTTTTTCTAATATAAAGATACAAACTATTTTATACTATGGTAAAACATATTTTCGGAATTAAGTTTAGAATCTAAAGATGATTCAAAGGCTACTCAGAAGCTATAATAGTATATCAACACCAAATTTATTTTATAATGAAGGGACTTATAGGATTCATTGAGTTTTTTTATTTTTAATGTATGCATTTTCTCCAAGTATTAGGTTTTGCTCAATTTTTCAGAGTAGCAAGAGGAAATCTTACACTGAAATAACTGGTTCTGTCAACAGCAGTTGTTATGTTAGTCGCTCTGTCAGTAATTTTTATCTATAACACTAATCTGCCTTAGTAATCAATCTCAAGAAAGATTTTGATAAAAATAGGTAGAAATATTAAAATACTACTGCCCACCCACAAAACAGAAAAGTTGTATCTTACATAATCATTCAATACATTTTTAAAAAGAAAAAAAAAAGAGTAATCATTCAATAAATGTCTGTTACTGAACCAAAAAATGAAAACACTCTCCCACATTTCAGAGAACACATCACTGGATAATTAATCAACTAATTTGATATATAGCAAAAAAGTTACCTTCTATATACTTTAAAAGTCTCTGAGGAGGTAGTAAAGGGAATCGAATTGGGTCTAGCACTTCTACCACATGTTTTCTTCTTTTTCCCAAATCTTTCAGAATCCATTGCATTGCAGCTAAGAAGACCTGGTATTCATCCTCAATGCTAAGCTCTTCACTTCGCAAAATTTTGATCAGCTGATCTTTTGTAAGTGCCAGGAACTCTTCTCCACTATGAACCTCTAAGAAATGGACATGAATGTAGTTTTCTGAGAATTCCAAGAGATCATGGCAGGCAATTTGCTCAGAGAACTGAAAGATTCCAATGCAGTTCAGTGGATCAATTTGTCCTTTCAGAAATTCACAGCAAAGATGAACAACTTCAGTCAACTGTAGCATGTCTGCTGCAACAATCAACTCCTGGACATTATTCACACCTATGTTCACTATACCTAGAGAAGTAGGAAGACAAAATGGCCAATAAAGTAAAAACATACATTGGCTTACCATATTCAAAAAGTATTACACTTGATTTCACTGATGCTTGCAGAGTAGACAGACGCTTAAAAAGGCAATCAAGGATTTGTGTAAAGAGCACAAAACTTAAACGATAACGATACCTAACACATTTATGAAAAACTTACAATGAACCAGGTGCAGCATTAATTGCTTTATATGTTAATTTAACCCTTATTATACTCCCAAGTGGTAGATACTATTTTTCTTATTTTCATATTAAGGAAACAGAATCAAAGTTTAAGTAACTTGTCCACAAGTTGTAAGGTAAAGCAAGTTGCAAGGTAGGGGTTGACATCAAAGTCCATGCTTTTGCCATAAAAAAGAAGGAAATCATGTGCTTTACAGCAACACACATGGAGCTGGAGGCCATGATTCTAAGCAAATTAACACAAGAACAGAAAACCAAATATCATATGTTCTCACTTATAAATGGGAGCTCAACATTGCATACACATGGACACCAAGAAGGCATAGATACACATTGGGGTTTACTTGAGAGTGGAGGGTAGGAGGAGGGTAAGGATTGAAAAACTATGTATCAGGTATTATACTGATTATCTGGGGGACAAAATTATCTACATACCAAGCCCCCAAGACATGTAATTTACCCATGCAACAAACCCACACATGTACCTCTTGAACCTAAAAGTTGGAAAGAAAAAAATCAAACAACAACAGCAACAACAACAAATAAAGTCTATGCTTTTAACATAAGGTTATATGCATGTAACAAACATTTACTGAGGCCAGGAGGTTGAGACCAGCCTGACCAACATGGCGAAACCTTGTCTCTGCTAAAAATACAAAAATTAGCCGGTTGTGGTGGTGCACACTTGTAATCCTGGCTACTTGGGAGGCTGAGGCAGGAGAATCACTTGAACCTGGGAGGTGTTGGTTGTAATGGGCCAAGAATGCACCACTGTACTCCATCCTGGTCAACATAGTGAGACTCTGTCTCGAAAAAAAATTAAAAAATTTAAAAAAGAAAGTGAAGCCCTTGGAAAAGAAAGTGGTATACATAGTTTGAGTATTTAATAGTTTCTCTTATGTTATAGATTCTTGGTTATTCCTAATATTAAAAACTAGCATTGTGCTGGGTGTGGTGGCTCACGCCTGTAATCCCAGCACTTTGGGAGGCTGAGGTGGGTGGATTGCTTGAGCCCAGGAGTTTAATATCAACCTGGGCAACGTGGTGAAACTCTGTCTCTACAAAAAAATACAGAAAATTAGCCAATCATGGTGGTGAGTGTCTGTAGTACCAGCTACTCGGGAGGCTGAGGTGAGAGGCTCACATGAGCACAGGAGGCAGAGGTTGCAGTGGGCCAAGATTGCACCACTGCACTCCAGCCTGGACAACAGAACGACACCCTATCTCAAAACAAACACAAACAAAAAATGAACATTGTATGGCATTTAGAGACCTTGTCTTACTCTCCCCAGTGCTAGATCAGGTGATCCACCCACCTCAGCCTCCCAAACTGCTGGGATTACAGGCGTGAGCCACCACACCCAGCCTTTTTTGTTCATTTGTTTGTTTTTTGAGACAAGGTCTTGCTCTGTTGCCCAGGCTGGAGTGCAGTGACATGGTCTCTGTTCACTGCAACCTCTGCCTCCTAGGTTCAATCAATGCTCCTGGCTCAGCCTCCTGAGTAGCTGGGACTACAGGTGTGCACCACTAAGCCCAGCACGACTCCGCCTCAAAAAAAAAAATTAGCCAGGTGTGGCAGCGTGTGCACCTGTAGTCTCAGCTACTAGAAAGGCTGAAGTGGGAGGACTGCTTGAGCCTAGGAGTTTGAGACCAGTCTGGGCAACATAGCCAGACATAATCTCTACAAAAAAAAATTTTTTTTAATTACCCTGGCATGATGGTGTGTGTTGTGGTCCTACAGGTACTCAGAAGGCTGAGGTGAGAGGATAGCTTGATGAGCTCAGGAGGTGAAGGATGCAATGATCTTGCCACTACATTCCAGTGTAGGTGACAAAGCAAGACTCTGTCTCACAAAATAAAAAATAAAAGAGGCTGGGCACAGTGGCTCTCGCCTGTAATCCCATCACTTTAGGAGGCTGAGGTGGGCGGATCACTTGAGGTCAGGAGTTCGAGATCAGCCTGGCCAACATGGTGAAAACCCATCTCTACTAAAAAAAAAAAATACAAAAATTAACTGGGCATGTTAGTGCAAGCTTATAATCCCAGCTACTTGGGAGGCTGAAGCAGGAGAATCGCTTGAAACTGGGAGGCAGAGGTTGCAATGAGCCAAGATTGTGCCACTGTACTCCAACCTGGGTGACAAAGTGGAACTCCGTCATACACACACACACACACAAAAAGAGTAATATATATTCACTGTGGAAAAAGAACTTTAAGACAGAAAAACTAAAATGAAAAACGTATTTTTCCATACACAGACACACATTGTGTTAACACTGTAGTGTCTCCTCATATATATTTTCTCTCTTTTTTTTTTTTGAGACAGAGTCTTGTCCTGTTGCCCAGGCTGGAGTGCAGCAGCATGATCATCACTCATTGAAGCCTCAGCATCCTGGGCTCAAGTGATCATCCTACCTCAGCCTTTCAAATCTTTTTTCTATGCATATTTGTTGCATATCATATAAGACTATACATCGTTTTGGTGTGCCTTCTCTTTCTTTCCCCCTCCCCTACTCCCCTCCTCATCATCCCAGTTGTTTTATTTTATTTATTTAGAGATGGGGTCTCACTCTGTCTCCCAGTCCAGGGTATAGCAGCTTGATCATAGCTCACTACAGCCTCAAACTCCTGGATCCTCCCACATCAGCCTCCCGTTAGCTGGGACTAAAGGCACAAGCGACCACACCCAACTAATTAAACAAAAAAAAATTTTGGCTGAGCGCAGTGGCTCACGCCTGTAATCCCAGTACTTTGGGAGGCCGAGGCAGGTGGATCACAAGGTCAAGAGATCGAGACCATCCTGGCCAACATGATGAAACCCGGTCTCTACTAAAAATATAAAAATTAGCTGGGTGTGGTGGCCCACGCCTATAGTCTCAGCTACCCAGGAGGCTGAGGCAGGAGAATTGCTTGAACCTGGGAGGCGGAGGTTGCAGTGAGCCGAGATCACGCCACTATACTCCAACCTGGCGATAGAGCGAGACTCTGTCTCAAAAAAAAAAAAAAAAATTTTTTTTAGCCTGGATAACATAGTGAGACCCTGTCTCTATAAAAAAATTTGTTTCACATTAGTCAGGCATGGTGGCACATACCTGTAGTCACAGCTATGCAGGATGGTGAGATGGTAGCACTGCTTTAGCCCAGAAGATCAAGACTGCATTGAGGTGTGAGTGCACGACTGCACTCCAGCCTGGACAACAGAGAGAGACCCTGTCTCAAACAAAATTTTTTTTTAAGAAATGGGGTCTTGCTATGTTGTCCTGCCTATTCATGAACTCCTGGCCTCAAGCAGTCCTCTTACAATGGCCTCCTGAAGTGCTGGGATTACAGGCATGAACCACTGTGCTCTTGTGTA
>NW_012111586.1:3953738-3956915 GCF_000951035.1 Colobus angolensis palliatus
CCGGCTAGTTTTTTGTATTTTTTAGTAGAGACGGGGTTTCACTGGGTTCGCCAGGATGGTCTCGATCTCCTGACCTCGTGATCCACCCGTCTCTTCTCGGCCTCCCAAAGTGCTGGGATTACAGGCTTGAGCCACCGCGCCCGGCCCATTCTGGTCACTTTCTCATGTGTAAATACACATAAGTTTTTTGGGTTTTGTTTAAAACAAAATAGGGGTTTACTTATATTCTGATTTTTAAAATTTTATATATGATAAACATTCCTCCATAATAGTATACATATATTTTAAGATTTGTTAGATCTCATTTGTGAGATCTATATATGTATCATAATTTATTTAGCCATAAAACTTACTGAGACAAGAGTTTATTCAATTACATACTGCTATAAATAAAGTCACAGGCCAGGTGCGGTGGTTCGCGCCTATAATCCCAGCACTTTGGGAGGCCAAGGTGGGCAGATCACGAGGTCAGGAGATCGGGACAATCCTGGCTAGCACGGTGAAACCCCGTGTCTACCAAAAATTAAAAAAAAAAAAAAATTAGCCAGGCGTGGTGGCATGCGTCTGTGTCCCAGCTACTCGGGAGGCTTAGGCAGGAGAATCACTTGAACCTGGGAGGCAGAGGTTACAGTGAGCCAAGATCGCCCCACTGCACTCCAACCTGGGTGACAGAGAGAGACCCCATCTCGAAAAATAATCAGATAATAATAATGATACAATAAAATCCTGGTTTGTAAATATGTGCCTGCATCACTAATTAATTCCTTCAGATTCCTAGAAAAGGAGTACTGGGTCAAAAGATACAAAATTTTCAGTCATGTAATAACATGTTGCTAAATTACCTTCTAGAGTAATTAAAAAGTTAGATTAATTTATTTTTCCACATTAGTGCATGAGTGATTGAATCATTCTTCAGTCAAAGCAACAGGCTCATGTAACATACCTGTGTAAATGAAATCTAGAAGTATCTGAAAGATTCCTGCTTCAATTCCTAGAATTGGTACAACATCTTTTGAGGACTCTTTCATTCCTCCAGTGAACAAAGCTGCGAAGTAAGGACTGCTGGCAGCCAAAACCAGCCGATGAGCTTTAAAAGTTTCCTTTCCAACTTGCAGCTGCACATCACAGAAATGCTGTCCATTTCTCATCTTATTGATTTGGGCCAAGATGAGCTGGGCATGTTTATCTGATGAAAAAGGACTATCAGCAGTCTTGGGACAGCCCTCATTAGCCATGATGATGATACATTAATTAAAAAGGACTGTTGTCCATAATCTGTTACTACCCTGAAAAACAAAATACAAAGAGATCAAGCAACAATTTTTTTTAACATGCTTTCTATTCACACATAAGAAACATTCTCTATACTTAAAATCTACTTAAGGACATCAACATAAAACAAATAAGGACTAAAGTGTGTTACTATTAATATTTCTAATATGGTTTCAGAGAACGAGATAAGTAGGGAGGCTAAAATAATTGGAGAATGCTTCACACAAGAAATGGGACCTGCACTAGAAGAGGATAAAGAGTTAATATTAAGGTATGAGGAGAGGACACTTCTTGATGCAGTAAAAAAAATAATAATAAAGCACAAAGAAGAAAGTTAACAAAGCATACATCACAGACAACAGGAACTTTCAAAAACCAGTTGTGATCAGCCTAACTGCTTAAAATCCTTCAACGTATACACTTCCTGTAGCACACAAAGCCCTTCGGGATTCCTGTCATAATTCAAGACTGTTCAAATATAACTTCCTCCAGGAACCTTTCCCCGTTCCTCCTCTGGAACTGTGGAAATATGGTCCCAAACTCACCTAAGTTTGTTGCTCACCCTAAGCTTATTGGTTTTACATTCTATAGCACAGGTCTACCTTACCAAATACCCTACCACCCTACTCCTAGTGCATGCGCGTGTGCCTGCGCGCGTGCACACACACACACACACACACACACACACACACACACTCTGAAAGGTCCTTGACAGACAGCCCTTTAAGTGCAGGTACTATCTTTCATAGCTATAGCACCAGTATATAACATATGTTAGGTTTCCAATGTTTGTGAAATGAATGAGAACAAGAAGAAATAACAATAGCTTAGGTTGGATTTTTTTTTTAACTTTTAGCTTCTCCACATATTATGTCAATGGTAATTCTCACAATAATTAAGAGGTGAGAAGAAAAGATAATCTTATCTAAAATGAGAGAAAGGGAAATTGAAGCTCAAAGTTTCCTCAAGTATACAATGTTAGTATGACAGTCTCAGTATCTGAATCCAGGCCTTCTTACTCTAAATCCAGGACTGTTCCACCATATCACTCCACAGGAATTATTAGGCCACTGCACCCTTCCTAAATTACTTTTTAAATAAAGAAACTTGGCTCAAGCCTGTAATCCCAGCACTTTGGGAGGCTGAGACGGGCAGATCACGAGGTCAGGAGATCGAGACCATCCTGGCTAAGATGATGAAACCCCGTCTCTACTAAAAAACACAAAAAACTAGCCGGGTGAGGTGGTGGGCGCCTGTACTCCCAGCTACTCAGGAGGCTGAGGCAGGAGAATGGTGTGAACCCAGGAGGCGGAGCTCGCAGTGAGCTGAGATCCGGCCACTGCACTCCAGCCTGGGCGACAGAGCAAGACTCCGTCTCAAAAAAAAAAAAAAAAAAAAAACTGCTGGGCACAGTGGCTTGCGCCTGTAATCCCAGCACATTGGGATGCCGAAGCGTGGGGATCACTTGAATCCAGGAGTTCGAGACCAACCTGGGCAACATGACAAAATCCCGTCTCTGCTAAAAATTTAAAAATTAGCCAGGCGTGGTGGAGCAGGGTTATAATCCCAGCTACTTGGGAGGCTGAGGCATAAGAATCACCTGAGCCCAGGAGATAGAGGTTACAGTGAGCTGAGATCCACCCTTCAGCCTGGGTGACAGAGCAAGACTGTCTCAAAATAAAATAAACAAACCATGAGATCCTGTAATACAACATATGGAATAGCACAGGGAAATTTAAGATGACTAAGATTTTGTAATTTAGGTATCAATAGGTAATAAGACTTATAGTGTGTGCTGATGTTAGAAAAAAAATGGTGGGCCGGGCGCGGTGGCTCAAGCCTGTAATCCCAGCACTTTGGGAGGCCGAGATGGGCGGATCACGAGGTCAGGAGATCGAGACCATC
>NW_012111586.1:3958215-3960869 GCF_000951035.1 Colobus angolensis palliatus
GCGGGGGGGGAAGGGGCTGGGCACAGTGGCTCATACCTGTAAGCCCAGATCTTTAGGAGGCTGAGGCAGGCATATCGCTTCAGTCCAGGAGTTTGAGACCAGCCCGGGCAACATGGCTAAACCCTGTCTCTACTAAAAATACAAAAAAAAATTAGCCAGGCATGATAGCACAGGCCTGTAGTCCCAGCTACTTAGGGGGAGGCTGAGGTGGGAGGACCACCTGAGCCAGGGAAGTTGAGGCTGCAGTGAGCTGAGATGGCGGCACTGCACTGTAGCCTGGATGACCGAGCAAGACCCTGTCTCAAAAGAAAAAAAAGCGGTGGCTCATGCCTTTAATCCCAGAACTTTGGAAGGCTGAGGCGGATGGATCACCAGAGGTCAGGCACTCAGGACCAGCCTGGCCAACACGGGGACCCCATCTCTACTAAAAAATGCAAAAAATTACTCAGGCATGGTGGTGGGCGCCTGTAATCCCAGTGACTCGGGAGGCTTAGGCAGAATAGCTTGAACCTGGGAGGCAGATGTTGCAGAGAATGGAGATCCAGCCATTGCACTCTAGCCTGGGCAACAGAGAGACTCTGTCTCAAAAACAAAAAAAAAAGGAGGGGGGGGGTGGGGAGGAAAAAGCATGTATTTGGCCCTACACAGAAATGTGACCTGGAAACATTATCAACATGACATGACTGTCAGGCCTTTTCTGTTTTACATTTCTCTCTGTCAGCACATTTTGAACCCCCAGTGGTTTAAATACAAGGTACTTCCTCTCTCCCTTCAAGGCATCAAGCACAGCCACTGAGCTAAAATGCTGCCTCCTGCTACAAGAAAGAGTTGACTGAATATCCATTTGGGTGGCAAACAATAGAAATACTAGTCTGTTACCATGCTTCTCAGTAACTGCTGATACTATCCCACTGTCAGTGGAGTAGGAACGTCATCCCAAAAGGTGGCATGTGGAGTGCCCATATTTCCAAAGGAAAAGAGCGCAATTCTGTGACACTGCATAGGGATATAAGGGACATGCCTGATGTGCCCCAAATCTGAAAAGCAGATTATTGGCTGGGCAAGGTGGCACATACCTGTAATCCCAGCACTTTCGGATGCCCTGGTGGGAGGATCGCTTGAGTCCTGGAGTTCAAGACCAGCCTGGGGAACATAGTGAGGCCCCCCAAAAAAGTTTTTAAATATTAGCTATGTGTGATGGGGCACACCTGTACTTCCAGCTACTCAGGAGGCTGAGGTTAGAGGATCGCTAGAACCTAAGAATTCGAGGCTGCAGTGAGTTGTGATCTCACCACTGCACTCCAGCCTAGGCGACCGGGCGAGACTGTCTCAAAAATACTAGGAAACGGTAGAATTGCCCAGAGGAACTAAAGCGGGACCTATGTTTGCTAGCTTTTAATTCACTGCTGAGAACATGAGGAAACTACTTCAACAAAGGGGTGTCAGAAAGAACCCCCGGAACAAGCGTCAAAACACCCGTGGTTCTTTGTGCTTGAGTTGGGGGCCCAACCTAGAGAGCTAGTCCTAAACTGCTGCTACACTAAAAGCTAATAATCGTTCCTGCGCTACCTAAAGGTCAGGGAAGGGATCTCAGACAAACGAAGCGACAACAGAGGGACTGGGGACACAGCCTCAGGATTCCCCAGTTGGGGCGGGGGAGGCAGGACCGGTCCGGACAAGAAGGTCTGGAGAGGGCGACACTTAGACTGTCGGAGGAAGGCCTGCGGCGGCCAGAGGAAAGGCAAGGAAATACACATTTCTAGACGTTTCTCTCTCTACTCCTCTGGGGTCCGGAAGGCCGGAGAGAGTATAACAGGAAGTTCCCAACCCCGTGAGAGACGCGCCCGGACACAGGATCTCCTTACCCGCCGCTTCCCCTTCCCTCCGACGCCCGCTCAGGCCCTGCGCGCGCAATCGCGACCAGCCCCGGCCGGAAAGGGCGGGGGAAACCTGGCGGGGGTGACGAGGCGGGAGTGAGTGGGCCGTGCAGTGCCCACACGACGGGAGGCGAAGCCGGGCCGGGTGGAGGGACTTCTGACGCTTTGCGGCCCCCTGGGTTTTCACTGCGCGTGCGCGAGGTTCTTCCGCTAGCTGGTGGCGGTGCAGCGGTGTCCTCTCAGTGCCCACTGCTGGGGCCCAGGGCTTGCGCTTGCTAACCCCGCGGACCAACGGCCTAGCTGCAAGCCTCTGCTCCTGCCTGCTGGGGCCAGCTGGCTCGTCCTTTCCATTCCGCTTGCACTCTTGATTCTTGTGGTGTCCCGGGAAGGCCGCGGATCTCAGTGTTAAGGAGAGACGCGCCGAACACCTGGCACGGTGCTTCTCAACTGTTCTCTCGAATCGTTTTCTGAGTCTGCATGACTGAGCCTGGCACTGAAGGGATGCTTATTTTGGGGAAGGAAGAACTCAAAGTCCAGTTTTTTTCACTGTTGACCCTCATGTCACATTAGTGGCTTTCGAACTGTTTTGATCCCAGCCTACGGTGAACAAAAATATTTTACATCAAACCCAATATATACTTGTGATTATGTATATAGAAGTATATATCTAACACAAAATTTGATTTTTTTTTTAATTTTTGTTTTTCGGGAGGGAGTTTTCGCTCTTGTTGCCCAGGCTGGAATGAATGCAATGGCCCCATCTCGGCTAACCGCAAC
>NW_012111586.1:3960919-3964433 GCF_000951035.1 Colobus angolensis palliatus
TTGCCCAGGCTGGAATGAATGCAATGGCCCCATCTCGGCTAACCGCAACGTCTGTCTCCTGGGTTCAAGCGATTGTCCTGCCTCAGCCTCCCAAGTAGCTGGGATTGCAGGCATGCGCCACTGTGCCTGGCTAATTTTGTATTTTTAGTAGAGACAGGGTTTCTCCATGTTGGTAAGGCTGATCTCAAACTCCTGACCTCAGGTGATCCGCCCGCCTTGGCCTCCCAAAGTGTATTTCTTTCTCTTTTTATGAGACAGGGCCTGGCTCTGTCGCCGAGGCTGGAGTGCAGTAGTGCCATCTCGGCTTACTCTAGCCTCCACTTCCTGGGCTCTGGCAATCCTCCCACCTCAGCCTCCTGAGTAGCTGGGACTACAGGCCTGTGCCACCACCCCCAGGCTAATTTTTTGTATTTTTAGTAGAGACAAGATTTCACCATGTTGACCAGGCTGGCCTCCAACTCCTGGGCTCAAGTGATCCGCCAGCCTCAGCCTCCCAAAAGTGTTGGGAGGCGTGAGCCACCTTGCCTGGCCTGAAACAAAATCTTCGCAAAACTACGTTTACACTTATGACCCGCAGTGCACTAAATTTCTAAATTTCTTCTTTTCTCTTTCATTACCAAAAACTGCTAACAGGGACCTTTTGTCAGCAAACATTGTCAAAGATTTAGAAATGAGGAAAAGAGAATTCTGGGTGCCCTTTCAGTGTAAGGCTGGAAGGATTTGCATCCGTAGGGAGCTCTTTCTATTGACTAAACTATTTTACCAGAAAACTGATAGTACTCAAAATAATTCTGCCCATTGGTAGAAAAGATACACCAAACCATTGCTTTATTGACCTGTAGCATATTAAACCATTTTTAGCCTTCTTAGCAAATTCATTTAAACATTCCTGATTCTTAGCAAATTCATGCTACATTCCTAAACACGATACCGGCTCCCTTATAAGTTAATAAGATGAATAAAATATTTGATACATATTTATTTTATCCTTCCAGCCTTACACTGAAAGGGCACCCAGAATTCTCTTTTCCTCATTTCTAAATCTTTGACAATGTTTGCTGACAATAGGTCCCTGTTAGCAGTTTTTGGTAATTTTTTTTTTAATTTTTGTTTTTCGGGAGGGAGTTTTCGCTCTTGTTGCCCAGGCTGGAATGAATGCAATGGCCCCATCTCGGCTAACCGCAACGTCTGTCTCCTGGGTTCAAGCGATTGTCCTGCCTCAGCCTCCCAAGAGAGAGTCCATTTGTAAGAGAGTCATGATTTTACTTTTCAGAAAATTATACCTCAGCACTACTAAAATCAATTTCATGATTTACTACTGGATTACACCTGTGAAAGTTGAGCATACAAATTGGGTCATTCTTGTCATACCCAATGAAAACAGTGGGAGGGGAAGCACTGAGGGCACATTACATTGCTCAAAGAATGTAATTCTCTGCAACCCTGGCTGCTGAAACTGCCTGTTGTAACCTGACACCAGTTTTACCGAATAGCTATTGAAACAAACTACCATGACTCTAAGACTAGTTTGGTTTTTTGGTGGTTTGTTGTTGTTGTTATTGTTTGTTGTTTTGTTTTGTTTTTTGACAGGGTCTCTCCCTGTCACCCAGGCTGGAGTGCAGTGGTGTGATTGGGGCGGGGCTCACTGCAGCCTGGACCTCCTGGACTCAATCAATCCTCTCACTTCAGCTTCCCAAATAGTTGGAACTACAGGTGCATACCAGCAAGCTCAGCTAATTTTTGTCTTTTTTGTAGAGACAGGGTTTCATCATGTTGCCAGGCTGGCCTTAAACTCCCAGGCTTAAGTGATCCACTCACCTAAATCTCCTAAAGTCCTGGGATTACAGGCTTGAGCCACTGAGCCCAGCCTCAAAGGACTAGTTTTACCCACCGCAGTCACTCACCAATCAGAGCTTGCCAGCAACCTAAAACTTTCCTAGTGCCAATGAACTTTCTTTCAAAGTCATATGTAACTTTTCTCCTTTTTGTAAAACCTCAAACAGTGAACCAAAGAACACCCAGTCTGCATATGCTTTGAATTGTAATTCTTGCCTCCCAAATAAAATGTTACATTTAGAGATTAGTCTCTCTATATTTTTTTTTTTTGAGATGGAGTCTCGCTCTGTCACCAGGCTGGAGTGCAATGGTGCGATCTCGGCTCACTGCAACCTCCGCCTCCTGGATTCATGCCAGTCTCCTGCCTCAGCCTCCCAAGCAGCTGAGACTATAGGCGCCCACCACCATGCCCAGCTAATTTTTTGTATTTTTAGTAGAGACGGGGTTTCACCGTGTTAGCCAGGATGGTCTCAATCTCCTGACCTCGTGATCTCCTGCCTTGGCCTCCCAGAGTGCTGGGATTACAGGCATGAGCCACAGCGCCTGGCCTAGTCTCTACATTTTTATTTTATATACTTTAGCATATATACCTAGGAGCAGAATTGCTGGAACGTAGGGTATGTTCATCACCAATTTCATTAGAAAGTACTTTGCTTAACTCTTATCCAAACTGTTCCAACCTACATTTCCACCAGCAGTGAATGAGAATTCTCTTGCTCTGCATCCTTGCTAACACTTAATACCATCAGATGTTTTGATTTTGTGTAATCTGGTGGGTATAAAATGTTATCTCACTTTTATTTTAATTTATATTCCCTGATTTTTTTTTTTTTTGGCGGAGTCTCGTTCTTTCGCCCAGGCTGGAATGCAGTGGCCGGATCTCGGCTCACTGCAAACTCCGCCTCCCGGGTTCACGCCATTCTCCTGCCTCAGCCTCTGGAGTAGCTGGGACTACAGGCGCCCGCCACCTCTTCCGGCTAGTTTTTTGTATTTTTTTAGTAGAGACGGGGTTTCACCGTGTTAGCCAGGATGGTCTCGATTTCCTGACCTCGTGATCCACCCGTCTTGGTCTCCCAAAGTGCTGGGATTACAGGCTTGAGCCACCGCGCCCGGCCTATTCCCTGATTATTAACGAGCTTGGGCAGTAAAAAGATGTTTATAGGCTGATGGCCAGGCACGGTGGCTCAAGCCTGTAATCCCAGCACTTTGGGAGGCTAAGCAGGTGGATCACCTGAGGTCAGGAGTTGGTGACCAGCCTGGCCAACATGGTGAAACCCCAGCTCTACTAAAAGTACAAAAAAAAAATTAGCTGGGCATGGTGGTGCATGCCTGTGATCCCAGCTACTCTGGAGGCTAAGGCAGGAGAATTGCTTGGACCTGGGAGGCAGAGGTTGCAGTGAACTGAGATTGTGCCACTGCTCTCCAGCCTGGGCAAAAGAGCAAGACTTCATCTATAGGCTAGTCTAGACTAAACTGTGTCCTCCCTACAATTTACATGTTGAAGCCCTAGCCTCCAATGTAATAGTATTTGGAGATGGGGCCTTCAGGAGGTCATTAGGGTTAGATGAGGTCATTAGGGTGGGATCGTCATGAGATTAGAGTCCTTGTAAGAAGACATGCCAGTGTGCACTTGCTCTGTCTTGCGCTCTCTCTTTCTCTCTCTGTCTTCTCTCTCTCT
>NW_012111586.1:3964922-3977607 GCF_000951035.1 Colobus angolensis palliatus
ACACACACACACATATATATATATATAAATTTTTTTTTTTAATTTTGTATGCCAGATGTAGTGGCTCACACCTATAATCCCCACACTGTAGGAGGCCTAGATGGGAGGGTTGCTTGAGCCCAGGAGTTCAAGATCAGTCTGTACAACATAGGGAGATCCTGTCTCTATAAAACAAACAAACCAAAAAACCTCCCTGCGTTGTCCAGGCTTGTCTTGAACTCCTGGCCTCAAACGATCCTTCTGCCTTGTCTCTCAAAGCGTTGGAATTATAAGCATGAGCCACTGCACCTGGCCAAAGTTTCTTTTTCTATAAAACGGTTGTTCATGTCCTTTGCCCATTTTTATTTTTTATTATTTGTTTATTTATTTATTTATTTTTTTAAGATGGAGTCTCACTCTGTAGCCCAGGTTGTAGTGCAGTGGCAGGATTTTGGTTCACTGCAATCTCCACCTTCTGGGTTCAAGCATTTCTCCCACCTCAGCGCCCCCTCAAGTAGCTAGGACTACAGGTCTTCACCACCATACCTGGCTAATTTTTTGTATTTTTAGTACAGATGGGGTTTCATAAAAAATAAACCAACCTCAAAAATGGGCTGGGTGCAGTGGCTCACCCCTGTAATCCCAGCACTTTGGGAGGCCGAGGTGAGCAGATAACTTGAGGTCAGGAGTTCGAGACCAGCCTGGCCAACATGGTGAAAACCCATCTCTACTAAAAATACAAAAAAATTAGCCAGGCATGGTAGCAGAAACCTGTGATCCCAGCTACTGCACTCCAGCCTGGGCAACAGAGTGAGACTTTGTCTCAAAAAAAAAAGAAGAAAAAAGAAAAACAAAATTCATTTTTTTGTATTGATTTGTAAGAGGATTTTTTATTGTATGTGTTACTGTTGGAAACAAGTGCTCGGCGTAGCCAAAAGAAACCGCACTTAGAAAATTCTCAGCAAGGCACCTTTACTTCTGCAGGACAGTGCTGCTTGTGCCTGTTACAATCACAAGAGCACACCCAACAAAGGAGGGAAGGAGTTTTTAATCCTAATGCAGTTCCTGTTTCTGTGTCCTTTCCCTATTGGCTGGGGTTGGACTGCACAATCTAAGCTGATCCTGATTGGCTAAGGCTTAAACTTTTCCAAATATGGTAAATGCACAATTTGCGAAAAGACGAAGAAGCGGGGGCGGGTAGGATTGATTTACAACTTTTACAACTTACGACCGGAAAGTTGAGTCTTTGAAGAGGAACTTAGTTGTCCCAACAATTTCCCCTCTTCTGTTCTATAGTTCTTCCTCTTCAAAGTTCTTCAACAGGATTTGGCTTTGTTGTTCTTGATTATCTAGGAGCAAGAGCTTATCTGAGTACAGAGAGGGAGGGGAGGTTTTTGTGAGAGCTGCTTCTGTGAGCCTTTGGGTTAACCCACGAATGTAACGTATGATACAGCAGCCAACAAGGATGAGTACACCTGTAACAATTGCAAGGGAGGTAAAGATTGAGGTCATGAGTCCTTTCCATTTTCCAAACCACCTTTCCATCAGGCCCATAAGGGGGTCATCTATTCCAGAGTTTTCGGCCATTTCATTTGCTAGGGTGGTAAGGCCTTGTAAGGCTTTTGTGATTGTCCCGTTGGGGGCTGTATTATTAGGGATAAAAGTACAACACTGGACCCTGATCATGACACAGACTCTGCCTTTTTTGGCTAACATCATGTCAAGAGCTGTTCTATTTTCCAAGACCATCTAGCTGGTAGGGCCTAATTGTTCAGTTATTTCTTTTATGGCATCTCTGGTATAATTGATGACTCGCTGCTGATTGTAGTGTACATAATTTATCCAGTCTACATTTTTGTTTATAGTGAACCACCAGAATAAGATAGTCTCGATCCTGGCAGCTATTTGGTTTCAAGCATTGAATTCATTTGGTCACCCCGCCCACAGGACCCCAATGCTGTCTATGTAAACATGGGAGTTAAAGGACCCATTTATTGGGACTTCTCTTTTTCTTCGGGTTACCTGCTTCCTGTCTGGTTGATGAAATGCCAAGGTGAAAGGAATGGCCAATTAGGTCAGAGTGCAAGTGCTCCAGTCACTTAGCAGTGTACCCAATATTGGTCCCCCACAATACCACCACACATCCACTCGGGGATGGATAAGGCCGACTGATTGAAAAAAGTTTGAAAAAGTTTAGTCTCACTACATCCCATCGTGTTTCCAAGGAATGTCAGATTTTCCCCTTGCCATGAGAGACACGAGGTAAAATTGGCATCGAGAGCTGGAAGTCGAATGGCCTTTGGGGGCTGTCGCATAGGGTTCCTGACCTTTGGGAAGTGTACTGAAAGAGTGGCACATGACTTGTTTCCCCAGGCTGTGGGGTACTGGAAGGGAGCGCTACCATACAGTCCATGCCAGGTTGGTTGGCCCATCCGACTGGAAGGGGTACAATTTGGATTTCTGGCCTGCCCGTTGCACAAGCATAGCAATTGCTTTTATTTAGGGTGCCAACAGAATATTTAATCCATTTCAGCCAGGCATTTACGTCTTGATACCCGGTTTCTATGGCTATGGTTTGCTTTAAGTCCTTGACTTCTACTATAGCTACTTTGGTTTTGTCGTTGGGCATGAAGCGAGAAATGGTTTGATTTTGTGGGTTTGGGGAGGGGGTAACGGTGGAAGATGGAGGAGGAGGAACAAAGCGCATTTCAAAGAAGCCTATAGAGTCCTTTCCAGTGACATCTGCTTCTAGGCCGTAAAAGCACTCTAAAGTGGGTGTAGGGTTGGTGGAGGTAGGGGTATTAATGAAGATAAGTACTGGGTTGCAACGGTGAGATTGGCAATAAAAGGGTGTAGTTCCTTTGGTGAAGTGGAGGTAGGGTTTTAGGGCAGTGCAACCCTCTGAGGAGGTCCAACCCTGATACTTGGTAGTCCATATAACATCTCCCCAAGTATAGCAAAACCACCAATGCTAAGTTTGTGCCTGTTCAGTGAAAGAGTTAGTTTTGTAGGCAGTATAATTTATCCTAGAGGGACAAAGGTACTTTTCTGAAGAGGCTAGCTGTCTTTGACTTTGGAGACCCCGCAGGGCATGACAAGACAGGCATCTAATATAATTGTTTAGGGGGAGGGTGATCGGGTTACATTGATAATAAGATGTCCTTGGGTAGCTAAATGCAGAAGAAAAAGATGGATTAAACCCTTTTGAGGTCGGGCACGGTGGCTCAAGCCTGTAATCCCAGCACTTTGGGAGGCCGAGACAGGCGGATCACGAGGTCAGGAGATCGAGACCATCCTGGCTAACACGGTGAAACCCTGTCTCTACTAAAAATACAAAAAAAAAAAAAAAACTAGCCGGGCGAGGTGGCGGGCGCCTGTAGTCCCAGCTACTTGGGAGGCTGAGGCAGGAGAATGGCGTAAACCCGGGAGGCGGAGCTTGCAGTGAGCTGAGATCTGGCCACCGCACTCCAGCGCAGGCGACAGAGCAAGACTCCGTCTCAAAAATAAATAAATAAATAAATAAACCCTTTTGAATGTTAGTTTGGAGGCCATAGGTCCTGGAGTGAAGGTCCATGACTCTGCAAGGGGTGGGGCATTTTTTACTCAAGTGTGGTGGGTCCATCCTTTTTCGGCCATTCGGATTGCTGTTTCAGTGGTTAGGAGTACTAGATAAGGTCCCTCCCAGGTTGGTTTCAGCTTTCCCTCTTTCCAACTTTTGATAAGGACGTGATCTACGGGCTGGTGTTGGTGAACTAGGAATTCGAGGGGTGGAGTTTGCACTAGGAGGCCTTGAGTCATGAGGGAGGAAAGGGTGGAAGACAGACCAAATATATAGTTTTTGAGAAACTGACCTTTTGTTTCAAATGTAGGAAAGTCAGTAGTGGAATTTAGATAAGGCAGCCCATAGGCCAAGAGCTTTTCAAGGGGCAGTATCGATTCTTAGTAAGGCAATGGGAAGACATTTTATCCATGGTAACTGGGTTTCCAAGATTAATTTGGTTAGGTGATTTCTTTTTTTTTTGGGACGGAGTCTCGCTCCATCGCCCAGGCTGGAGTGCGGTGGCCAGCTGGATCTCAGCTCACTGCAAGCTCCGCCTCCTGGGTTCACGCCATTCTCCTGCCTCAGCCTCCCAACTAGGTGGGTGAGGCGCCCACCACCTCACCCTGCTAGTTTTTTGTATTTTTTAGTAGAGACGGGCTTCACCGTGTTAGCCAGGATGGTCTCGATCTCCTGACCTCGTGATCTGCCTGTCGCCCATCTTGGCCTCCCAAAGTGCTGGGATTACAGGCTTGAGCCACTGCACCAGGACTTTTTTTTTTTGAGACAGAGTCTCACTCTGTTGGCCAGGCTGGAGTACAATGGCACGATCTCGGCTCACTGTAACCTCCATCTCCCAGTCTCAAGCAATTCTTCCTGCCTCAGCCTCCTGAGTAGGTGAGATGACAGGCATGTGCCACCATGCCCAGCTAATTTTTGTATTTTTAGTAGAGATGGGGTTTCACCACATTGGCCAGGCTGGTCTTGAACTCCTGACCTCAGGTAATCTGCCCGCCTCAGCCTCCCAAAGTGCTGGGATTACAGGCGTGAGCCACCGTGCCTGGCCTTGGTTAAGTGATTTTTTAGAGTTTGATTCATTCTTTCTACCCTCCCTGATGAGGGCAGGTGCCAGGGAGTATGACATTCCCATTTTATTTCTAGTGCTTGGATTAGCCCCTTAATGATATGTGCAGTGAAGTGGAGTCCCATTGTCCGAATCAGTGTTCTCTATTAGTCCAAACCTGGGTATGATACGTTCCAACAGGGCTTTGACTACATTGCTGGCTATTGTGCTTGGGAAGGCGATGGCTTCTACCCAGTGGGTGAGATGGTCTACTATGACTAGCAAATACTCGAGACAGCCTATTGAGGGCATCGCAGTGTAGTCAACTTGGATGCTTTAGAATGGCCACAGCCCTGGGTTTCTTCCCCTGGGAGGTTGCCTCTTTAGGGTTTGCTTATTAGTTTTTCTGCACACTATGCAACCATCCGCCACTTGCCTATCAAGGGTATATATCCGTACACACCCATAGACCCTAAGGACTGCATTGCACATAGCTTGAGGACCCCAGTGAGTTCCTTGATAAAGCTGTGACAATACTTCCCTCATAAGGAGTTTAGACAGCATTTCCCTTCCATCTGTTAGTACCCACTTTCCCTTTGGGCTCTCCTTAGCTCTTATTTTATTTAGTTTCTCTTGGTCTGCATGGGAGAACATGGGGATTGCAGCTAGAGGAGGAAGACAAGAAGTTAGATGGAAAATGGGTGCCTCTTAGGAAGAGGCAGCTTGTTTAGCTACTTGATCTGCGAGGTTATTTCCCAGCTTTCAAAAGATGAGTTCTTTTGGTGTTGTGGGACATGGACAACCGCAGTCTCTTCCGGCAGTTGAATATTTTCTAATACTTGCATAATTAATTCCTTGGGGACCAAATCTTGGCCCTTACTATTGATGAGGCCTCATTCAATCCAGGTCTTTCCAAAGGTATGGAGTACTCCAAAGGCATACTTGGAGTCAATGTAAATAATTCCTTCCTGATTCTGCAGGGATTTTAAGGCTTGGTTTAATGCAAAGAGTTAACATGTTGGGCAGACCAGATATTTGGCAGTCTTCCTGACTACCTCTGTGAGGATTTCCCCATCAACTATGGAGTACCCATTGTACCTTTTTCCTTCAGTGATCTGGGAGGAGCTGTCTATAAAGAGATGACGCCCTGTTTGGAAAGGGGTTTCACTTAGATCTTTCTGACTCTAGTTTGATAAAATCTAAACATGTATGCTCAGGTTCTTCCTGGCTTGGATTTCCTGTTAGGAAAGCAGTGGGGTTGAGTGAATTGTCAGTGGTTAGTGTTAGGTCATCCCTCTCTAATAAGATAGCTTCATATTTTAAAATTCTTGAGTCAGTGAGCCATCTCCCTGCCTTCTGATTAAGAATGGTTCTCACTTGATGAGGGACACTTACGATGAGGTTTCCTCCAAAGGTTATTTTCCTGCTTTCTTCTGTTAGCAAGAGAGTTGCTGATATGGATTGGACACATTCGGGCCATCCACGGGTTACTGGGTCAAGGATTTTTGACAGGAAGGCTATGGGCTGCCCATGGCCTCCATGTTTCTGGGTGAGTACCCTTAAGGCCACGCTTTTGCTTACATTAACAAGAAGGTGGAATGGCTGTTCTAAAGAGGGCAAGGCTAGAACGGGGGCAGTTACAAGTAGGTGTTTTACCTGTTGAATCTCTGATGGGTTCCAAAGGAGCAAGTCTGATCCTTTTTGAGTGAGTTTTTATATAGGGTCTTTGTTTTTAAGGCATAAGAGTCAATCCACAGATGACAATATCTGACCAATCCTAAGAATTTCCTAAGTTCCTGCTATGTTTCAGGTAAAGGCAAAGATATGGTATCTTCAATTTATTCGGGCTCTATCTTTCATTTACCTTTACTAATTAGGTGTCCTAGATATTTTACCTCAGGTCCTATGAATTGAAGTTTGTTCTTTGAGATCTGTAACCCTTGTTCCCTCAGGAAATTTAGGAAGTTAACTGAAATTGCTGTTACTTGATCTTTGTTATTTCCTAAAATGAGCAGGTCATCTACGTATTGGAGTAGGCATATGGATGAAGGCAGGGAGAAGTTTCCTAGGACTTGTTCTAAAATCTGACCAAATAGATTTGGGGACTCTGTAAACCCTTGGGGCAAGAATGTCCATTGATACTGCTGTTTTCAACCGGAGTGAAGGTCCTCCCACTCAAAGCAAACATTGCCATTGTAAATTATATCTTTTAAAGGATTATAGTGGGGTGTGGTGACTCACGCCTGTAATCCCAGCACTTTGGGAGGCTGAGGTGGGCAGATTGCCTGAGGTCAGGAGTTCAAGACTAGCCTGGCCAACATGGTGAAACCCCGTCTCTACTAAAAATACAAAAATTAGCCAGGCGTGGTGGCATGCACCTATAATCCCAGCTACCCAGGAGGCTGAGGCAGGAGAATCACTGGAACCTGGGAGGCAGAGGCTGCAGTGAGCCAAGATCGCACCACTGCACTCCAGCCTGGGTGACAGAGCAATTCCATCTCAAAAAAAAAAGAAAAGAAAAAAGGATTATATTTTATGACGTTAAGGCACAGAAATGAAATTAACTTAATGTATATTGATTTTGTAGACAACAACCTTGCTTAACTCCCTTATTAATGTAGTAAAATTCAGCTGGGCACAGTGGCACACGCCTGTAATCCCAGCACTTTGGGAGGCTGAGGCAGGCAGATCACCTGAGGTCAGGAGTTCGAGAACAGCCTGGCCAACATGGTGAAACCCTGTCTCTACTATAAATACAAAAATTAGCCGGGCGTAGCAGTGTGTGCCTGTAATCCCAGATACCCAGGAGGCTGAGGCAGAAGAATCCCTGGAACCTGAGAGGCAGAGGCTGCAGTGAGCTGAGATCATGCCACTGCACTCCAGCCTGGGTGACAAAATAAGACTCCATCTCAAAAAATAAAATGTAGTAAAATTCTCTACAGAGTTTAAAATTTTTTTGTCATAACCCATTATATCATCTTCACATGAGATAATTTTATTTCTTCCTTTCAAATCTTATACCTTATACTTCTTTTTCTTGTCTTACTCTGTTAGCTAAGATTTCTAGTGTGAGATTTTACAGTCTGCAGAAGCAGCAGACTGTAAAAAGTAATGTATAGACCTTGGAGCCCAATGCCTAAATAAAAAACCTGATCCTGCCACTCTGAGACCTTTGGAAAACTGTTTATTTATTTATTTATTTATTTTTTTGAGACGGAGTCTCGCTCTGTCGCCCAGGCTGGAGTGCAGTGGCCAGATCTCAGCTCACTGCAAGCTCCGCCTCCCGGGTTTACGCCATTCTCCTGCCTCAGCCTCCCGAGTAGCTGGGACTACAGGCGCCCGCCACCTCGCCCGGCTAGTTTTTTGTACTTCTTAGTAGAGACGGGGTTTCACTGTTAGCCAGGATGGTCTCAATCTCCTGACCTCGTGATCCGCCCGTCTCGGCCTCCCAAAGTGCTGGGATTACAGGCTTGAGCCACCGCGCCCAGTCTGTTTAATTTTTCTTGTAACTGAGATTTCTAAAGTTAAACTATGTCTTATTATTGTACTTCATGTATTCATTGTAAAAATTAAATTAGTTAACATATGTAAAGCACTTAGAATAGTACCTGATTACTACTGCCTCTTTTAAATTATAATAAAACAAAACAGCAATAATAGCAAGTATCCTTCTACAGTTCCTGATTTAAAATAATATTTTGGCTGGGCGCAGTGGCTCATGCCTGTAATCACAGCACTTTGGGAGGCCAAGGCAGGCAGATCACCTGAGGTCAGGAGTTCGAGACCAGCCTAGTCAACATGGCAAAACTCCATCTCTATTAAAATTACAAAAAATTAGGTGGGGGTGGGGTTGGTGGCTGGCACCTGTAATCCCAGCTACTCAGGAGGCTGAGGCAGAAGAATCACTTGAATCCAGGAGGTGGAGGTTGCAGTGAGCTGAGATCGTGCCACTGCACTCCAGCCAGGGCGACAGAACAACACTCCGTCTCAAACTAAATAAATTAGTAAAATAAAATAAAATAATGTTTTACCATTGAATATAATATTTACTATAGTTTTTTTGCAGATGTCTTTTATCAGTTTAAGGAAGTTCCCTCCCAAACCATTTACTACTACTATTAGTATTAGTACTGCTGTAAGTGACCATAATGATAATACTGAATATATATAGTATTTTTTATGATTTTAACCTTTACATTTATTGCATCTCCTGAGTAGTTCATGAACAAATATTGACTTTGGCAAACATTTATCCTTATGTATTTGGATGACCAGATAGCTTTCCTTCTTTGGTTCATTAATGGTGAAATTATATTAATAGGTTTTCTAATGTTAAACCAATCTTCAAAGATGGGTACGATGGCAGTTACCTGTAGTCCCAGCTACTCAGGAGGCTGAGGTTGGATGATCGCTTGAGACCAGGAGTTCAAGGCCATAATGCACCACAACCGTTCCTGTGAATAAACACCTCATTTC
Organism: Colobus angolensis palliatus; assembly: GCF_000951035.1. Taxonomy (NCBI): domain Eukaryota; kingdom Metazoa; phylum Chordata; class Mammalia; order Primates; family Cercopithecidae; genus Colobus; species Colobus angolensis. The sequence goes on from NW_012111586.1 coordinate 3,973,979, forward strand.
AGCCTGGCAGCAACATAGACCTGTCTCAACAACAACAAAAAAAACAGCTGGGTGCGGTGGCTCATGCCTATAATCCCAGCATTTTGGGAGGCTGAGGTGGGTGGATCACCTGAGGTCAGGACTTCGAGACCAGCCTGGCAACATGGCGAGACCCTGTCTCTACTAAACATACAAAAATTAGCATGGTGTGTTGGCACATGCCTGTAATCCCAGCTACTTGAGAGGTTGAAGCACAAAAATCGCTTGAACCCAGGAAGCGGAGGTTGCTGTGAGCCAAGATGGCGCCACTACACTCCAGCCTGGGCAATAGAGGGAGACTCTGTCTCAAAAATAAAACAAAACAAATCACTTCATTTCTGACATAAACTTTACTTATGTGTTAAACTTTGCTTATGTGTTAATAATAATGTGTTTATTATTAATTTTGCAATGCTGTATTTGCTTTGTTAACACTTTGCTTAGAACATGTGCACCTGGGCCGGGCGCGCGGTGGCTCACCCTGTAATCCCAGCACTTTGGGAGGCCCAGGTGAACGGATCACGAGGTCAACAAATCGAGACCATCCTGGCCAATATGGTGAAACTCCATCTCTACTAAATATACAAAAATTAGCTGGGCGTGGAGGTGTGCGCCTCTAGTCCCATCTACTCTGGAGGCTGAGGCAGGAGAATATCTTGAACCCAGGAAGGGGAGATTGCAGTGAGCCGAGATCGCCCCTACTGCACTCCAGCCTGGGCAACACAGTGAGACTCCATCTCAAAAAAAAAAAAAAAAGGTGGGCGCGGTGGCTCACGCCTGTAATCCCAGCACTTTGGGAGACTGAGGCAGGCAGATCACAAGGTCATGAGATCAAGACCAGCCTGGCCAATATGGTGAAACCCGGCCCGTACTAAAAATACAAAAATTAGCTGTGCGAGGTGGCAGGCGCCTGTAGTCCCAGCTGCTCGGGAGGCTGAGGCAGGAGAATGGCGTGAACTGGGAGAAGGGGCTTGCAGTGAGTTGAGATCCGGCCACAGCACTCCAGCCTGGGCGACAGAGCGAGACTCTATCTCTAAATAAATAAATAAATAAATAAATAAAAACACAAAAACAACTGTCAACAACAGTTCAGCAAAAACAAGGAAATTTTGATCAACTGTCACAGCCACAAGTAGTCTAAAGAAACATGGCAATTAAATGTAATGTGGTATCTTGGATGAGACTGTGGAACAGATAAAGACTCTTAGGGAAAAAAATCTAAGAAAGTTTGAAAAAAAAACATGGAATTTAATTAATAATGTATTGATATGGGTTCATTAATTGTAACAAATACCATACTAATATAAGACATTAATAATAGGGGAAACTGGGTTGGGGGCTATATAGGAACTCTATTCCATCTTCTCAATTTTTGTGTAACTTTAAACCTGTTCTAAAAAATAAAGTCTATGCTTTTGTTTGTTGGTTTGTTTGTTTTTTGAGACAGTCTCGCTCTGTCTCCCAGGCTGGTGTGCAGTGGTGCTATCTGGGCTCACTGCAAGCTCCGCCTCCTAGGTTCTTGCCATTTTCCCGCCTCAGCCTCCTAAGTAGCTGGGACTACAGGCGCCGGCCACCACGCCCGGGTAATGTTTTTTTTTTTCAGTAGAGACGGGATTTCACCGTGTTAGCCAGGATGGTCTGGATCTCCTGACCTCGTGATCTGCCCGCCTCAGCCTCCCAAAGTGCTGGGATTACAGGCGTGAGTCACCGCGACCAGCTAAGTCTATGTTTTTTAACGGGCAAATAATTTGATTTGACATTCTCCAAAGAATATATTTAAAAAGCCAATAGGGGCCGGGTGCGGTGGTTTATGACTGTAATCCCAGCATTTGGGAGGCCGAGGAGGGCGGATCACAAGGTCAAGAGATCCAGACCATCTGACCAACATGGTGAAACCCCGTCTCTACTAAAAATACAAAAATTAGCTGGGCGTGGTGGTGCATGCCTGTAATCCAAGTTACTCCGGAGGCTGAGGCAGGAGAATCACTTGGACCCGGGAGAAGCAGGTTGCAGTGATCCGAGATGAGGCCACTGCACTCCAGCCTGGCAACATAGCAAGACTCCATCTCAAAAAAAAAAACAAAAAACAAAAAAACAAACAAACCAATAAGTACATAAAAAGATGTTTAACATCCGGCCAGGCACGGTGACTCACGCCTGTAATCCTAGCACTTTGGGAGGCCTAGGCGGGTGGATTGCCTGAGCTCAGGAGTTTGAGACCAGCCTGGGCAACAACGGTGAAACTCTGTCTCTATTAAAATACAAAATATTAGCCAGGCATGGCAGCATGCACTGGTAGTCCCAGCTACTCGGGTGGCTGAGGCAGGAGAATCGCTTGAACCCGGGAGGTGGAGGTTGCAATGAGCCAAGATCACCCCACTGCACTCCAGCCTAGGCAACAGAGCGAGACTCTGTCTCCAAAAAAAGATGTTTAACATCCTTAGTGATTAGGGAAATGCAAATCAAAATATAATAAAATACCACTTTGCACTCACTAGGATGGCTAAAATAAAAAATACCAGACAATAGCAAATATTGGCAAGGATATCGATATGGTGAAACCCTCATTCATTGCTTGTGGGATTGTAAAATGGTACAGCTACTGTGGAAAATAGTTTGGCAGTTTCTCAAAAAGTTAGACATAATGTTATCATATGACCTAATAATTGCACTCTCAGGTAGACACCCAAAAGAAATGAGAACATATCCACACAAAATCTTGTACAGGAATGATACAAGTTGATCAGCATTATTCATAGTAGCCACCAAGTGGAAACAATCCAAATGACCATCGGCTGATGAATGGATAAACAAAATGTGGTATATCCATACAATAGAATATGATTCAGCAATAAAAAGGAGTGAAGTACTGATACGTGCTGCAACATGGCTGAATGTTGAAAACATTATGCTAAGTGGAATCATATTGTATGATTACATTCATATAAAATATTCAGAATAGACAAATCTATAGAGACAAAAATTAGATATGTGTTTCCCAGGGATTGAGGGGAGGAGGGAACAGGGAAGTGACTGCTTTTGTGATAATGATAACAGTCTGATATTAGGTAGACATGATGGTTGCAGAACTATGTAGATATACTAAAAACCAATATAAAAGGATCAATTTTCATGGTATATTAATTATATCTCAATAAAGCTAAAAATGTGTTAGATTGTGTCATTTCTGTGCTCAGAACTCTCAGGCGACTTTCCATTTCATTGAAAGGAGAAGTCAATTTCTTTAAGCAGCCAAAAGACTCTCTAAGATATGCCTCACAGTCCACCCTGTGTGAACTCATCTGTGGCTCTCCACTGCATTCATGCTGCTTTAGCCTCTCTAGCATCCTTGATGTTTTCCCATGCCATAGGCACGCTCCCGTTTGGGGGCTTGCATTTGGCCGGCTCATTACCCAATATATCTTTATTTCTCACCCCTTCAGGAGTTTTTTTTCAAATTCTACCTTCTCAGTCAGGTCATTTCTGTCCTCTTTATTTTAAATTATAATACGCTCCCAGGACTCTTTCTCCAGTTCCCATCTATATTTTTCTCCATAGCACTTATCACCATCTTAGATACTACAATTATTACTCTTTTTTTTTTTTTTTTT
>NW_012111586.1:3978767-3980736 GCF_000951035.1 Colobus angolensis palliatus
CTCCCCAGCAGCTGGGACTACAGGCACATGCTGCCATGCCCAGCTAATTTTTGTATTTTTAGTAGAGACGGGTTTCACCGTGTTAGCCAAGATGGTCGTCTCGATCTCCTGACCCTGTGATCTGCCTGCCTCGGCCTCCCAAAGTGCTGGGATTACAGGCGTGAGCCACTGCGCCCGGCCTCTAATGGAGTTTTTAAGCGTACTAGCCAGAGTCAGAATGCCTTGGTCCAAATCATACTGTATCACTTGCCATGTGCCTTTGGGCAAGTTATTTAACCTTATTAGTAAAATAGAAATAGAGTACTTCCCTTTTAGGGTTGTTGTAGCAATTAAATAATTTTACACATGCAATGTTACAATTCTAGGCCAGGTGCCATGGCTCACGCTTGTAATCTCAGCACTTTGGGAGGCCGAGGTGGATGGATCATCTGATGTCAGGAGTTCGAGACCAGCCTGGTCAACATAACAAAAGCCTGTCTCTACTAAAAATACGAAAAAATTAGCTGGGCCTGGTGTCATGTGCCTGTAATCCCCGCTACTCAGGAGGCTGAAGCAAGAGAATCACTTGAACCTGGGAGGCAGAGGATGAAGTGAGCCGAGATTGCACCACTGCACTCCAGCCTGGGTGACAGAGCAGGGCTCCATCTCAAGAAAATACATAAATAAATAAAAATAACCAGTACAAAATTCTATTATTGGCCAGGAGTGGTGGCTCACACCTGTAATCCCAACACTTTGGCAAGCTGAGTCAGGAGAATCACTTGAGTCAAGGATTTCAAGACTAGTAAGACCCCATCTCCACAACAATAAACACAACAAAAATTACCTGGATGTGGTGGCACACACCATGTGGTGCGATCTTGGCTTACTGCAGCCTCGACTTCCTGGGCACAAGTGATCCGCTCACCTCAGCCTCCCAAGTAGCTAAGACCACAGGTGCATGCCACCATGCCCAGCTAATTTTTGTATTTTTCTATAGAAACAGGGTTTTGTCATGTTGCCCAGACTGGTCTCAAGCTCCTGAGCTCAAGCAATCCACCGACTTCGGCCTCCCAGAGTGCTAGGATTACAGGCGTGAGCCACAGCCCCCAGCCTCATTCACTTATTAGTAATAATTATTCTAGCATGAACTTTGCCACATCATCTCTTTGGTCACCCTAAAGTATAGTGAAGACACAACAGAAGTGTGATGCTTGGCTGGGTGTGGTGGCTCATGCCTATAATCCCAGCACTTGGGAGACTGCAAGGCAGGAGGATCACGAGCTCAGGAGTTCAAGACAAGCCTGAACAATATAGTAAAACACCGTCTGTATTTACATTTTTTTAAAAAAGTATAAAAAAGTGGCCCGGTGCAGTGGCTCATGCCTGTAGTCCCAGTACTTTGGGAGGCCGAGGCGGGAGGATCACGAGATCAGGAGATCGAGACCATCCTGGCTAACACCGTGAAACCCCGTCTCTACTGAAAATACAAAAAATTAGCTGGGCATGGTGGCATGTGCCTGTAGTCCCAGCTACTCAGGAGGCTGAGGCAGGAGAATTGCTTGAACCCAAGAGGAGGAGGTTGCAGTGAGCCGAGATCACGCCACTGCACTCCAGCCTGAGAGACTAAGGCAAGACTCTATCTCAAAAAAAAAAAAAAAATTATAAAAACTAAAAGAAGTTTGATGCTTGCCATCATTTATTATTATTATTTTTTTTTTGAGATGGAGTCCCACTCTGATGCCCAGGCTAGAGTGCAGTGGCAGGATCTTGGCTGACTGTAACCTCCACCTCCTAGGCTCAAGAGATTCTCCTGCCTCATCCTCCCAAGTAGCTGGGACTATGGATGTGTGCAACCACACCCAGCTAATTTTTGTATTTTTGCTCTTTGTATTTTTATTTTTGTTTGTATTTTTAGTAGAGATGGGATTTCTCCATGTTGGCCAGGCTGGTCTTGAACTCCTGACCTCCTGTGATCCATCTGCCTCGG
>NW_012111586.1:3985781-3986146 GCF_000951035.1 Colobus angolensis palliatus
TACCAAAAATTAGCCAGGTGTGGTGGTAGGCACCTGTAGTCCCAGCTACTTGGGAGGCTGAGGCAGGAGAATGGCGTGAACCTGGGAGGCGGAGGTTGCAGTGAGCCGAGATCACCCCACTGCACTCCAGCCTGGGTGACAGAGTGAAACTCTGTATCAAAAGAAGAAGAAGAAAAAAAAGAAGAGTCTGAGTTGTTAATACAATTTGAATAATAGAACTATCTTCCTTGGAAGATTATGTTAAAGAGTAAAGAATGGACACTTTCCAATTAAGCAATCTGTTTCACAAAGAAATAGCCAGAATATATTAATCAGAAACTCGTTTTTTAAAAAAAATTTCTTCTGTCTTTTTTTTTTTTTTTTTT
>NW_012111586.1:3994033-3999632 GCF_000951035.1 Colobus angolensis palliatus
CTCAGGAGGCTGAGGCAGGAGAATGCCGTAAACCCAGGAGGCAGAACTTGCAGTGAGCTGAGATCCAGCCACTGCACTCCAGCCTGGGTGACAGAGCGGAAAAATAAATAAATAATAATAATAGTTTGAGCTGGAAATGAGAGTTAAGAAAGAAAGGCAATTTAATTTAAAAGCCTGCTTTGGCTGGGCATGGTGGCTCACGTCTGTAATCCCGGGACTTTTGGAGGCTTAGCCAGGCAGATCACCTGAGGTCAGGATTTCGAGATCAGCCTGGCAAACATGATGAAACGCCATCTCTACTAAAAATACACCCCCCCCCCCGACACACACAAATTAACTGGGTGTGGTGGTGCGCACCTGTAGTCCCAGCTACTCTTGAGGATGAGGCATGAGAATCGCTTTAACCTGGGAGGTGGAGGTTGCAGTGAGCCGAGATTGTGCAACTGCACTCCAGCCTGGGCGACAGAGCGAGATGCCATCTCAAAAAAAATAAAAATAAAAAATAAAAGCCTGCTTTTAGGTTTGTACAAAAAAATTGATGTAGAATTATCAGAGGCAAAAACAAAGCAGAAATTCTGATGCTAGCCAAATAAATGTACAACCCTGAAATGCAGGGGAGATAGAAAACAATTCAGTCATTCCTTTAGGAAGACAGTAAAGGAAGGAAACGAGAGTCAGCAAATTATATGGAGTAACTACTGCTTAGTTTTGTTGTTGTTATTGTTGTTGTTTGTTGTTTGGTTTTGTTTAGAGACAAGGCCTCACTCTCTTGCCCAGGCTGGAGAGTAGTGGCGCGATCACAGCTCACATATCCTCAAATTTCTAGGCTCAAGGGAGCCTCCCGCCTCAGCCTCCCGAGCAGTTGGGACTACAAGCACATGCCTCTGCACCAGTATAATTTTTGTTTATTTTATTTTATTTTATTCTGAGACGGAGTCTCTCTCTGTTGCCCAGGCTGGAGTACAGTGGCACGATCTCGGCTCACCACAACCTCCGCCTCCTGGGTTCAAGCGATTTGCCTGCCTCAGCCTCCCAAGTAGGTGGGTACCTGCTATCCCAGCTATTTGGGAGGCTGAGGCAGGAGAATCGCTTGAACCTAGGAGGCAGAAGTTGCGGTGAGCTGAGATCGCTCCAGGGCACTCCAGCCTGGGCGACAGAGCGAGACTTTGTCTCAAAAAAAAAAAGGCCATTTTGCATCTAAAACATGTGTTGATTTTTATCTTTACTTAATACTTACAGCTTTATTTTAGTAAAGAGGAGAGAAGTGAATACTGGCTGGACATCTTGTGATCTGGATTATATTTCCTCTAGGGGTCAGTTTCAGGGCTTCTGGGAGTTGGGTTGAGTGAATCACACTCCAAACAGTATGTGTTTCCAACTGGGTCTTTTTCTCACCGAGTACTTTCCAAGGATAATTAATTGTCTATTTCAAAGTCAGTAGTTCTCAACCCTGGCCACCCATTAGAATCACTTGAGGAGTTACAGAAACAACGCCATGCCTGACCCCCAGAGATACCAACTAAATTCGTTTAGGGTAGGGCACACGCTTCTCACCGTCACAAAAATAAAATCGTTGAATGGGTGTGGTGGCTCACGCCTGTAATCCCAGCACTTTGGGAGGCCGAGGTGGGCAGATCATGAGGTCAGGAGTTCGAGACCAGCCTGGCTAATATGGTGAAACCCATCTCTATTAAATATACAAAATGTAGCCAGGCATGGTGGCACATGCCTATAGTCGCAGCTACTCCGGAGGCTGAGGCAGAAGAATTGCTTGAACCCGGGAGGTGGAGGTTGCAGTGAGCTGAGATTGCACCACCGCACTCCAGCCTGGGCAACAGAGCAAGACTCTGTCTAAAAAAAAAAAATATATATATATATATATATCCTCAAGTGTTTCTAATATGTAGTTAGGGATGAGAACAACTGTTCTAAATAGAGTAAAAAACTTGGATGCTTTTGATAATTGGGCAAAAAAAAGTATATAGAGAGGACTGTACATGCCAGCCTGTTTGATTATACATCCTACCAGCAAAATACATTAAGTGCCTTCCAAATATATGTATATTTATTTTTGTTTGTTTGTTTTTTGAGACAGGGTCTCATTCTGTTACCCAGACTCAAGTACAGTGCCTCGATCTTGGCTCACTGCAACCTCCACCTGCTGGGTTCAAGTGATTCTCGTGCCTCAGCCTCCCAAGTAGCTGGGATTACAGGCGCATGCCACCACACTCTGCTCACCTTTTTTGTATTTTTACTAGAGATAGGGTTTCACCATGTTGGCTAGGCTGGTCTTGAACTCCTGACCTCAAATCATCTGCCCTCCTTGGCCTCCCCAAGTGTTGGAATTATAGGCGTGAGCCACCACGCCTAGCCATGTATATTTATTTTTGTATAAATTATAAATAAACTATAAAATTAAAATATGGGGGCTGGATGCAGTGGCTCAGGGTGGGTGCGGTGGCCCATGCCTATAATCCCAGTACTTTGGGAGGCTGAGGCAGGTGGATCACTTGAGCCCAGGAGTTGAGACCAGCCTGGCTAACATGGCAAAACGCTGTCTCTACTAAAAATACAAAAATTACCTGGGTGTGGTGGCGTACACCTGTAACCCCAGCAACTCATGAGGCTGAGGCAAAAGAATTGCTTGAATCTGGAAGGCAGAGTTTGCAGTAAGCTGATATCATGCCACTGCACTCTAGTATGGGTGACAGAGTGAGACTTCGTCTCAAAATAATAATAATAATAATAAAGTAAAATACGGGGCTGGGCATGGTGGTTCATGTTTCTCTTCCCAGCACTTCAGTAAGCTCAGGTGGTGGACTGCTTGAGTTCAGGATTTAGAGAGCAGCCTGGTCAACATAGTGAAACCCCATCTCTACAAAAAATACAAAAATTGGCTGGGTGTGGTGGCTCATGCACTTGTGGTCCCAGCTACTCGGGAGGCTGAGGTGGGAGGATCACTTGGGCTGAGAAGGTAGAGGCTGCAGTGAGCCACGTTTGAGCTCTTGCACTCCAGCCTTGGTGACAGAGTGAGACCCTGTCTCAATAAAAAAAGAAGTTGCTTTAATATCTTGTGAAATAGTACTATGAAGATATCATTCTAAATCCAGTTCCTTTCTATACTTGACTTTAATGGATATTATAGTTTAAAAAGATAACTCGAAAAAGATCCATGCATCCTTTCAGTCCTGACACTAAAAGATGTGAATAACTAACTGCTATTAGCTATCTACTGCTATGTAACAATAATATCACAAACATAATGGCCTAAAACAACACATCTTTAGTATCTCAGTGAGTCAGGAGTCCTAGCATGCCTTAACTTGGTCCTCTGCTTCACGGTCTCATAAAGCTACAAACAGCTTGTCTGCCAGGGTTGCTAGCTCATCTGAGGCACGACTGGATACGGATTCACTTTCAATCACTTGTGGTTGTTGGCAGCATTGAGTTCCTTGCAGGCTGTGGGATTGAGGGCTCCTGTTTCTTGCTGGCTGTCAGCAGGAGGCTGCCCTCAGCTCTGCCAGGTGGCCCTATGGCAGCACATAACATGGCATCTTGCTTCTTCCAGGCCAGCAAAGGAGAGACAGAATCTCCTAGCAAGATAGTTAGAATTTTATGTAATATAATCACATACAGAGGACCACAGACATTCAGTTACGTTTGCCGGGTTCTATTGGTTGGAAGAAAGTCAAAGGTCCCACCCACACTCAAAGGGAGGGAACCACATAAGGCAGTGAACACTGAGAGGCAGGGATCATGGAGATGACCCTAGGGTCTGTCCCAGACACTAACTATAAAGACTTAAATACATAAATAATAGAGGAAAAAGGAAAAGCTATTTTTCATGGTAGCAGGCCAACTAACAAATGAAGAAATAATAGACAGAAAATCACTATTTTTCAACCATCATACCAATAAATAATATAAATAAGAGTTATCAATGGATGCTTAAAACCATTGAATAAAAATAGGGCCAAGCACGGTGGCTCATGCCTGTAATCCCAGCAATTTGGGAGGCTGAGGCGGGCAGATCACCTGAGGTCAGGGGTTCGAGACCAATCTGGCCAACATGGTGAAACCCCGTCTTTACTAAAAATACAAAAATTAGCCAGGCATAGTGGCACCTGCCTGTAATCCCAGCTACTCAGGAGGCTTAGGCAAGAGAATCTCTTGAACCCAGGGGAGGTTGCTGTGAGCCAAGATCACACCACTGCACTCCAGGCTGGGCCATAGAGAGAGACTCCGTCTCAATAAATAAATAAATAAATAAATAATAAAAATATATTAGAGAACAAATATTTACATACTCTGGAAGTATTCTCCCACATACTTTCACTTCCGACTGTAATTTACCCTCTGACGTAAAACATCTAAAAAACTGGACAGACTATTTGAGGAAACATTTTTCAAATGCTGGGAAACAGGGCACAAGAGGGTGATCCCTGACATAAGGGAAACAAATGAGGTGAGCCCTACGGTTGCCCCAGCTTACTGTATGGAGAGAATTTCCTGGCCACAGTTCAAGGAGCAAGAAAAACAGAGTTCAGAATTCTCCCTGAGTTGAGGAGAGAGAGCTGAGAATTTGAGAAGGCCAAGGTGGATCAAATTTTTAGGGCAAAGTACCAGAGAGGAGAGAGCAGCACACAGAAGAGAGAGCTGGACAGAGGGAGCACTCTGAGATCTGCAGAAGGTTCCCCTCCTGTGTTCTGCTGGATACCGATCAGTACAAGGGTATGAGAAAACTATCCAAATCTTGGGAAAGCAGACAGGAAAAAATCCTATCTTCATATACGCCAGAAATAGTTAATGTTCCCAAGAGGCAGAGTAGGTCATCAGGTAAAGTACTATGCTCAGTACTCTTCAGTAGTACTTTAGTAGTGTAGCAAAATTAGCCATAGACTAACTGCTACACTGATTCCATTGAACAGAGCTTAAAAGCAAGTCTTAGAGGATCAAACTGTTTCCTGGAACAAAGCTCAAGAATATTTACAGAAATATAAATATATCTAGCACCTAACAATTGATAATGTAAGGCATTTAATACCAAAAACAATCAGACATGCAAAGAATATAACCTATAACGAGGAGAAACATCCATCAGTAGACAACAGATCCAGAAATGAAATGAGTAATAGAAATAAGACAAGGACATTAAAATTGTTCCAACTGCATTTCATATGTTTAAGAAAGTAGGCTGGGCACGGTGGAGCATGCCTGTAATCCCAGAACTTTGGGAGGCTGAGATGGGCAGATCACCTGGGGTCAGGAGTTCAAGACCAGCCTGGGCAACATGGTGAAACCCCGTCTCTACTGAAAAATACAAAACTTAGCCGGATGTGGTGGTGAATGCCTGTAATCCCAGCTACTTGGGAAGCTGAGGCAGGAGAATCATTTGAACCCAGGAGGCAGAGATTTTGGTGAGTGGAGATTGCCCCACGGCACTCCAGCCTGAGCAACAGAACAAGACTCTGTCTCTTGAAAAAAAAAAAAAAATAAGAAGAAAGAAAGTAGAAGGAAGCATATGCATGCTAAAGAGATATCTGGAAGATATTTTGTAAATCCCAAATAAAACTTCTAGAAGTAAAAAAAAGAAATTAAA
>NW_012111586.1:4000007-4008102 GCF_000951035.1 Colobus angolensis palliatus
AAAAAAAATACATTGAATGAGATTTACAGAAGATTAAATACTGCAGATCAGTTAACCTGAAGGAATAGCAATAGAAACTGTCCAAAATGAAACAGAGAGTAAAAAGGCTGGAAAACTAATGGCCACAGGCACATTTGGAACCCACAAATATGGACTGAAATCTGTGTCAGTTCTCATTGTCTCCGACCTTGCTGGCATGTGTATCCTGCAGAAGCCTTGAACATTATCAACCACTTGACCTAACCGACATTTATAGAACTCTATAACCAATATCAGGAATAGATACTATTTTCTAGTACAGATACAATATTCACTAAGATAGATTATATTATTCTGGGCTTTTAAACAAGTCACAATAAACGTAAAAGGATTCATATAAAAAATGTGTTCTCTCAGCACAAATACAGCTCACTACAACCTCCATCTGCCAGATTCAGGTGATTTTTGTGCTTCAGGTTCTCAAGTAGCTGGGATTACAGGTGCGTGCCACCACACCTGGCTAATTTTTGTGTTTTTAGTAGAGACAGGGTTTTGCCATGTTGGCCACACTGGTCTTGAACTCCTGGCCTCAAGTGATCCACCCTCCTTGGGCTTCCCAAGTGCTGGGATTATAGGTATGAGCTACCATGCCTGGCCATACAAATAATATTAAATTTAAGATTGTGACATTCAAATAAATTTATATATGGATGAAAACCTATATATATATATATATTTTTTAGTACCCTGCTGAATACATATACAGGTTTTCATCCATAGTTCCTAGCTATTAACTTCCATAGCCCTTGTAACAGTGTGCGGAATCTCTCTCTCTGACCCTCTCCCTTCTCTTTTCACCTGCCGAGACTATAATCTGATTGTGGGTCTTAAGATTCTCATTTTAGAAAACGTCCTGCCCCATACTCTGGAGGAAGGAAAGCTTCACAGGGAGGCCAAGAAGAATCTAAACAGACAGGCCTTGCTAGGTTTAGATTACACTCTTTTTGTCCAGTCACATTGCTACATGGTTATCAACCACACCTATGTAATGAAGCCTCCATAAAAACCCAAAGGACAGGGTTCAGAGAGCTTTTGAATAGCTGAACATGTGGAGGCTCCTGAACAGTGGTGTGCCCAGGGAGGGCATGAAAGCTCTGTGCCCTTTCCCCCATACCTCACCCTGTGCATCTCTTTATAATATCCTTTATAATAAACCAGTAAACACAAGTGTTTCCCTGAGTCCTGTGAGCTGCTTTAGCAAATTAATTGAACCCAAAGAGGGAGATGTGGGAACCCTAACTTGAAGCCAGTCAGTCAGAAGTTCCAGAGGCCCAAACTTGTGACTAGGATCTGAAACAGGGAGCAGTTTTGGGGACTCCAGGTAGATAGTGTCAGAAACTGGAGGACACCCAGTTGGTGGCCACTGAAGAGTTGATAGCTTGCTTACTGGTGGAGGGAACCCTCCCTCACACATTTGGTCACAGAAGTCTTCTGTGTTGATGGTTGTTGTGGTGTGAGAGCAGAAGAGTGTCTGGAAAATCCTCTACTATTTAACTAAGTAAGATGCTTCTAAGTGACACATGAAGCCGGGTGTGGTGTCTTATGCCTGTAATTCGAGCACTTTGGGAGGCCGAAGTGGGAGTATCGCTTAAGGCCAGGAGTTCAAGACTAGCTTGAGAAATGTAGCAAGACTCCTGTCTCCATTAAAACAAAAACAAAAACAAAAAAGCCATGCATTGCGGCATGCACCTGTAGTCCTAGGTACTTCAGAGGCTGAGGCAGGAGGATCACTTGAGCCCAGAATTCAAGGTTATAGTGAGCTATGATCCTGCCAATGCACTCCAGTCTGGGTGAGAGAAAGAGCTTGTCTCTAAGAAACAGAACACACACACACACACACACACACACAAACCAAGAAATTCTGATTCAAAGAGGAACTCAAAAAGGAAATTAGGCCAGAAGAGGTGGCTCATGCCTATAATCTTAACATTTTGGGAGGCCAAGGCAGGAAGATCACTTGAGACCAGGAGTTTAAAACCAGTCTGGGCAACATAGTGAGACCCCCCTCCCCTGCAACCCCACCATTATAAATTTTCTTATTTTTTTAAAAATAAAAATAAAAATAAATGAGCTGGGCATGATGGTACACACCTACAGTCCCAGTTACTCCAGAGGCTGAGGTGAGAGGATCGCTTGAGACCAGGAGTTCAAGGCTGCAGTGAGCTGTGATTGTGACACTGCACTGTAGCCTAGGTGACAGAGCAAGACCCTATCTTTAAAAAAAAAATAGAGAGAGAAATTGGAAAGTAATTTGGTCTTAATGAAAATGAAAACAACATATCGACATGTGTGAGATATAGCTAAAGCAGTCCATAGGGAAGTTTATAGCATGAAATGTGTATGTTAGAAAAAAAGAAAATGTGTCTGGGTGTTGTGGCTCATGTATGTAATCCCAGCACTTTGGGAGGCCGAGGCGGGCAGATCACAAGGTCAGGAGATCAAGATCATCCTGGCTATCATGGTAAAACCCGTCTCTACTAAAAATACAAAAATTAGCTGGGCATGGTGGCAGGCGCCTGTAATCCCAGCTACTTGGGAGGCTGATGGAGGAGAATCACATGAGCCCAGAAGTGTCAAGCCTACAGTGAGGTATGATTACATTACTATGCTCCAGCCTGGGTAACAGATGGAGACTCTGTCTCAAAAAGCAAAGAAAAAAAAAAAAAGAGAGAGAGAGAGACAGAGAAGACATCTCTACAATGTCCCATAGACATTACAACCATAATGAGGGAATAACATGAAGAACTTTATGTCAAAAAATTCACCAACTTAGATGAAATGCATACATCTTTTGAAATACATAAACCACCAAGGCTCACTTAATAAGAAACATATAGCCTGGATAGTCATGTATCTATTAAAGAACACCAACATTTGGTTAAAAACCCTCCCATGAAGGAAATGCCCATCCAAATTGTCTTCACTGATTAATTCTACCAAACATTTAAGAAAGAAATAATACTAATTCACAAACAATACACGAAGTATTCCAAAGAGTTAAAGAAGAAATACATCCCAACTCCATCTATGAGATCAGCATTACACTGATGTTATGCTCATATCGGAAAGTTATTAAAACAATGTCTCTTATAGCAGTTTTTGTTTTGTCAAACCAGTATCCCATTAAAGTTCATTCATTGGGTTTAGTTTTGTCTCATTAGTATTTTTGGTTTTGTTTATGTGGAGTCTCACTGTATCATCCAGGCTGGAGTGCTGTGGTGCAATCTGGCTCACTGCAACCTCTGCCCCACAGGCTTAAACAATTCTCGTGCCTTGGCCTCCTGAGTAGCTGGGATTATAGGCCCAAGCCGTCATGCCCAGCTAATTTTTGTATTTTTAGTGGAGGCAGGGTTTCACCATGATGGCCAGGCTGGCCTTGAACTCCTAGCCTCAAGTGATACACCAGCCTCGGCCTCCCAAAGTTCTGGGGTTAGAGGCATGAGCCACCATACTCGGCCTTTTTTTTTTTTTTTTTTTTTTAGACATAGTCTCCTTTGTTGCCCAGGCTGGAGTGCAGTGGCACGATCTCGGCTCACTCTAATTTCTGCAGGGCTCAAGCGATTCTCCTGCCTCAGCCTGCCGAGTCCCAGCATGGGATTTTGCCTTGTTGTTCAGGCTGGTCTCGAACTCCTGACCTCAGGTGATCTGTCCACCTCGGCCTCCCAAAGTGCTGGGGTTACAGGTGTGAGCCACCTTGCCTGGGCATATTAGTGTATTTTAATCTAGAACAGTTCTACCTTTTATTTTATCTCATGATGTCAATTCTTTGAGGACAGATTGCAACAGTTATCTTGTGAATGTCCTATATTCTCAATTTGTCTTGTTTGTTTTTTAGTGATACAATTTACCTGTTCTTTGTGTTTTCTGTAAATTAGAAGTTTGGTCTAAAAGTTTGATTAAATTCAATTAAACAGACTGGGTACAGTGACCCTCACCAGTAATCCCAGCTCTTTGGGAGGCCAAAGCTGGAAGATGGCTTGGGGCCAGGAGTTTGACATCACAGTGAACTATGATCACTCACTGCACTCAAGCCTGGGTGACAGCAAGACCCTGTCTAAAATAACTAACTAACTAAATAACTAAATTCAATTAAGCATTTAGGCAGGAATATTTAATTGGTTTTGCTGTGCACTTCATACTGTATCATATCACAAGGCACATGATGTTATGTTTTCCATGAACAGCAATGCTAAATTTGATCACCTGATTTCAATAGCAAACCCCAGATCTCTAAATTGTAAAGATTTGTGGTTTATTTTTTCGAGGATTTTGGGTTTTTTTTGATACTGAGTTTTGCTCTTGTTGCCCAGGATAGAGTGCAATGGTGCAATCTCAGCTCACTGCATCCTCCGCCTCCCAGGTTCAAGCCATTCTCCTGCCTCAGCCTCCCGAGTAGCTGGGATTACAGACATGCACCACCACGCCCAGCTAATTTTCTATTTTTAATAGAGACGTGGTTTCTTCATGTTGGTAAGGCTGGTGTCAAACCCCCGACCTCAGGTGATCTGCCAGCCTTGGCCTCCCAAAGTGCTGGGATTACAGTCGTGAGCCACCACGCCCAGCTGTTTTTTTTTTTTTTTTTTTGAGATGGAGTTTCACTCTTGTTGCCCAGGCTGGAGTGTAATGGTGGGATCTCTGCTCACTACAACATCCTGACATCAGGTGATCCACCCGCCTCGGCCTCCTAAAGTGCTGGGATTACAGGCGTGAGCCACCGCACTCAGCCGGAGTTAACACTTTAAGGGGGAGACAGACAATGACAACATCATACACAAAATGCAATGATTGAATTGTGTACTGGAGTCTGTGGGTGGGGCAGGTGAAATCATGGAGAGATGCAGGGCAGGGAAATGAAACTTTGGTCTGCATAATTGCATGCTCTATCCACAGCACTAGCAAAGAAAAGTTCTCCAGGCAACTGATGCTTTGGTACCACATGTAAGTGCCTAGCTTCTGTTCTGCAATACAGACTGCTGCAGTGTTGACTCCTGCTAATGAGGACCTTTGAACTTTCTCTACAAATATTGTCTTTCTAGAAAACACAGCTGGGAGACCTGTATAGCCCAAAGGCAGCTATGGCTCCCAGGGAGGAGAAGAGAACCAGAAGAACTGGTGGCAGGGCAGGGGAACGAGGCAGGAGACAGCAGTGGCTGGAGAACAGGTGTGGGCAGACTGGAAGAAATGCAGACACTTGTTTCCCATCCTGCAAGATGGCGAGTGAAAAAGTTGAGAAGCCAGGTACTAAGGAGAAGAAACCCGAAGCCAAGAAGGCTGATGGTGGTGGTAACACGAAAAAGGGTAACCTCAAGGCTAAAAAGCCCAAGAAGGGGAAGCCCCATTGCAGCCGCAGCCCTGTCCTTGTCAGAGGAATTGGCAGGTATTGCTGATCTGCCATGTGTTCCAGAAAGGCCATGTACAAGAGGTAGTACTCAGCCGCTAAATCTAAGGTTGAAAAGAAAAAGAAGGAGAAGGTTCTTGCAACCGTTACAAAACCAGTTGGTGGTGACAAGAATGGCTATATCCAGGTGGTTATACCTGGCAACATGCCCAGATATTATCCTACTGAAGACGTGCCTCGAAAGCTGTTGAGCCATGGCAAAAAATCTTTCCGTCAGCACATGAGAAAACTGCGAGCCAGCATCACTCCCGGGACCATTCTCATCATCCTCACTGGACGCCACAGGCGCAAGAGGGTGGTTTTCCTGAAGCAGCTGGCTAGTGGCCTGTTACTTGTGACTGGACCTCTGGTCCTCAATCGAGTTCCTCTATGAGGAACACACCAGAAATTTGTCGTGGCCACCTCAACCGAAATTGATATCGGCAATGTAAAAATCCCAAAACATCTTATTGATGCTTACTTCAAGAATAAGAAGCTACGGAAGCCCAGACACCAGGAAGGTGAGATCTTTGGCACAGAAAAAGAGAAAGATGAGATTACAGAGCAGCGCAAGATTGATCAGAAAGCTGTGGAGTCACAAATTTTATCAAAAATCAGAGCTATTCCTCAGCTCCAGGGCAATCTGTGTTTGCCCTGATGAATGGAATTCATCCTCACAAATTGGTGTTCTAAATGTCTTAAGAACCTAATTAAATAGCTGACTACAAAAAAATAGATAAAAAAGAAAGATAGAAAGAAAGAAATGCAGACACTTGTACAACAGCTCCAGTGGCCCTATCCATTCATCTATCCTCTCAGAAAGCCTGACTCCTCAGCCCTGTATGGGAGAATCTTCACTGTCTTCACCAAGGAGATAGGAAGAAGCCATGTGTGGCTTTGCCCTGTCCATGAGCAGCACCATCCACAAACATCTGAGAAAATGCTCACTATCACTAGTGATTTTAAAAAAATGTATATCAGAAAAACTGTGAGATACTACTTTTTCCCGTTCAAATTAGCAAAACGTCAAATGCTCCATATCCTCAGGGTTAGAAAGGTACAGGCAAGCAGGAACTCCCAGATACCTCAGGTAAAACATGTAGATTGGTCCTGGCTAATACAGTGAAACCCCGTCTCTACTAATAGTACAAAAAATTAGCCGGGCGTGGTGGCGGGCACCTGTAGTCCCAGCTACTCAGGAGGCTGAGGCAGGAGAATGGCATGAACCTGGGATGTGGAGCTTGCAGTGAGCCGAGATCGCACCACTACACTCCTGCCTAGGTGACAGAGGGACACTCCATCTCAAAAAAAAAAAAAAATGTAGATTGGGGCTGGGCGCAGTGGCTCATATCTGTAATCTCAGCACTTTGGGAGGCTGAGGTGGGAGAATCACTTGAGGCCAGGAGTTCCAGACTAGCCTGGCCAGCATAGCGAAACCCGATCTCTCCTAAAAATACAAAAAATAGCTGAGCGTGGGGGTGTACACCTGTAATCCCAGCTACATGGGGAGGCTGAGGCATGAGAATCGCTTGAACCTGGGAGACGGAGGTTGTAGTGAACCGAGGTCATGACATTGCACTCAAGCCTGGGCATCAGAGTGAGACTCTGTCTCAAAAAAAAAAAATAAAAAAAGTAGATTGGAAAGCAATTGGTCTTAAAATGCTCATATCATTTGACTTAATAATTTCACTTAATCTATCCATTCTAAGAAGAGAAATTGACACATGGAGGCTATAGTAGACATCTCTTGGGGTATCTTCCCAGCTCACAAATGATTCACCCTTTTTTGAGAATAGTGGGACTGATTCACGTCACCACCTTTCTTATTCCAGCCTCAGAAGCAGAACCACTGTTGATTAGACTGGCGTAGACACCTGACCAAACTAGATCAATTATATTGTCTTTCTCACCTAGGAATTTTGGTTTAGTTTGGACTGATATGTAGAATGGAAGGAGTGTAAAAATTTAGGAACTACATCAGGGCCTCCAGATAGACTGAAAAACAGAGAAAGCCAGTCTGTAGAGCGAGGAGAATAGGGGCAGAGATGTGGAGAGAAGCAGAGATAAGAGATAGAGACAAAATATTCTCTGGAGCATTTCACCTACATTCTAGTCACTTTCTGTGTTCCTACTTCTGCATTCTGTAAAACACTTCAGTATCCTTAGAGCTGCTTATATCTTTTCCTTAAGCTAGCTTGGGTGAGTTTTGATTATTTGCATCCAAAAGTGTATCATACTTTACTGATAATAATGGGAATATTGAGTACATACTTATACATGATTTGCACAGTACATTATCAAACTGCTGTTTAAAATGTTTTGGAGAACTACTAATGACATGTAAAATTTGTGACACATGAAGAGTAAAAGTATTGAGATATACAATTCTGTGTGTGTAGAAAAAGTTTGCAGACACACGAAACTTCTAGCAATAATTACCCTGAGGTGAATTTTCATTTATTACTTCATATGCTTTGGGTTTATTTGAATTTATATATGGAATATTGCTAATATAATTAAGGTTACATTAAAAGTATTTTCTTTCTTTTTTTTGAGATGGAGTCTCACTCTGTCACCCAGTGGTGCAATCTCGGCTCACTGCCACCTTCACCTTCCAGGTTCAAGCAATTCTTCTGCCTCAGCCTCCCTAGTAGCTGGGTCTACAGGTGCACGCCACCA
>NW_012111586.1:4013427-4014065 GCF_000951035.1 Colobus angolensis palliatus
CTAATTTTTGTATTTTTAGTAGAGACAGGGTTTCACCGTGTTAGCCAGGATGGTCTCGATCTCCTGACCTTGTGATCAGCCTGCCTCGGCCTCCCAAAGAGCTGGGATTACAGGCATGAGCCACCGCGCCCGGCCAACTATTAGGTTTTCAACATATTTTACTCTTGTAAGCAATGCTGTGAAAAACATCCTTAATGCGTAAGGCTTTTTTTTCCCACAGTTTGGATTATTTGCTTAGGATCTTTTCTCAGTGGTGAAATTATAGGGGTGGAACATTTCTACGGTTCACGAATAACTCTGGCCACAGTGCTTACTGTAAAGGCTGTGCCTATTTCCCTTGCCATCTGAAACACAGCTGAGCACCCAGGTCTAGCACATTGCCTCAGTAACCAGCCCACTTGCTAATCTAATAAGTTTTTAAAAATGACATACCTCCTCATTTTGATTTACATTTCTTTGGTCACTAGTAAATTAGAACACTTTTCATGTTTAACTCCTTTAATTTTTTTTTTTTTTTTTTGAGACGGAGTCTCGCTGTGTCGCCCAGACTGGAGTGCTGTGGCGGGATCTCGGCTCACTGCAAGCTCCGCCTCCCAGGTTCCCGCCATTCTCCTGCCTCAGCCTCCTGAGTAGCTGGG
>NW_012111586.1:4019111-4019794 GCF_000951035.1 Colobus angolensis palliatus
AAAAAAAAAAAAAAAAATCTGTGTGAAGTATGTAAAGAGAAGAATTGACAGCCAAAGTTACTGTTTATAGTAATTCAGTTTGATTCAATCAGTAATTCTTTTTTTTTCCACAAGAAACAAAATCCTTGACGTTGTTCTTAACTTTTCCTTCTTTTTCACTGCCCTGCTCCGAAACCAATCAGTCAACTATTGATTTCTCCCTAATTATTCTTTGAATCTGTCTTCTAACTCTGCTACCACCACTCTCATTCAGGTTTTGTAGTAAATATCTGTGGTTTTGTCTGTCAGGTATCTTCCTTCTGGTGGGCACTGCCTCTCCTCCCATTCTGTTCATGTGGTTCCTGCTGGAGATTGCATGTTCATATTTGACCTACCCTATCTGTCTATGGTTGATTGGTCTGTGGGCAGTCATGTGGCCCAAAGTGGGACAATGAGTTTCTTCTTACCTTTTTTTTTTTTTGTGACGGAGTCTGGCTCTGTTGACCAGGCTGAAGTGCAGTGGCGTGATCTTGGCAAGCTTTGTCTCCTGGGTTCACGCCATTCTCCTGCCTCAGCCTTCTGAGTAGCTGGGACTACAGGCGTGTGCCACCATGCCCGGCTAATTTTTATGTATTTTTAGTAGAGACAGCGTTTCACCGTGTTAGCCAGGATGGTCTCGATCTCCTGACCTTGTGATACGCCCG
>NW_012111586.1:4019844-4020997 GCF_000951035.1 Colobus angolensis palliatus
CCAGACTGGAGTGCTGTGGCGGGATCTCGGCTCACTGCAAGCTCCGCCTCCCAGGTTCCCGCCATTCTCCTGCCTCAGCCTCCTGAGTAGCTGGGACTGCAGGCGCCTGCCACCACGCCCGGCTAATTTTTTTGTATTTTTAGTAGAGACGCGGTTTCACCGTGTTAGCCAGGATGGTCTCGATCTCCTGACCTTATGATCCGCCCACCTCGGCCTCCCAAAGTGCTGGGATTACAGGCGTGAGCCACCGCGCCCGGCCTTTTTATTTTTTGGAGACAGACTCTTGCTCTGTCACCCAGACTGGAGGGCAGTGGCATGATCCTGGCTCACTGCAACCTCCGCCTCCCAGGTTCAAGTTGTTCTGGTGCCTCAGCCTCCCAAGCAGCTGGGACTACAGGTGCGTGCCACCATGCCTGGATAATTTTTTGTATTTTTAGTGGAGACTGGGTTTCACCATGCTGACCAGGCTGGTCTTGAACTTCTGGCCTTAAGTGATCTGCCCACCTCAGCCTCCCAAAGTGCTGGAATTACAGGAGTGAGCCACCGTGCCCAGCGATTTCTTTAAGTTCATCCTTTGTTAACTACCTATTCCCTGCCTTCTGCTCCTTCATTCATTGGAAGCTTTGTGATTTTTTTTTTTTTTTATGAGACGGAGGTTTGCACTGTCGCCCAGGCTGGAGTGCAATGGTGCAATCTTGGCTCACTGCAACCTCTGCCTCCCGGGTTCAAGCGATTCTCCTGCCTCAGCCTCCCGAGTAACTAACTGGGACTACGGGGGTGCACACCACCATGCCTGGTTAATTTTTTTGTATTTTTAGTAAAGACGGGGTTTCACTATGTTGGCCAGGATGGTCTCGAACTCCTGACTATATGATCCGCCCGCCTCAGCCTTCCAAAATATTGGGATTACAGGCATGAGCTACCACACTCGGCAGCTTTGTGATTTTCATATTGACATGTATGGAATCTTTAGGAAATAAGGTTAGAATCTGGTGTTAAAATCTGTGTGAAGAGGCGGGGCGCGGTGGCTCAAGCCTGTAATCCCAGCAGTTTGGGAGGCCGAGACGGGCGGATCGCGAGGTCAGGAGATCGAGACCATCTGGCTAACATGGTGAAACCCCGTCTCTACTAAAAAATACAAAAAACTAGCAGG
>NW_012111586.1:4028392-4029595 GCF_000951035.1 Colobus angolensis palliatus
AGTAAAGACGGGATTTCACCATGTTGGCCAGACTGGTCTCAAACTCCTGACCTCGTGATCTGCCCACCTCAGCCTCCCAAAGTGCTGGGATTACAGGCATGAACCACAACCTCCAGTCAGCCATGGTCATATTTTCTGCCATGTGAATCAAGGAGTAAAGAAAGCCAGACGAGTGCAAGAAAAGAAAATGAATCCGATATGCAAAGGACAGTAATGGGATTCAGTTTGTATAATCTGAGTTACTTTAGGATTTTTCCAACAAATTCTCTGTATCAGTTAGGGATGTGTTTGGCTGCAAGTAATAAACATGGCTTACCCATACAGGAGTTAATTTTCTTCCCATCAGTAGATGGGCTGGGCACAGTGGCTCATGCATGTAATCCCAGCACTTTGGGAGGTGGAGGCCAGTGGATCACTTGAGGTCAGGAGTTCAAGACCAGCCTGGCCAACATGGTGAAACTCTGTCTCTACTAAAATACAACAATTAGTCAAGCATGGTGGTGGACGTCTGTAATCCCAGCTATTAAGGAGGCTGAGGAAGGAGAATTGCTTGAACCCAGGAGACAGAGGTTGCAGTGAGCCAAGATCACACCACTCACCACTGTATTCCATCCTGGGTAACAGAGTGAGGCTGTCTCAAGAAAAAAAAAAAAAAGATGCTTAGAGGTAGGCATTCCAGAGTTAGAGCAGTTGCTCCAGGTTATAGGACGTCATAAAAGACACAGGCTTCTCTGTTTGCCTGCTCCACTATCCTTAGTGTGAGGCAAGATAGTGACTGTACATCCAAGTGGAGTCTGCTTTCTTAGCAAGAAGAGAGGGAAAAAATGAGGGACAAAGGGCTGAAAGAACAAGCACACCAGGCATGTACTTCTGCAAGCCTAACTCTGAAAATTCCTTTATTCTTCCATTGGCCAGAACTGGGTCATATAGTCACCCCTAAGTGCAGATTATCCCAACTTGCACTCTAGAAAGGTAAATATTTTAGCTACTACATATACTGCTGCCCCATACCAAATTGGGCTTTTCTTAGTATGCAAGTCAAGGAATGGATATTGCAGAGACAACTTGCAGGGTGTTCCACATTCACTTTTGCTTGTCTGGTTAGGTTAGGTTTTGATCACTTGCAATCAAAAAGTTTTGACTAATACAATCCTCCTCATCTCCCTTCTGGGTTACTACATTGACTTCCCCACTAGCCTCTCT
>NW_012111586.1:4034465-4035629 GCF_000951035.1 Colobus angolensis palliatus
AGGATTTTAAAAAATCTAACCTCAAAATTATAAAACTTTAAAAACAGAAATAGAAGTGTCAGGGCCATGTGAGTTTTCTTATCTTATTATCCATTGATGGCTACAATAGAAGCAGCATTTTAATTTGTTTCATTTTTACACCATGGTTTTGTGTTTTTCTGGAAAATCTTTTTTTAAAATTATTTTATTGTTTTTTAGAGACAGGGTCTAACTCTGTTGTCCAGGCTCGAGTGCAGTGACATGATCATAAATCACTGCAGCCTCAAACTCCTGGGGTTAAGGGATTCTCCTGCTTCAACCTCCCAAGTAGCTAGGACTACAGGTATGTGCCACCACACCTGGCTAATTTTTAAATTTTTTGTAGAGACAGGATTTCACTATGTTGCCCAGGCTGGTCTATGAACTCCTGGCCTCAATTGTTCCTCCTGCCTAGGCCTCCCAAAGTGCTGTGATTATAGGCATGAGCCAGTGCACCAGCTAGGTAATTCTAATAGCCATTCTTTTTATCTTGTTAGAAGCTACTGTCTTTGTTGCCATATCAATAAAATCTTTCATCTTCATAAACATACTATCATTTAATTGGCATTTGTTCCATTTTAACTCTTTAAAACATTTAAAAAGGGTTTTTTGCTTTTATTATTTTTCACTGACATAATAATTACATATAGTTACTGGTTACAGTGTGATATTTCAATACATGTATACAACGTGTAATGATCAAATCAGTATAATTGACATATCCATCACCTCAAACATTTGTCATTTCTTTGTGTTGGGAACATTCAAAATCTGCTCTTCTAGCTATTTGAAAATACACAATAAATTGTTGGTAATTATAGTCATCCTATAGTGCTATTAGATACTTGTTCCTCCTATCCAACTGGAAGTTTGCATCGTTTAACCACCCTCTGATTATTCCCCCATGCCCATCCTTCCCAGTCTCTAGTAACCACTATTCTACTCTCTACTTCTATGAATTCAACTTTTTAAGCTTCCACATTGAGTGAGAACATGCAGTATTTGTCTTTCTGTGTCTGTCAATTTCACTTAACTTACAGTCCTTCAAACTTTTTCATGTTTTCACAAATTATAGGATTTTGTTTTTTTATGGATGAATAGTATTCCATTACGTGTGTGAGGGAAATCAAGTGTATGTGTATATAT
>NW_012111586.1:4035679-4037729 GCF_000951035.1 Colobus angolensis palliatus
AGTGAGATGTTATCTCATTGTGGTTTTGATTTGAATTTCCCTGATGGTTAATGATGTTGAGCCTTCTTTTATATACCTACTGGCCATTTCTACGTCTCCTTTGAGAGATGTCTATTCAACTCATTTGCCCATTTAAAAAAATTGGATTCTTTGGGGTTTTTTGCTGTTGAATTGTTTGAGTTCCTTGTATACTCTTGGTATAATTCTTTGCCAGATTAATAGTTTGAAAATATTTCCTCCCATTCTACTGGTTGTCTCTTTACTCTGTTGATAGTTTCCTTTGCTGTGGAGAAGATTTTAGTTTGATATAATAATAATCCCTTTTGTCTATTTTTGCTTTTATCTTTTTTGAGACGAAGTTTCGCTCTTATTGCCTGAGTTGGAGTGCAATAGCGCGACCTCGGCTTACTGCAACCTCTGCCTCCCAGGTTCAAGCAATTCTCCTGCCTCAGCTTCCCAAGTAGCTGGGATTACAGGTGCCCACCACCATGCCTGGCTAACTTTTTGTATTTTTAGTAGAGATGGGGTTTCACCATGTTGGCCAGGCTGATCTCGAACTCCTGACCTCAAGTAATCCACCTGTCTCAGCCTCCCAAAGTGCTGGGATTACAGGCATAAGCCACCAGGTCCAGCTATTTTTGTGTTTGTTGCTTGTGTTTGTGAGGTATTATCCATAAAACCTTTGCCCAGTCCCATGTTCTGGAGTGTTTATTTTACATTTTCTTTTGGTAGTTTCATAGTTTCAGGTCTTACATTTAAGTCTTTAATTCATTTTGAGTTGATTTTTGCATATTGTGAGAGATAAAGGTCTGGTTTCATTCTACAGCATATGGATATCCAGTTTTCCTAGTACATTTATTGAAGAGTTTACTTCCTCCAATGAATGTTCTTGGTGCCTTAGTCAAAAGTCAGTTGGCTGTAAATATATGGATTTATTTCTGCATTCTCTATTCCATTCTGTAGGTGTACATATCCATTTTTATGTCAGTACTATGCTGTTTTAGTTATTATAGCTTTGTAATATATTTTGAAGTCAGGTAGTGTGATGCCCCCCATTTTGTTCCTTTTGCTCAGGATTGCTTTGGCTATTAGGAGTCTTCTGTAGTTCCATATTAATTTTAGGATTTTTTTTTTCTGTGAAACATTCTGAGAAGAATGTCCCTGGTATTTTGACAGGGATTGCATTGAATCTGTAGATCACTTTTGGTAGTATGATCATTTTCACATTATTGGTAGTATGATCATTTTTACGTTACTGGTTCTTCCAATCCATGAACATCAGATGTGAGATGTCTTTCCTTTTTTTGTGTGTCCTCTGCAGCTTCTTTCTTTTCTTTTCTTTTTTCTCTTTTCTTTTCTGTCTCCCCTCCCCTCTCCTCTTCTCTTCTTTTATTTTTTTAAGACAGAGTCTTGCTCTGTTGCCCAGGATGGAGTGTAGTGGTGCAATCACGGCTCACTGCAGTCTCTGCCTCCCGGGTTCAAGCAATTCTTATGCCTCAGCCTCCAAGTAGCTGAGACTACAGGCATGTGCCACCACATCTGGCTAACTTTTGTATTTTTAGTAGAGACAAGATTTCACCATCTTGGCCAGGCTGGTCTTGAATTCCTGACCTCAAGTTATCTGCCCGCCTTGGCCACCCAAAGTCCTAGGATTACAAGCATGAACCACTGCACCCAGCCTCCTCTTCAATTTCTTTCATCAGTGTCCTATGGTTTTCCTTGTAGAGATCTTTCACTTCTCTGGTTAAACTTATTCCTAGGTATGTTACTTTTTTGTAGCTACGTTAAATGAGATTGCTTTTTAAATTTCTGTTTGTTGTTTGTGTATAGAAATGCTACTAATTTTTTGTAGGATGATTTTGTATTCTGCAATGTTACTGAATTTGTTTATGAGTTTTAGGAGTATTTTGGTGGAGCTTTTATGGTTTTCCACATATAAGATCATGTCATTTGCAAACCGGAACAATTTGACTTCTTCCTTTCCAGTTTAGAGATCCTTTATTTCTTTTCTTGACTAATTTCTCTGGCTAGGACCCATTTTAACTTTTGA
>NW_012111586.1:4038184-4039427 GCF_000951035.1 Colobus angolensis palliatus
GGAATACACACTTGTAATGAATTTTTTTTTCAAGAAGGGTATATGGAAGTTGAAATTTCTGAACGATTACATATCCAAAAGTGTAACTGATAAGAAGTTTGATGTTTGGGCTTGTTTTCAAAGGAAAATAAATAATTATAACGGGGAAGGAATTGGTTAACAAAATTTCTCCCACCCAAATACCAAAATAAGGAGTCTTAGGGCACTAAATCTCCTAGGGAGAGTCTTCCATTTATTCTCAGGATATATTTAGAAGTAACAGGGGAGTATGTGGCTGTCTATGGATAGAGAGAAGGATGTCAAGTAGTGCAGCTGTTCATAGACAGTGCTCCAATTTATTATTTTGATCTTTGTTTCCCTTCTCAGATGTTCTCTGTTCCTGCTAACTTCAATTTAGAAATTCTCTCTCCCAGGAAGTCTATTTCCACTTCCATTTTAGCCTTTTCTGTACATAATCTGGACCAGGGGTCCCTAACCCCTGGGCCACCTGGTACCGGTCTGCGGTACATTAGGAACCCAGGCTGCATAGCACAAGGTGAGTGGCAGGCACGTGAGCATTACTGTCTGAACTCCACCTCCTGTTAGATTACCAGCATTAGATTCTCATAGGAGCACGAACCCTATTGTGAACTGGGTATGCAACAGATCTATGTTGTGCCCGCCTTGTGAGAATCTAACTAATGCCTGGTGATCTGAGGTGGAACAGTTTCATCCCGAAACTACCCCCATCCCCCAGAAAAATTTTCTTCTACAAAACCAGTCCCTGGTACCAAAAAGGTTGGGGACTGCTGTGGCTTTTCCAGCTCTAGTTTATCCATCAATGTGATCCTATCTCTTTAAAAAAAAAGTGTTGTAACAAACCTGCACGTTATGCACATGTACCCTAGAACTTAAAGTATAATAAAAAAAAAAAAGTGTCTTTTTTTTTTTTAATAACTGCATGGTATTAGATATTGTATTTGTATGCTTTTAGTCTTTTAGGAATTTATCACAGACTGGATTTATTTTATTTATTTTTGGTACAAATTCCATGGGACTTTTGGAAGGGATGTTGTACAAACACGTGGTCAGCTTTGTACATTAAACAAAGTCTCTTGATTTACATTTCTTAGAAACCAGTGCTAGATGAAGCATAGATTGGAGAAGACAAAAGTAGGAATGGGGAATCCAATTATTTTAGTTGGATTGAGTTCCAGGCTGTCTAAACAAAAATATTATAATAAAAATAATTTTTTTTTTTTTT
>NW_012111586.1:4042137-4049672 GCF_000951035.1 Colobus angolensis palliatus
AAAGGGAGCATAATTATCCCTTTTTTTTTTGAGACGAAGTCTTACTCTGTGGCCAGGCTGGAGTGCAATGGTGTGATCTTGGCTTACTGCAACCTCTGCCTCCTGGGTTTAAGTGATTCTCCTGCCTCAGCCTACCGAGTAGTTGGGATTACAAGTGCCTACCACCACGCTCGGCTAATTTTTGTGTTTTTAGTAGAGATAGAGTTTTGCCATGTTGGCCAGGATAGTCTCAATCTCCTGACTTCGTGATCCACCCGCCTGTGCCTCCCAAAGTGCTGGGATTACAGGCGTGAGCCACCGCACGCGGCCTCCCCTTCTATATTGAGTGTTTAACAGGAAGAGTGGAAGGTCCCTAATAAGTGGGCTTCTTGGGAGAACCTGTGCTGGGGCTACTTGTTTCCCTGGGAGATGACTGTGCTATGCATGAGGCATGAAAAAGTGGAGGACTAAGCTTCAATTACGGGAACTCTGGTCTGGGCATCCTTGACTGAGCTTAGTACTGAGGGAAATTGTCCTCCTTTAAAAAAAATCTCTGTTGGATTGGAAGGACCTTTCTTGAAAGCAATGTTATGTGGTTTTTATTAGTCTGCTTGGGCTACCATAACAAAATAACACAGATTAGGTGGCTTAAACAACAGAAATTTATTTTTTTTTCACAGTTCTAGAGGCCAGACATCCAAAATCAAGGTTCTAGTCAATTTGGATTCTGGTGGGGGCCCTCTTCCTGGCCTGTAGACAGCTGTCTTCTCACTATGTTCTCACACGGCCCTCCTCAGTGCATGTGCCTCAGGAGAGAGACAGCTCTGGTGTTTGCTTATAAGGACATTAATCCTATAGGATTAGGGACCTACCCTTCAGACCTTGTTTAAGCTTAATTACTTCCTGAGAAGTCTCGTCTCCAAATACAGCCACACTAGGTGTTAGGACTTTAACGTAAAAATTTAGGGGAGACACAAACATTCAGTCCATAACATGGTCCCAAGGAACAAAGATGTCAACGTGAGAGGTGACAATGTGCTAGCAGCCCTCACTCTCAGCGCCTCCTTGGCCTCAGCGTCCACTCTAGGGGCGCTTGAGGAATCCTTCAGCCCGCCACGGCACCGTGGGAGCCCCTCTCTGGGCTGGCTGAGGCCGTAGCCTCCTCCCTCTGCTTGTGGTGAGGTGTGGAGGGAGAGGCGCAGGCGGGAACCGGGGCTGCACTTGCAGGCCAGTGTTGAGTTCCAGTGGGTGCGGGCGCGGGCTCGGTGAGGGGCTTAGCACCCGGGCCAACAGCTGCGGAGGTTGTGTCAGGTCCCCCAGCAGTGCCGGCCCACCAGCGCTGCTCTCAAATCATTAGCTGCCTCCTCGCGAGGCAGGGCTCGGGACCTGCAGCCCGCCATGTCTGAGCTCCCCACGTTCTGCGGTGGGCTCCCTGACGGTCCTCCCTGACGGGCCTCTCCTCCATGCCTGAGCCTCCCCGACGGGCGCCCAGTACCATGGACAGCCCCAGGGCTGAGGAGTGCAGGCGTGGCTTGGGACTGGCGGGCAGCTCCACCTGCATCCCTGATGCAGGATCCATTGGGTGAAGCCAGCTGGGCTCCTGAACCCCATGTGGACTTGGAGAACTTTTATATCTAGCAGGAGGATTGTATGTGCACCAATCAGCACTCTGTCTAGCTAACCTAGTGGGGACTTGTAGAACTTTTCCTTCCAGCACTCTGTGTCTACCTCAGGATTGTAAATGCACCAATCAGGACTCTGTGTCTAGCTCAGGGTTTGTAAATACACCAATCAGCACTCTGTGTCTAGCTCAGGGTTTGTAAATACACCAATCAGCACTCTGTGTCTAGCTCAGGGTTTCTCAATACACCAACTGGTACTCTGTATCTAGCTAACTCTGTGTCTAGCTAACTAGCACTCTGGGACTCTGTCTAGCTCAAGGATTGTAAACTCACCAATCAGCACTCTGTCAAAATGGACCAATCAGCTCTCTGTAAAATGGACCAATCAGCTCTCTGTAAAATAGACCAATCAGCAGGATGTGGGTGGGGTCAGATAAAGGAATAAAAGCAGGCTGCCCCAGCCTGCAGTGGCAACCCGCTGGGGTAGTCTTCTGCACTTTGGAGGACTTGTCTTTTTGCTTTTTGCAGTAAATCTTGCTGCTGCTCACTGTTTGGGTCCATGCTGCCTTTATGAGCTGTAACACTCACTGGGAAGGTCTGCAGCTTCACTCCTGAAGCCAGCAAGACCATGAACCCACTGGGAAGAATGAACAACTCCAGACATGTTGCCTTTAAGAGCTATAACACTCACCATGAAGGTCTGCAGCTTCACTCCTGACAGTGAGACCATGAACCCACCAGAAGGAAGAAGCTCCAGACACATCTGAACGTCTGAAGGGGTAAACTCCAGACACACTATCTTGAAGAACTGTCACACTCACCGTGAGGGTCTGCGGCTTCATTCTTGAAGTCAGTGAGACCAACAACCCACCAATTCCAGATACAAATGGACTGATCTAATTTTAGCTGAATATGACTATGGAAGTTGGACTGATCTTCCTGAAGTGATTTCAAAGATAGCCGCATGTTCTTCCCCCTCTGAATGTTTTCGGCAATGACTTGCTTTGTGACTTATAACTTGCTTTGGCAATGACACAGTTGCTAATGTGGTATCAACAGAGACTTGAAAAGTGCCTTCACATTGTGGCTTGCTGTCTCTTCCTCCTCATGGGACCCCTACCACTGCTGTCATGTGAAGAAGTCTAAGTAAGCCTGACGGATGGTGAGAGATATATGGGTTAGTCATTCCCACGGCCATAGTCGATGGCCTGCCAATTGCTATATGTGTGACAGAAGCCATTCTAGATGACTTAGCCACCAGCCAGCCAGTCCTCAGCTGACTGTAGATGCATGAGCAAGTCCAGCAGTGATTACATAAACTGGACCAGACCATAAGAACAGCCCAGTTTGCTCACAACATTGTCAGCTAAATAAATGGTGGTTGTTTTAAGCCACAAGTTTTGAGATAGTTTGTTATATAACAATAGATAACTGCTATACTTAACCTAGTTACTTTTTTTTTTGAGACAGGGTCGCATTCTGTCACCCAGGCTGGAGTGCAGTCGTATGATCTTGGCTGACTATAACCTCCATCTCCCATGCTCAAATGATCCTCCCACTTCGGCCTCCTGAATAGCTGGAACTATGGGTGTCTGCCACCATGTCCAGCTAGTTTTTGTATTTTTTGTAGAGATGGGGTTTTGCCATGTCACCTAGACTGGTCTCAAAATCCTGGGCTCAAGTGATCCTTCCACCTTGGCCTCCTAAAGTTCTGGGATTACAGGTATGAGCCACGGTGCCCAGCCAATACTTATATGTAAAACAATCTTGGAGTTCTTATATAATTAAGGAGGAGATACTAGGCTTCCTAATAATATGACATAGGGGGCCTAACTAGAATAAGGATAAGTAATGTGATCATATTTATATTCTAAGAGTATGGTATGGTTCATATCAGTTAAACATCTAACTAATGGGCGGCCCTCAGTTCTGAGCACTACACTGGTGTAACCAGTAGTTTAATAGACATCTTCACTTGGATATCTCACTGGCACTTCAGACCAAACACATCTAAAATGGAAATGACCATAATCTTTCACACTTTTTTTCCCTCTTCTGTTTCCTGCCTCAGTTGTCCAAGCCAGAAACTTGGAAACCATTTTTAGGGCTTTTATTCTCTCTCTCTGCACCCTTGATGCAATTAACAGGTCCTGTGGTTTCTACTTTCTGGATCTCTCTAAAGTCCACCCACATTCGTCCCTCCCTGCCATCCTTGTCTCAGTACTAGTCACTATCACCTCTCTCTCAGCTAATTATAATATCCTACTAATTTGCACAGGATTTGCTAGTGGAGCGGATATGAAGTATGTGAGAAAGAGAGAACTCAAGGATCACTCCAAGGTTTTGGCCTGAGCAACTGAAAAAAAAAAAATTGACTTGTCATTTATTGAGCTGGTGAAGACAAGTATAAAAGTGGAGGTGGGGCCGGTTGTGGTGGCTTACACCTGTAATCCCAGCACTTTGGGAGGCTGAGGTGGACAGATCACCTGAAGTCAGGAGTTCAAGACCAGCCTGGCCAACGTGGAGAAACCCCATCTCTACTAAAAATACAAAAATTAGGTGGGTGCAGTGGCATGCACCAGTAATCTTAGCTACTCAGTGGCTGAGGCAGGAGAATCACTTGAATCTGGGAGGTGGAGGTTGTGGTAAGTGGAGATTGAGCCACTGCACTTCCAGCCTGGACAATAGAGTAAGACTCCATCTCAAAAAAAAAAAAAAAAAAAAGTGGATGTGGGCCACATTGTGTCACATTGCCGTTTCTGGTTGATGGGAGGCTGAGAAAGTTTCTGGCTATATTACTTTTGTATTACCATGTAATACAAATATATAATTACCACAAACTGAGAAGCTTAACATAACATGCATTTATTATCTCACAGTTTCTGTCTAGATATATCTTAGCTTGGTTCTTCGCTTCAGGGATTCATCAGGCTTCCACCAAGTTGTGTGGGCTGTGTTCCCATCTGGGTGCTCAACTGGAGAAGGGCCTGTTTCCAAGCTCAGTCTCATTGTTAGGAGAATTCGTTTCCTCCTGCTTGTAGGATTGGACCTACAGAGTTTTTTGTTTTGTTTTGGTGCTGTTGGGCCAGAGGCTGTCCTAGAGGTTGCCTGGAGTTTCCTGCCACATGGTCCTCTCCATAGGCAGTTCAGAGAATGACAGCTTGCTTTGTCAAGGCCATTAGGAGTGCAAGAGTGAGTCTTCTAGCAAGACAGAATCTTATATAATGTAACATAATCAAGGAAATGATATCACATTACTTTTTTTTGTATTCTATTGGTTGGAAACAAGTCTTAGGCCTCATCTACATTCATGGGAAGGGATTACATAAAGGTGTAAAATACTGGGAGACAGGTAGAGCAGGAGGACTAGCTTAGAGTCTATCTGCCCAATAACTCTTGCAGTCCCAATATGGAAGGTGAGAAAGTAGAATGGGTTCTGGTCCTTAAGTTACCAAGGCTGAATCAGTGGATTCTCCTGTCAGAGACTATTGATCTGTAATGGTGATGCAACTATGAAGAGAAGGCTAGAATTATTTTGCAGGGGTGCACAGTAGCAGCACAGCTCATTGCCTGGTGGTTGTGATAGCAGTGTCCTGAGATTGTCCCTGAGGTGCAGTCTGTGGGGGCTCCTTGTTTCCTGCCAGTTTCATAGGCCTTTTTCTCCTATCTCTGTTCAGCTCTGTGATCCATTCTATGTAGCCTTCTAAGAAATTACCCCTTAGGTTTAGGATAGCCAGAGTTGTTTCTGTTATTTGTAACTAAGGATGTGACAGACCCTGTACATGTACCTGGAATAATTATAAATAGTTGTCACAGCATGGATTAATAGGAGGAGGGGGAGGTAGAGGCCAGATTTGGATGGCCTTGCCAGCCATAGTAAGTTTGCACTTTAACTTGAGATTCATTTAACTGTTTTTTTTTTTTTTTTTGAGATGGAGTCTCGCTCTGTCGCCCAGGTTAGAGTTCAGTGGTGCAATCTCGACTCACTGCAAGCTCTGCCTCCCAGGTTCACACCCATTCTCCTGCCTCAGCCTCCTGAGTAGCTGGGACTACAGGTGCCTGCCATCACGCCCGGCTAATTTTTTTTGTAGTTTTAATAGAGACGGGGTTTCACTGTGTTAGCTGGGATGGTCTTGATCTCCTGACCTCGTGACCTGCCCGCCTCGGCCTCCCAAAGTGCTGGTATTACAGGTGGGAGCCACTGTGCCCAGCCCATTTAACTGTTTTAAGCAAGCGAGTAACATATAGGAAGATTCTTGTGAGGGCTTTTTGAAGGATGAGTTTGAAGACAATGAGACTGGTATAAGTGAACCAGGTTTTCCCACTCAAGTAGGTGAGGGAAGATGAGACTTGAGGTGGTGCCAATGCGATGGAAAGAGGAGGCAGATTGGAGAGATAGTGAGGTTATAGAGGCAATAAGACTTGTTCATTTATTGGATGTGAGGAAAGGACAAGGAAGGAGTCCAGGATGATTTCCAGGTTTCTGGT
Source organism: Colobus angolensis palliatus (assembly GCF_000951035.1). Lineage (NCBI taxonomy): Eukaryota > Metazoa > Chordata > Mammalia > Primates > Cercopithecidae > Colobus > Colobus angolensis. The sequence goes on from NW_012111586.1 coordinate 4,048,227, forward strand.
TGAGGCAACTGGATGGGTGGTGAGGAACTGGGACAAGGAATAGAGGAGCAGGCTGGTGACAGGCTGTAGAGCACATTGGTTATATGTGTCTTGCCCTTCTCCCAGAAGAAATCCATCACTTTTTCCACTTTTTTTTTTTTGTTTGTTTGTTTGAGACAGAGTCTTGCACTGTCTCCCAGGCCGGAGTGCAGTGGTGTGATCTCGGCTCACTGCAAGCTCCCCCTCTCGGCTTCATGTCATTCTCCTGCCTCAGCCTCCCGAGTAGCTGGGACTACAGGCACCCACCACTACGCCCTGCTAATTTTTTTGTATTTTTAGTAGTGATGGGGTTTCACCATGTTAGCCAGGATGGTCTCCATCTCCTGACCTCGTGATTGGCCTGCCTCGGCCTCCCAAAGTGCTGGGATTACAGGCGTGAGCCACCACGCCCAGCCCCCACTTTTTCCACTTTTATAGGCATTTCCGTACTTTCTGTCCGGATCTGACAGAGCTGGGTTTGAGTCCTGGCTCTGGACTTATAAGCTGTGTGATGTTGAGCATATTATGTAACTTGAGCCTATTTCCTCAACTGTAAAATGGAAATACAACTTCTTGTTTGTGTATATGTGAATTGAATGCATGGTGTGTGGTATCCAGTGGGCATTTCATAGTGTTGGCTATTTTTACTACTCAGAAAGGGGTTAGGGAAGAGGCCCAGGACAAATGGGTGAAGGCTTTAGGCAAGGCTTCTAGGTCAAAAGAGGAAAAACACAACATGTGGCAGACCAGCTGAAACCAGAGGGAGGCCAGAGCTGAGCTACCACCACATGTTGCTGAGCAGATGAGTCACTGCAGGCAGCAGGTCAGGCTACCCAGGCCACAGCAGACTGGGCTGGGCTCTACACGATGACTTCATTGTATGCCTTTTTTATCCTCTCCTCCTCCCAGAAGGAATCCATCACTTTTTCCACTTTTATAGGCGTTTCCACACTGTCTTACTGTCCGGAAAGAGCAAACACAGTGGAAAGGGACAGAAGAGCCAGAATTCCGTCTAGTTTGATCACTGATTTGCTGGGTGACCTGGTGCATTTCACTTCGCCTCAGTGTCTTCATCTGTAGTATGAGAATGCGCAGATTTGCCTCCTAAGTGTAATGTGAGAACTAGGTGAGGGTTGGCAGGCACTAAATAAAAAGGCACGCATTAGCCTTCTATTCATTAGTTGTGTTATTCTGTCTCCTTCCTGCTCCCGGCCCCTCTCTCCCTAGTTCCTTGAGGACACCGATCGACTCGAACTCATTTTTGGGTCCCCAGCACTGAGCCTGGCCCGGCAGTTTCATGAATGGATGAATGAAAGATTCAAAGGGAGTCCGCAGCCGAGAGCCCCGCCCCCTTCTGGTCCTCAGACTGCGCGCCAGGGCCACGGGCGGGTCCTTCGCGACCGTTCCCTGGCGCGTGCGCGGGAGGCG
>NW_012111586.1:4050382-4053965 GCF_000951035.1 Colobus angolensis palliatus
GGGGCCCGAGGGCAAGGAGCAGGTAGGGCGGGTTGGGATCCGGGCGGGGGAACCTGAATGGAAGCCGTGGGGGAGGGGATCTCCGGCGGGAGGACCCGGGCTGGAGCTTTGGAGGGGTGGGGTCTGAATAGTTACAGGGGAGGAGTGGGAGGTCTGGGGAGGCCGAGAAATGGGGAGTGGAGAAATGGAAGTGGTGGCCTGGGGTTGAATTGGAAATCGGGGAGTAGAAGAATGAAAAATTGGTGGTGCAGGAGGTAGTCAGGGGTTCTGGATGGGGCGAAAAGACGCTGGAATGTGGGCTGAGTGTGTGAGCTGCAACGAGTAGGCTTACTAAAGAGGCGTTGAGTTATCCATAGGAGTAAATAGTGTAAGATGGGGAAAGTCAATTTGATATAGTGCTATCCTGTTTCCTAGAGGTTGTCCTTAAAATTGTAAAAATGGATGACACTCCCAAGCATTCTCTGATTTGGCCATCATTATACTTTTGTACCAGTGTGTTCACAATCATTGTTAAGGCTCTCTTTACCAACCATCTATTTCACAAGAAAGCACTTGTGAAACACCTGCATGTGAGCAGTCTTAAGCCCAATTTTGTGAACAGAATTCGTAGATCTATGGTTTGCCTTCTAGTTTTCCACTGAAAATACATTATTGGGAAAACACAGCAGCATACAAATATTCATGGAGTTTCTGAATGAACAGGATGTGTTTATATAATTTATTAGTCAAGAATAGGTGTATTTATGAGGAGAGGATAAAGGTCAGTTTTATCAGGCAGGAGAAGCTGCCACTAGTAGCGGTAGTAAGTTTAGTGAAACGATAATAAGTGATCCTTGGTCTTGTTGGATTTGCAGAAAAATGTCCTGTAGTAATGAACCCTAGTGACAGCTTTCCTTTTGTTCAGCGCTATTCGGAATCCTAGTGACTTCATCCTTGAATGTTTTAAGACTTCTTATAGGTCTTTTACCTCTTTTCTCTCAGATAATTAGCATTTTCCTTAGTCACTTTTTTTTTTTTTTTTGAGACGAAGTCTTGCTTTGTGGCCCCGGCGAGAGTGCAGTGGCGCTATTTCGACTCACTGCAACCTCCACCTCCTGGATTCAGGCGATTCTCCTGCCTCAGCCTCCCGAGTAACTGGGATTACAGGTGCCCATCACCATGCCCAGCTAATTTTTTTTGTATTTTTAGTAGAGACACGGTTTCACCATGTTGGCCAGGCTGGTCTCGAACTCTGACCTCAGGTAATCTGCCCGCCTCGGCCTCCCAAAGAGCTGGGATTACAGGCATGAGCCACTGTGCCTGGCCCTTTAGACGCTTTAAAAATTATATACCATGCTAGGTAGCCCTTGGACTTTTCCCCTGTTCTGTTCTTCCACCTCTTATTCCCCACTGAGCCCTGAGGAGACTGCACCATTGACCATCTCTGCCCCACCACTGACCATCTCTGCCCCTGCTTCCAGCTGCTGAGCATTGTCCTCTTGCTGTAATTTACTCCCCCGTGTGCCTAATACTTGTCTTTTACATTCTCTATAGTATCATCTAGTCAAAACTTGTAAAATGAACTTGAAGTCCAGATCCTTTCCTGTCTCAGTATACCTGTCCAGTTGACCTTACTGCATATTTCATGGAAGAGTTCAAGATTACTTGATTTTTCCCTCCTCTTTATTTTTTGATTTTTGTGTTTACTCATCCTTAGCTTCGGGCTCAGAGAAAGAAGTATTCATCCTCCTCTCTGAGGCTAATTTCTCTACTTATGTCCTTGATTTCATCCTCTTTTGTTTGCCTTAGACCTTTGTCATTCTCTTTGTTTTATATCACAAATAAAAACAAAACAACATAATTTCCCTGAATTGTGTAACCTACCCAAACTACTTTGTTATCTCTTCTTTGTTTCCCCAGCAACCTTCTTGGTAAATGAGTTTGTATTCAGTGTCTTAGCTTCCTCACCTTGTATACATCCCTAATATGGTTTGGCTTCTTCACTTAAACTTTCCCAAAACTGATGTCTTTAAGGTCACCAAAACCTTTTTTTGTGCGGGATTACTTTTTTATTGAGGTTTGACAAATCAAAGGTTCATTCAGTCCATGAAATATTACAGAATGAGTACCTGTATGATCACAACTCACATTAGGATGGAGAACATTCCCAGTAGCCTGGAATGCTCCCTGTGCTTTCTCCTAGCACTACGCTTTTACAGATGTAACCTCCCTCACCACCTCTGTCACTATAGATTTGTTTTGAACTAATACTTCATGTAAATGGAATCATAGTCTACTCTTTTGTGACCACATTCTTTCATTCAGATCATGTCTTGAGACTCATCCATGTTGTTGCTTGTAGAAACAGTTCTTTTTCATTGCTGTGTACTTTTCTATTGTGTGAATGTATTGTGATGGTTACTAAAACTTACTTTTCTTTTTGAGACAGGATCTCACTCAGGCTGGAGTCTAGTAGTGCAGTCATAGCTCACAGCGTGAACTCCCGGGCTCAAGTGATCCTTCTCCCTCAGCCTCCCAAGTAGCTGGGACCACAGGCACATACCACCATGCCTGGCTAATTTTTTATTTTTCTTTTTATTTTTGAGACGGAGTCTTGCTCTTTCACCCAGGCTGGAGTGCAGTGGTGCATTCTCGACTTACTGCAACCTCTGCCTTCTGGGTTCAAGCAATTCTCCTGTCTCAGCCTCCGGAGTAGCTGGGATTATAGGCATGCACCACTATGCCTGGCTAATTTTGTATTTTTAGTGGAGATGGGGTTTCGCTCTGTTGGCCAGGCTAGTCACGAGCTCCTAACTTCAGATGATCTGCCCTCCTTGGCCTCCCAAAGTGCTGGGATTACAGGTCTGAGCTACCACAGCCTAATTTTTTATTTTTTGTAGAGGTGGTATCTTACCATGTTGCTCAGGCTAGCCTGGAACTCCTGGTCTCAAGTGATTCTCCCATCTTGACCTCCCAAAGTGCTGGGATTACAGGGATGAGTGCCCGGCTTGTTTTTCAAATTAGAATGTAATTCATGGCTACTTGTGGAAAGTTTTCATTGTAAAATAGTTACAGAGATAAATATGTAAAAGTCCTGGGAACCTTTAAATTACTAAATCTGATAGTCTTTTCCTCCTCTTGTCTGACCTCTGTGAACTGTTTGTCACTGTTGACTGTGTGTTCCTTGTTGACATTGTTTTCTTTTTTTTCATATTATAATATCCATTCTGTTACTGCTTCTCTGACTGCTGTCTTGTGTGTCTTTGTCTGTTTTCTCTTCCTGTTCCCTAAATGTTCCTTGAGGACATGTCCTCTGTCCTTAGCTTGATCCTTATTGTACTCTGTTTAGCAGGCTCACCCTGTTTGTAGATGTTGAGATGTTGAGGATGTAGAACAAGGGTCTGCAGTCCTCTTTATTTATGGCGTTATGTCACAGAACATCTTTGTAAAGTGAGCTGAGTCTCTTTAGGTGTGACCTCTTTCCTTAGCTCTACATTTCCATTTTTGTGCTTAACATTTCCACCATAGCCGGGCGCGGTGGCTCAAGCCTGTAATCCCAGCACTTTGGGAGGCTGAGACGGGCGGATCACGAGGTCAGGAGATC
>NW_012111586.1:4054649-4068164 GCF_000951035.1 Colobus angolensis palliatus
TGGGATTACAGGCTTGAGCCACCGCGCCCGGCCTTTTGTTTTTTTTTTGAGACAAGGTCTTAACTTTGTTGCCCAGGCTGGAGTGCAATGGTGGGATCTCAGCTCACTGCAACCTTCGCCTCCCAGGCTCAAGTGATTCTCCTGCTTCAGCCTCGGCAGCAACTGGGATTACAGGCACCCGCTACCATGCCTGGTTAATTTTTGTATTTTTAGTAGAGACGGGGTTTCACCATGTTGGCCAGGCTGATCTCGAATCCTGACCTCAGGTGATCCACCTGCCTTGGCCTCCCAAAGTGCTGGCATTACAGGTGTGAGCCACTGTGCCTGGCCTAACATTTGTGATTTTTATAATTTGATAGTGACCTTGAAATTTCATAATTTGTAATAATTTATGATTTTAAAAAGGTCAAAATTTTCAATGTGTGTGTTGAGACTGGTTGAATTCTATTTATTTGGGTAGTAAGAGCCCAACTGATCAGCAAGCATCTACATCTCACACATACCTTTTTTTCCCTTTCTTATGACATGGAACAGTGCTTGTTATACTTTTTGTTATACTGCTATTTAGGAATAAGTTCTAATCAGGATGTAGGACTTGGATCTCCAGAAGGTCAGTGGTTTACTGTATCATGAAAATAGAATAATTTCTCTGTTGAAATGTGCTTCTGTCTGTATCTTTCCTTTTTGTCATCAAACATGAAATTACATCCATGGCCTTTTTTTGTTGTTGTTTGAGATGGAGTCTCGCTCTGTCGCCCAGGCTGGAGTGCAGTGGCCGGATCTCAGCTCACTGCAAGCTCGGCCTCCTGGGTTTACGCCATTCTCCTGCCTCAGCCTCCCGAGTAGCTGGGACTACAGGCGCCCGCCACCTCACCCGGCTAGTTTTTTGTATTTTTTTAGTAGAGACGAGGTTTCACAGTGTTAGCCAGGATGGTCTCGATCTCCTGACCTCATGATCCACCCGTCTCGGCCTCCCAAAGTGCTGGGATTACAGACTTGAGCCACCGCGCCCAGCTACTCTCTTCTTTATGTCAGTTGATGTTCTTCGTTCCTTTTTCACTGAGGGGGAAAAAAAGACAAATCAGAAGATAACTTCCATAAGCTCCCATTACAAATGAATCAACCTACCTGGATCTGTACCCATATTCTTTTTTTGCTTTCTTTCTTTTTTTTTTTTTTGAGACAGAATCCTGGCTCTGTCACCCAGGCTGGAGTGCGGTGGCGTGATCTTGGCTCACTGGAACTTCTGCCTACCTCCTGGGCTCAAAGTTTTCTCCTGCCTCAGCCTCCCCAGTAGCTGGGAGGCGTGTGCCACCACACCCAGCTAATTTTTTGTGTTCTTTTAGTAGAGATGGGGTTTCACCATGTTGGCCAGCTAATTACAGGTGTGCGCCACCACGCCCAGCTACTTTTTTGTATTCCTTTAGTAGAGACGGGATTTTACCATGTTGGCCAGGCTGGTCTCGGACTCCTGACCTCAAGTGATCCGCCCACCTTGGCCTCCTCCCAAAGTGCTGGGATTACAGGTGTGAGCCACTGCGCCTGGCCTGTACGCATATTCTTTGCCCTCTTGTTGCTGTGGGTAACCTATTTCTAGTTCTATACAAGGCCAACCCCTACATCTTATTAAGAGTTTTATTTTTTGTCTGGACATGGTGTCTCACGCCTGTAATCCCAGCACTTTGGGAGACCAAGGTGGGTGGATTGCTTGAGCCCAGGAGTTTGAGACAAACCTGGGCAACACGGTGAAACCCCGTCTCTACAAAAAATACAAAAATTATCTGGGTGTGGTGATGTACACTTGTAATCTCAGCTACTCGGTAGGATCGCCTGAGCCCAAGAGGTGGGGGTTGCAATGAGCCAAGATCGCGCCACTGCACTTCCGCTTGGGTGAAAGAGTGAGTCCTTGTCTCAAAAAAAAAAAAAAAAAAAAAGGAAAAGAAGTTTTGGTTTTGCAATTATCCCTCCATACCTCTGTGTCATGAGTTTTTTTCTGTTATGTGATTCTTGTCAATTTACAAACGTACTATAATATTTCCCATCTTAAGAAATTGTCATTAACTTTATAACCCTCTCATTCATTCATTCGATTCAACAAGTTTTATTTTTTTTTGGGAGGGCAGGTATTGGGATTATAGCACTGGAAAAGGCAGACAGATCCCTGCCTTCATGAAGTTTCTATTTTAGTGGCGGGAATTAGATAATAAAATAAATGAGCGAAATATTTAGTATATGTTGATGAATACTATGAAGAAAATAAAACAGGAGGGGAGATACAGAGTCACTGGAGATTATGGTTTTACGTAGCTGGGTCAGGAAAGACATCTCTGAGAAGGAGATACTTGAGTAAAGACCTGAATTCAGGATGTGACAAAGAGAGCCATTTAAAGAGAGGCATTTAGATTATCTAAGGGAAGAGTGTACTGGGTAGAGGGAATAGCAAGTTGCCTGGATAGAAGCATACCTCCACCTCTGAGGTTCGTGTTTGAGGAACAGCAGGAGGCCAGTGTGGCTGGAGTGGGATAAGAAGAATAGTAGAAGAGCTCAGAAGGAAAGTTGGGTAGAGGAGAGCTGGATTGTGAAGAGTGATTGTAAAGGGTCTTAGAGGTTCTAAGTATTTTAGTGATTACACTTGAATGAGATAGGAGGCTATTGGGGAGTTTTGAGCAGAGGAGTCACAGGCTTCAACATTTTAATCTCTTTGGCTGCTCTATAGAGAATTGACTAAATGGGAATGTGGAAGCAGAGAGAACACTTGGGAGGCTATTGCAGTACGTCAGGCAAAAGAGCAATGGTATGAAATAATTGTCTAAAAATAGGAGAGTGCTCCTCTTTATTTATTTATTTTTTGAGACGGAGTTTCGCTCTTGTCGCCCAGGCTGGAGTATAGTGGTGCGATCTTGGCTTATTGCAACCTCCGCCTCCCGGGTTCAAGAGTTTCTCCTGCCTCAACCTTCTGAGTAGCTGGGATTAAAGGTGCCCGCCACTGCGCCCAGCTAATTTTTGTATTCTTAGTAGAGACGGGGTTTCACCATGTTGGTCAGGCTGGTCTCAAACTCTTGACCTTGTGATCCACCCACCTCGGCCTCCCAAAGTGCTGGGATTATGGATGTGAGCCACCACGCCCGGACGAGTGCTCCTCTTTATAACAGAACTCCTTAAAAGAGTTGTCTGTGTCTTCTGCTTCTATTTCCTTTCCCTCTATTTTTTGTTTAGAGTAGGAATCTCGCTCTGTCGCCCAGACTGGAGTGCAGTGGTATGATCTTGGCTCACTGCAATCCCCACTTCTCGAGTTCAAGTGATTCTCATGCCTAGCCTTCCCAGGCATGAGCCACCACGCCCAGCTAATCCTCCTCCCCTCCCCACCGATGCACTGTTGCCCACGCTGGAGTGCAGTGGCACCATCCCAGCTCACTGCCTCAGCCTCCCGAATAGCTGGGACTACAGGTGCCCCCACCACGCCTAGCTAATTTTTTTTTTTTGTATTTTTAGTAGAGATGGGGTTTCACCATGTTAGCTGGGATGGTCTCAATCTCCTGACTTCGTGATCTGCCCGCCTTGGCCTCCCAAAGTGCTAGGATTACAGGTGCAAGCCACTGCGCCTGGCCCACACCCAGCTAATTTTTGTATTTTTAGTTGAGACGGAGTTTCACCATGTTGGCCAGGCTTGTCTCGAACTCCTGACCTCAAGTGATCCGCCTGTCTCGGCCTCCCAAAGTGTTAGGATTACAGGCATGGTCTGCCATGCCGGGCCTCCTTTCCTCCTATTCTTGAACCCATTCCAGTCGGCCTTTTCTCTTCCTTCTACTGATTGCCAAGGTTAGTGTCACATTGCCAGATCCAGGGGTCAGTTCTCAGTCTTCATCTCACTTAATCTATTGTATTTGACATGTTTGATCATTTCATCATTTGGCTTCAGGGATCATGCTCTCTTGATTTTCTTACTGTCTTGTTGGAAGAGTTTCTAAGGGTTCAGTCTTTATTCTGCTTCTACATCTGTTCCGCTTTGTGTGATTTCATCAGATTCTATTGCTTTACATTCCATCTGTGTGCTGACGACGCCTACACATATTTCTCTGGGCTTGACCTTTCTCCTTTTATTTTTAAGACAGGATCTCCCTCTGTTGCCCAGGCTGGAGTGCAGTGGCATGAACATGGCTCACTGTAGCCTTGCCCTCCTGGGCTCAAGAGATCCTTCCACCTCAGCTCCCAAGTAGTTGGGACTATAGGTGCAGGCCACCGTGCCCAGGTAATTTTTATGTATTTTGTAGAGACAGGGTTTTGCCATGTTGCCCAGGCTGGTCTCGAACTCCTGGGCTGAAGCAATCCACTTGCCTCGGCCTCCCAAAGTGCTGGGATTACAGGCATGAGCCACTGGGCCTGGCCCTACTCCTATTTTTTTTTTTTCTTTTTCTTTTGACAGAGTTTTGCTCTTGTTGCCCAGGCTGGAGTGCAATGGCAGGATCTCGGCTCACTGCCATCTCTGCCTCCTGGTTTCAAGCGATTCTCCTGCATCAGCCTCCCGAATAGCTGGGATTACAGGCATGTGCCACCACGCCTGGCTAATTTTTATTTTTTAGTAGCGATTAGGTTTCTCCATGTTGGTGAGGCTGGTCTCGAACTCCTGACCTCAGGTGATCCGCCCGCCTTGGCTTCCCAAAGTGCTGGGATTATAGGTATCAGCCACTGTGCCTGGCCCTACTCCTATTTTTAATGGTGTGTGTAACATTTTCATTTGGATAGCTCAGAGACCTGTTAAACCTAATATGTCCAAAAATGAACTTTTGATTTTCACTTTCTAGTCTGCTGCTTCTCCAGTCTTCCTCATGTCAATGGATGGCACTACCATTTAATCATTTACCAGAACAAAACTGGAGGTTGTGTTTGATTTTTTTCTTAACCTCGCCTGTATTCAACATTCAGTCCCTCAGGTCTGTTTGCTGCTGCAGTTGTCCCTCAATATCTCTGGGGTATTGAGTCCGTGACCCTCTGCAGATACCAAACTCTGTGTATACTCAAGTTCTACCTATAAAATGGCATAGTATTTGCATGTAACATATCCTTCCATATACTTTAAATAATCTCCAGATTATTTATAATACATAATACAATGTAAATGCTGTGTAAATAGCTGTTTTACTCTATTGCTTAGGAAATAGTGACAAGAAAAAAAATCTATATATGTTCACTATAGATGCAACTATTCATTTTCTTTTTCTCTGAATACAGTCATGTTCTGCATAATTATGTTTTAGTCAGTGATGGATGATATATATGATGGGGGTCCCATAAGATTATTATTATTATCATTTTTTTTTTTTTGAGACCGAGTCTTGCTCTCTTGCCCAGGCTGGAGTGCAGTGGTGTGATCTCAGCTCACTGGAGCCTCCACCTCCTGGGTTCAAGTGATTCTCCTGCCTCAGCCTCCCAAGTAGCTAGGATTACAGGCAACCGCTACCACGCCCAGCTAATTTTTTTTTTTGAGATGAAGTCTCACTCTTGTCCCCCAGGCTGGAGTGCAGTGGCGCCATCTTGACTCACTGCAATCTCTGCCTCCTGGATTCAAATGATTCTCCTGCCCCAGCCTCCCAAGTAGCTGGGATTACAGGCTCCTGCCACCATGCCTGGCTAATTTTTATATTTTTAGTAGAGATGGGGTTTCACCATGTTGGCCAGGCTGGTCTCGAACTTCCGATGTCAGGTGATCTGCCCACCTCGGCCTCCCAGAGTGCTGGGATTACAGGCATGAACCACTACGCCTGGCCAGGTTATTATTTTTTTATTAAATTTTTTTGTTTTGTTTTAATAGAGATGAAGTCTTGCTGTGTTGCCCAGGCTGGTCTTGAACTCTTGGCCTCAAGTGATCCTTCTGCCTTGGCCTTCCAAAGTGTTGGGATTATAGGCATGAACTATTATGCCTGGCTTCCCATAGGATAATAACAGAGTTGAACAATTTCTGTTGCCTAGTGACATCTAGCTATTACAACATTGTAGTGCAACACATTACATGTTCATGGTAATGCCTGTGTAAACAAACTTACTGCACTGCCAGTGGTATAAAAGTACAGTACATAGAGTTAGTGCATGCACAGCACATGATACCTAATGATGATAATAAACAACTATGTTACATGCTTATGTATTTACTATATTATACTTTCTATTGTTATTTTAGAGTGTACCTCTACTATTAAGAAAAAAAGTTAACTGTAAAAAACCAGATAAAGTAATCCTTCAGGGGTTGTTCACGGGAAGGCATTGTTACCACAGGAGATGACAGCTCCATGTCACCTCCATTATTGCTCCGTTATTGCCCCTGAATACCTTCTGATGGGACAAGATGTGGAGGTGGAAGACAGTGATATTGATGATCTCGACCCTGTGTAGGTCTAGGCTAGTGTGTATGTTTGTATCTTACTTTCTAACAAAACAGTTTAAAAAGTAAAAAAAGAATTTTTTTAATAGAAAAAAGCTTACAGAATAAGGATAATGAAAGAAAATATTTTGTATACTGTGTTTGTATTTTAAACTAAGTGTTATTACAGAAGAGGCAAAAAGTTTAAAAAGGCTGAGCATGGTGGCTCGTGTCTGTAATCTCAGTACTTTGGGAGGCTGAGGTGGGAGGATTGCTTGAGTCTAGGAGTTGGAGACCAGCCTAGGCAACATAGGAAGACTCTCTCTACAAAAAATAAAAAGATTAACTGGGTATGGCCCTTTGGGAGGCCGAGGTGAGTGGATCACGAGGTCAGGAGATGGAGACCATCCTGGCTAACACAGTGAAACCCCGTCTCTACTAAAAATACACAAAATTAACCAGGTGTTGTAGTGGGTGCCTGTAGTCCCAGCTACTCGGGATGTTGAGGCAGGAGAATGTCATGAACCTGGGAGGCGGAGCTTGCAGTGAGCCGAGATTGTGCCACTGCACTCCAGCCTGGGTGACAGAGTGACTCCGTCTCAAAAAAAAAAAAGAAAAAACAATTAGCTGGGTGTGGTGGCTCATGCCTGTGGTCCTAGCTATGTGAGAGGCTAAGGCAGAAGGATGGCTTGAGTGCAGGAGTTAGAGGCTGCACTGAGCTGTGATTGTGCCCCCATACGCCAGCCTTGGCAGTAGAATGACACCCTTTTTAAAAAATTAAAAAGTCTATGAAGTAAAAAATTACTGGTGAGCTTTTATTTCAAAGAAAAATATTTTATTTTATTTTATTTTTGAGACGGAGTCTCTTTGATGCTCAGGCTGGAGTGCAGTGGCGCGATCTTGGCTCACTGCAACCTCCGCCTTCCGAGCTCAATAATTCTCCTGCCTTAGTCTCCCGAGTAGCTGGCATTATGGGTGCCTGCTACCATGCCCGGCTAATTTTTGTATTTTTATTACAGACAGGGTTTCACCATGTTAGTCGGGGTGGTCTTGAACTCCTGCCCTCAGGTGATCCACCCGCCTCACCCTCCCAAAGTGCTGGGATTACAGGCGTGAGCCACCTCACCTGGCCTAAAGAAAGAAAAATATTTTAAAATAAACTTACTGGCCGGGCATGGTGGCTCACGCCTATGATCCCAGCACTCTGGGAGGCCGAGGCAGGCGTATCACCTGAGGTCAGGAGTTTGAGACCAGCCTGGCAAACATGGCGAAAACCCGTCTCTACTAAAAATACAAAATTTAACCCAGTGTAGTGGCACATGCCTGTAGTTTCAGCTACTTGGGAGCTGAGGCAGGAGAATTGCTTGATCCTGGGAGTTGGAGGTTGCAGTGAGCCAGGATCACGCCATTGCACTCCAGCCTGGGCGACAAGAGCGAAACTCTCAAAAATAAAAAGAAAAAGATACCTTGACCTTTGATTTGTTGATGTTACTAAACTGTTCTCTTATTTTACTCAGCTTGAAAGGAGGCTTTAATTTGTGCATTTTCCCCTTCAGGGAAACTGTTATGGATTTCTTTATTAAGTAACTGGCTTAGACTCCCTAGGTTTTTGAATGTAATAAAGAACAAATTCACCCCAAGGGAACCGTGTGTTAAAACTCTGTGATACCATCTTAGTTGTACCAGCTTTAGTGTAGGTTCCTTAAGGGCGAATCTGAATAGTAGATGCATATATCCTTTAACCATTAATTTGTTGGAGATTAATAAGCTACATAGTTTCTCTGCCATTCTTTCAGCAAAGCAGAAGTAATATAGTTTTGCCAGATTTCCTTTTTTTTTTTGAAACAGAGTCTCACGCTGTCTCCCAGTCTGGAGTGCAATGGCGTGATCTCGGTTCACTGCAACCTCTGCCTCCCAGGTTCAAGCAATTCTCCTGTCTCAGCCTCCTGAGTAGCTAGGACTACAGGCAAGCACCACCACACCCAGCTAATTTTTATATTTTTAGTAGAGATGGGGTTTCACCATGTTGGCCAGGCTGGTCTTGAACTCCTGACCTTAGGTAATCTGCCCGCTACAGCCTCCCTAAGTGCTGGGATTACAGGTGTGAGCCACCACACCCGGCCAGACTTTCTATCTGTTAGGCTTTCAGGAATGTTTTGAAAAGCAGAGGATTTAGGAATAGTTGTTAATAGTTTTTTTTTTTTTTCTTTAAGTCCTTAAGTTATTTCATAGCATTGTTACCAAGGTGATTTTGTTTAAGTGACCCAGGAACATTTAAGTTCTACCTTTAACCAGTTAGAGAAAGTGTTACTTTGTGACTAGCTTAGTCTTTGGTCTTTTATATTAAAGAACATTACTTGCTGTAACTGATTCATGAAGGACTCCTCAATTGAGGAGCTTCCATTTTCTACACATGGCTTCCAAGGTCACCTGAGGAAAGTGGAGGATGGGCCAATCCTAGAAATGGATTAATCACTTCTACTCCTATTCCATTGCCAGAACTCAGTTTCAGGGCCATGCCTAACTACTGGAGGGCTGGGAAATGTCATGTGGCCTGTGCCCAGGAGGAAGGTGAGTCATGCTTGGTCAACATCTAGCTAGTCCCTGCCGCGGATCTCAAACCCCAATGTAGTCCTTAGCTTAGAACTATACAGAAATCCATTTATTTTGGTTATGGACACCCTGGAACCATAGCCTCCTTTTTTCCCTTCTAGACCCCACAGTGTTTTGGGTTATAACAATTTTGAATGCAAGTAAAGGCCTTTTTCCTAATCACAGAAGGAGATCTGGAAAAGCTTGTCTGCAGCCTGTGGCAGAGGTAGTCTCTGGCAACCCGAAGAAAGGCAGCTAGGTACAGAGAGAGAGAGAGAGAGAGAGAGAGAGAGAGAGAGAGAGAGACTTCATTTGGGAGAAAGTTAGGGAAGAAAACAAGAGTCTCTGCCTGGTAATCCTGAGAATTATTGCGTATCTTATCCAGGACGACCAAAATTCACAGCTGTGAATCTGCAAGAACCATAGCATTACTGGGCTTAGGGAATCTCCTAAGCAGATAAGGCTGCAGTGACCAAAAACTTAGATTGGAACACCCAAGTCTCTTCAAATACCTAGAAAGTCTTCCCAAGAATAACAGATGCAAACAAGCCCAGATTGTAAAGACTACAATATATATTTAACTCTTCAATGCCCAGATACTGACAAATACCCACAAGCATTAAGACTATCCAGGAAAACACAACATGACCAAATAAACTAAGTAAAGTACCAGGAACCAATCCTGGAGAGACAGAGATACATGACCTTTCAGACAGAGAATTCAGAATACCTGTTTTGAAGAAATTCAAAGAAATTCAGGATAACACAGATAAGGAAATCAGAAACCTTTCAGGTAACTTCAGCAAAGAAACGGAAATAATTAAAAAGAATCAAGCTGAAATTCTGGAGTTGAAAAATGCAGTTGATATACTGAAGATTGCATCGGAGTCCTTCAATAGCAGAACTGATTAAGCAGAAGAAATTATTTATTTATTTATTTTTTAGATGGAGTCTTGCTCTGTCACCCAGGCTAGAGTGCAGTGGCGTAATCTCGGCTGACTGCAACCTCTGCCTCCCAGGTTCAAGCGATTCTTCTGGCTCAGCCTCCCAAGTAGCCGGGATTGCAGGTGTGTGCCACCACGCCTGGCTAATTTTTTGTTTTTTAATAGAGATGGGGTTTCACCGTGTCAGCCAGGATGGTCTCAATCTCCTGACCTCGTGATCCACCTGCCTCGGCCTCACAAAGTGTTGGGATCACAGGCGTGAGCCACCGCACCTGGCCCCAGAAGAAAGAATTAGTCAGCTTGAAGACAGGCTATTTGAAAATACACAGCTAGAAGAGACAGAAGAAGAAAAAGATAAAAAGGAATAAAGCATACCTACAAGATCTAGAAAATAGCCTCCAAAGGGCAAATCTAAGAGTTAGTGGCCTTAAAGAGGAGGTAGAGATATAGGGGTAGAAAGTTTTATCGAAATGAATAACAATAGAGAACTTCCCAAACTTAGAGAAAGATTTCTATATTCAAGTATAAGGTTCTAGAATGCCAAGCAGATTTAGCCCAAAGAAGACTATCTCAAGGCATTTAATAATCAAACTTCTAAAGGTAAAAGATGAAGATCCAAAAAGCAGTAAGAGAAAAAACACAAATAACATACAATGGAGCTTTAGTATGTCTGGGACCAGACTTTTCAGAGGAAACCTCTTATAGGCCAAGAGAGTGGCATGACATATTTAAAGTGCTGATGGAAAAAACTTTTACCCTAAAATAGTATGTCCGGTGAAAATATTCTTCAAACATGAAGGAGAAATAATGACTTTACAGGACAGAGAAGCTGAGTAATTTCATCAACACCAGACCTGTCCCACAGAAATGCTAAAGGGAGTTCTTCAGTCTGAAAGAAAAGGATGTTAATGAGCAATAAGAAATTATCTGAAGGCCGGGCATGGGGGCTCACGCCTGTAATTCCAGCACTTTGGGAGGCCGAGGCAGATGGATCATGAGATCAGGAGATTGAGACCATCCTGACTAACACGGTGAAACCCCATCTCTACTGAAAATACAAAAAAATTAGCTGGGCGTGGTGGCGGGCACCTGTGGTCCCAGCTACTCGGGAGGCTGAGGCAGGAGAATGGCGTGAACCTGGGAGGCGGAACTTGCAATGAGCCAAGATTGCGCCACTGCGCTCCAGCCTGGGTGACAGAGCAAGATAGTCTCAAAAAAAAAAAAAAAGAAATCATCTGAAGGTACAAAACTGGTAATAGTAAGTACACAGAAAACCACAGAATACTGTATTAATAACAATAATTATGGTGTATATACTACTCATATGAAAAGATGAATTGATCAAGAATAATAACTACAACAACTTTTCCAGACATAGACAGTATGGTATTAGGTTGTTGCAAAACTAATTGTGGTTTTGGACCGTGAATTTTAAATCATTATAACTAGGCTCAAACGCATCTTTATTAATCAAAATAGAAGCCATTACAATCAACACATTTTTGCCAATGAGAAATGTTTCTTTGTTCTTGTTGTGTAAAAATCCATGCTTTGGGGTTTGATGACCTCTTGGAAAGAATTTTCTGCATCCTGCTGGTCATGGAAACATTTTCTCTGCAAAACGTTGTCGAGATGCTTGAAGAGAAGTGGTAGTTGGTTGGTGAGAGGTTAGGTGAATATGGCGGGAGGGAAAACTTTGTAGCCCAATTTGTTCACTTGTTGAAGCTTGGTTGTGTGATGTGCAGTTGGGTGTTGTTGTGGAGAATTGGGTCCTTTTTGTTGACCAGTGCTGGCGTCAGGCGTTGCAGTTTTTAGTGCATCTCATTGAGATTGCTGAGCGTACTTCTCAGATGTTATGGTTTCACTGGGGTTCAGGAAGCTGTAGTGGATCGAACTGACAGCAGACCACCAAACAGTGACCGTGACCTTTATTTGGTGCAAGATTGGCTTTGGGAAGTACTTTGGAGCTTCTTAGTCCAGCCACTGAGCTGGTTGTCGCAGGTTGTCGTATAAAGTCCACTTTTCCTTGCATGTTGCAGTGTGATCGAGAAATGGTTCGTTGTTCTGTAGAATAAGAGAAGACGACACTTCAAAATGATTTTTATTGTCACTCAGCTTATGAGGCACCCACTTAATGAGCTTTTTCACCTTTTCAATTTGCTTCAAATGCCGAATGACTGTAGGATGGTCGATGTTGAGTTCTTCGGCAGCTTTTCGTGTAGTTCTAAGAGGATCACCTTCAATGATTGCTCACAGTTGGTCGTTGTCAACTTCCAGTGGTCGGCCACTACACTCCTCATCTTCAAGGCTAGTCTCCTTTGCAAAACTTCTCGAACCACCACTGCACTGTATGGTTTTTAGCCATTCCTGGCCAAATGCATTGTTGATGTTGTGAGTTGTCTCCTCTGTTTTACGACCTATTTTGAACTTACTCAAAAATTGCTCAAATTTGCTTTTTATCTAACTTCATTTCCATAGTCTAAAACATAAAATAAACAGCAAGTAAATAAGTTGCTAGCCAAAAAGCATAAAACAAAAAATGCACATTAAAATGATGTATAATATAATGACATTTATTTAAGAATGTATTCCAAGACCGGACACAGTGGCTCATGCCTGTAATCCCATCACTTTGGGAGGCTGAGGTGGGTGGATCACCAGAGTTCAGGATTTTGAGACCAGCCTGACCAACATGGTGAAACCTTGTCTCTACTAAAAATACAAAATTAGCTGGGCATGGTGGCACACACCTGTAATCCCAGCTACTCGGGAGGCTGAGGCAGGAGAATCGCTTGAACCCAGGAGGCGGAGGTTACAGTGAGCTGAGATCGCGCCATTGCACCCCAGACTGGGCAACAAGAGCGAAAGTCTGTCTCAACAACAAAAACAAAAAAAAGTATTCCAATATCAAATGACAAATTCTAACTGTGCAAACACTGCAATTATGTTTGCACCAACCCAATAGTACTGGAAGTCTTAACTATGGTAATTAGACAAGAAAAATAAATAAAGTATCCAAATTGGAAAAGAAGTCAAATTATCCTTGTTTGCAGATGATATGATCTTATATTTGGCAAAAGCTAAAGACTTCACCAAAAAACTGTTAGAACTGATAAATTCAGTAAAGTTGCAGGATCAAAAATCAACACACAGAGATCAGTAGCGTTTCTGTATGCCAGCAGTGAACAATCTGAAAAAAATCCAGAAAGTGACCCCGTTTACAATAGCTACAAATGAAATACCTAGGAATTAACCAAAGAGATGAAAGATCTCTATAATGAAAACTATTGGCTGCTGAGACCAAGATGGCTGCGAGACCCGGCGCCTTCCTCAAGAATGCCTGGGACAAGGAGCCAGTGCTGGTCGCGTCCTTCGTCATCGGGGGCCTCGCTATAATTATGCCCTCATTCAGCCCCTACTTCAAGTACTCCATCATGATCAACAAGGCCACGCCCTACAACTCCCCAGTGCCCATCCGTGATGATGGGAACATGCCGGACGTGCCCAGCCACCCCCAGGACCCTCAGGGCCCCAGCCTGGAGTGGCTGAAGAAACTGTGAGCACCTTCACTGACAGAGGCGGCCCCTCCCACAGCTCCCAATAAAAATGTGAAAACCAAAAAAA
>NW_012111586.1:4070764-4075685 GCF_000951035.1 Colobus angolensis palliatus
CAGGCACGTGCCATCACACCCAGCTAATTTTTGTATTTTTAGTAGAGATGGGGTTTTGCCATGTTGGCCAGGCTGGTCTTGAACTCTTGACCTCAAGTGATCCGCCCACCTCAGCCTCCCAAAGTTCTGAGATTACAGGCATGAGCCACCGTGCCTGACTATTTTCAATGTTTTAATCTTGATGCTGCTTAGTGGGTATGTTCAATTTGTGAAAATTATGGAGTTCTCTGCTTAAGTATGTGTACTTTTCTAAAATGAGTAATATACTTCAGTAAAAGTTAAATTAGCTGAAAAGTTCAAATTGCATATTTAATTTATATTTCCTTTCCTTTGCCAGGTTTCGACTCAAAGAGACTTGCAATAAGAAGGGTTGTGATCCTCTCTTTCTTTTCTCCTCTCCTCTGTTTTCTGGTTTCTTTCCTTTGGTGTCTTGTGGGAGGGAATAGGGAGATTGAAAAGTATATGTATTTCTCTTAATTGGTACTGATCTAATTCTTTCTTGATTGTTCTTTTTCTGGCTAAGATGGATTATGCATCAATATAGTGTAGCAGGCATCCAAATGCTGGTTCTCCCATGCAGCTGGTTGTAAGTTTTTTTGAGATAGGATCTTTTCCTCTCCACATTGCCTTCATAGAGGATATCCACTTTAGCTTGATGTCTTCCAAGGCCTCCTCAGTTCTCTCTACCTAGAGCTTCTTGCTGTGCTTGTCACCTTTGTGAGTGGCCAACCCTCTTTAATGGGTTACCAGCATTAGTCCAAGCTCTGCTTGCTTCCCTGGTTTCTCCTTGATCCATAGGTACTGTTTCTTTCTTGACATGCCAAATAGTGCAAATACAAGCTGTTCCCTTGCTGCCTTCTGTTTTTGCATTAAGTTCTATTTCCCGTTCCCCCTGTCTCACTGCTCACTCCTACTACAGTTAGGTGCCTGGACACATCAGTTGTTTGATTCAGTGCCTCAATATCCTCCTTTATCCTTTTATTCACTTACCACCATGTTTTGAAATTGTCTTTTTCTTCTTTTCAGATATTTTTCTTCACCAACTTCACACTTTTATGTTTGGGCATTTGTAAATCATGTTTTGAATGGTCACCACCAACCAATATTAGTACTTTCCATTTTTTTCAACTCACTAATCACAATATATAACTGTATAGAATTTGTTTTCTTTCTGTTTTTTTTTAAATCTTAGAGAACTGGAAATTTCCTCCTTTTTTGCCCCTTGTGGCTTTTAGTATTGCTGTGGTGCCAGTTACTTGAAGCTTGTTTTTCAAATGGCAGGTGACATGGGGTCAGTTATTCTCTTTTTTTTTTGAGACGGAGTCTTGTTCTGTTGCCCAGGTTAGAGTGCAGTGATGCGATCTTGGCTCACTGCAACCTCCGCCTCCTGGGTTCAAGCCTCTGTCTGAGCCTCCCGAGTAAGCTGGGGTTACAGGCGCCCGCCACCACGCCAGGCTAATTTTTGTATTTTTAGTAGAGATGGGGTTTCATCATCTTGGCCAGTCTGGTCTTGAACTCCTGACCTCCTGATCCACCTGCCTTGGCCTCCCAAAGTGCTGGGATTACAGGCGTGAGCCACTGCACCTGGGCCAGTTATTCTCTTATGGTTCTTGTCTCTGTACTGTCTAGATCAGTTTGATGTGTTACTTATCTGTATTTGTTATAGCTTCCTTCATTGACATACAGTAGATATACCTCATTGGGCTCATTTTTTTCAAAAGTTTCTTATTTATTATAATACTCCTGATTGAGTGTTGGCTTAAAAATGTCTACATGTTGATGATATTGTTGGATAGTGCCTACTGAATGAGGAGAAAGAGGCGTTGGAGTGGAATGGGAAGGTTCTGTCAATGTTTCGTATTGCCTGTAGTTTTTCCTAGTATTTTTATACTTTTTCTTTGAAAACCTGTATTTTGCTCCTCTTATAGGCATATAAAGAAAGCTCTAAGATTAATTTTAGCATTGATTGAATGTTAGAGATATTTCTAACTTTGTATATATTAGGTAAAGTCTACCATTTAATGATTTTTTTAAAACTAAAATATGCTTTTCTTTATTGGATATAGGAAGGGTATGAATAAAAGGAGAAACATAAATAAAGTTAACTAAGAAGTGTACTCATTATGAATAATATATCTGGTCAAAATGTCTGTCATCCCATGACCTTTCTCACCTATTTTTCCTTTGGCATTTTGTAATCAATATCCTGTGTCCTTTACAGCATACCCAGCTTTTACTAAGAAATATGTTTCTGGTTTTAGCTGTTGAGGGGGAAGTATAATATGTTGGCAGTTTTAAATTGTAGTGAATGTTGTAGAGATGTTTAATATAAACTTTTTATACTTCAGAGCAGATATTAAAGACTCATGTTTTACTCTTTTTCTCTTTGAAGGATGTGGTAACTGGACTTAGTCCCCTGCTCTTCAGGAAACTCAGTAATCCTGACATATTTTCATCCACTGGAAAAGTTAAACTTCAGCGACAACTGAGTCAGGATGATTGTAAGTTATGGAGAGGAAACCTGGCCAGCTCTCTGTCGGGTAAATATCTGATTTTGTTTTTTTAAGAAATGTGAGACTGTGTGGTCAATATTTAAGGGTATGTTAATTGATGTGGCATCTTGACAGTTTCTTCTCTGGTAGTAGTCCTGTATAGAACACTTATGGTAAGGCTCTCTTCCTCTCCTTACTTCTTCCTCATGGAATCTCTAATTGCTAACCTGCAGGACCTGATAGGTATTTCTTGGTTGATCACCACTACTGGTCACTCTCTCTTATTCTGATTTTTGCTCTCTGCCCATTTCTGTAGACTTTACATTCTTTGCTGCTGTAGATTTTCTTTTTTTCTTCATTCTCAAAACCTAAAACTCATAGTGGCCTCTCTACCTCCTTCAAAGAAAAGACACCTAAAAAATTCAGGGGGAAAAATTATACGAGGAAGTCGCAGTACAAAAGGAAGCAATTACATTGTGCATTGTGGCATAATTCTTTTCTTTTCTTTTTTTTTTTTTGAGATGGAGTCTCGCTCTGTAGCCCAGGCTGGAATGCAGTGGTGCGATCTCGGCTCACTGCAAGCTCTGCCTCCCGAGTTCATGCTATTCTCCTGCCTCAGCCTCCTGAGTAGCTGGGACTACAGGCGCCCGCCACCATGCCCGGCTGATTTTTTGTATTTTTAGTAGAGACGGAGTTTCACCGCGTTAGCCAGGATGGTCTTTGATCTCCTGATATTGTGATCCGCCCGCCTCGGCCTCCCGAGTAGCTGGGACTACAGGCGTCTGCCACCACACCCTGCTAATTTTGTGTATTTTTAGTGGAGAGGGAGTTTCACTGTGTTAGCCAGGATAGTCTCAATCTCCTGACCTTGTGATCTGCCCGCCTCAGCCTCCCATAGTGCTGGGATTACAGGCGTGAACCACTGCGCCTGGCCTCTTATATTTAAATTTTTATTTTTGCTGATCATATATTTAGTTACATAGAGCCATTTCTTGTTTGGTTTTTCATGGCATTCTCCTCTTTTTTTTTTTTTTTTTTAAAGGATGTGATTATCTTCTCTTTTTTTTTGAGACAGAGTCTCACTTTGTTGCCCAGGCTGGAGTTTAGTGGCATGATCTCTGCTCACTGCAACCTCCACCTTCCAGGTTCAAGCGGTTCTCCTGCTTCAGCGTCCTGAGTAGCTGGGACCACAGGTGCGCACCACCATGCCTGGCTAATTTTTTTATTTTTAGTAGAGACAGGGTTTCACCATGTTGGCCAGGCTGCTCTTGAACTCCTGTCTTCAGGTGATCTGCCTGCCTTGACCTCCCAAAGTGCTGGGATTACAGGTGGGAGGTGAGCTACCACGCCTGGCTGGGATGTGATTATCTTCTGATTGTCATGACTCAATTAGATTTTTGATTTAAAAATGTGACTGGGTGTGGTGGCTCACGCCTGTAATCGCAGCACTTTGGGAGATCGAGGCAAGCAGATCACCTGAGGTCAGGAGTTCAAGACCAGCCTGGCCAACATGGCAAAACCCTGTCTCTACTAAAAATACAAAGATTAGCTGGGCATGGTGGTATATGCCTGTGGTCCCAGCCACTCTGGAGGCTGAGGCACAAGAATTGCTAGAACACAGGAGGTGGAGACTGAGTGAGCATCATTACACTCCAGCCTGGGTGACAGAGTGAAACACTGTCTCCAAAACAAAGCAAAACAAAAAAAAGTAAAAAATTTTCTTCCCTGGATCAACTCTTTCTTTTGAGCACCTAACAACCAGAATATTCAGTGTTTTGTTCTGAAATGCTAAATCCCTTTTATCCTGTGAGGTAACTGCGTGGCTACTGGGTACATTCTTGAAATGTGGTTGTGTTTGACTGTTCTTTCTGTGGAATTTTCCATTTATCTGATTTCAGCCTATGTCTTACTTTATGACTTTTGGGGTATTTTTCATTTCTGAGTGCTCAGTCTAAGAGTTTGCAGGGCAGATGATACCTCACTTTTTTTTTTGAGATAGGGTCTCCTGTGTTGCCCAGGCTGGAGTGCAGTGGTGTGATCTCAGCTCACTGCAGCCTCTGTCTTCTGGGCTCAAGTGATCCTCCCACTCCAGTTGTGTACCACCACACCCAGCAAATTTTTGTATTTTTAGTAGAGAGGGGGTTTCGCTGTGTTTCCCAGGCTGGTCTTGAACTCCTGACCTCAAGCATTCCTGCCTCGGCCTCCTAAAGAGCTGGGATTATAGGCTTGAGCCACCAGGCCAGGCTAGATACTCCACTTAATTGCAATCCCCTCCATGCTTACTATAGCTTATACCTTTCTTTGCCGAGTTCAATTGGTTATGATCCACCTATCTGCTTTAGATTTCCCCCCCAGTTTTTTTACCCTGTCATTGTCAGTATCTGTCCGTTTCTGTCATTATGGCCTTTGTTTGCTTGCTTTTTTTTTTT
>NW_012111586.1:4076280-4076837 GCF_000951035.1 Colobus angolensis palliatus
ACCCCACCTAGAGTACTTTTTTTGTCTCATTTTTATGGTGTTTCCTGGAGGACAAAAGATAAAAGCATGTGCTTGGTCTGCTATCTTTAACTGAGAATGTTTTATGCAGTAGGCTTTTGAATTATTATAAGAATAGTAGTTGGAATTTTTAAGAGGTTTTCTTTTTTTTCTGTGTTATTTATTTACTAAAGAGCTGCTTGTTATTCTGTTTGTTTATGTCATTCCTTCTGTTTTGTTTATTTTCCTTAAGTTCTTGGTAGTCTGCGGTATGCTTCAGTCTTTACTGGTGTATACTCAAATAGGTTTCTTCTACACTGTGTAAGCCTCTTTCCAAGCAGGCCTTTATTTTGAAGAGAGAGATGATAGTAATCTTTGTGTAAATAGGATAAGTTAAGCTGACTTTCCTTTAGAATTAATAGGTGAGAAGTAGACAGGTCGTCTGGAGAAATGCACATTTGCAGAATGAAGGAAAGAAGGCAGGCAGACAGGCTCTACTCTGGGCTTATGGATGTTTTGAGCAGAGAGCCATCATCATCATTATTATTATTATTATTATT
>NW_012111586.1:4077467-4081433 GCF_000951035.1 Colobus angolensis palliatus
GTCTTTCCTTTTTTTTTAATTTTTTGAAACATCTTATTCTGTTTCCCAGGCTAAAGTGCAGTGACATGACCATGGCTCACTGAAGCCTTGACCACTGCACTCCAAAAAAAAAAAAAAAAAAAAAAAAAAAAAAAAAAAAAAAAAAAAAAAAAAATTCACTACAAAAACATGCATTATGTCAAAGTGAAGTCTTTCCTTTTTTTTTAATTTTTTGAAACATCTTATTCTGTTTCCCAGGCTAAAGTGCAGTGACATGACCATGGCTCACTGAAGCCTTGACCACCTGAGCTCAGGTGATCCTCCTCACTTCTCCTCAGCCTCCTGAGTAGCTGAGACCACAGGCACACACCACTGTGTCTTCCTAATTTTTTTTTTCTTGGAGATGGGGTCTTGCTATGTAGCCCAGGCTGGTCTTGAACTCTTGGGCCCAAGTGATCCTCCTGCTTCAGCCTCCCAAAGTGCTGGGATTACAGGTATGAGCCACAACACCTGTCATGAAGTCTTTCTTAATTTTTACTTTCTATGTCTTAATTTTCTTCTGCGGTTAGCTTTGCTAAATTGTTCTCCAAATGAATGGTATCATATTTTGTTGGCAGCAAAAACAAAAATATCCCCCAAACCCTTTCTTTACATCTTTACTACATTGGGTATTTTCATGACTAAGATTTTGCCAGGCACAGGAAGGGTTTTCAAGTGAGTCAAGTGATCATGATAAAGCCAGGGGAAAGTGCAGGGCATAATATTGAAGTTGAGTGAGTGAATAAGTGTGGAAAAGAGTTGAAGGAGATGAGGCCAGAAAGATAATCTGGGTTTATGGAGGGTCTTTTTCATAATGCCAAAATGTCTGGCATAATTTCTTCAAATAGTAAGGAGCCGTCAGAGGCTTTTAAGGAAGGAAATGACATGAACACATTTTTGTTGGTTAGATCATAAGCAAAAGTGTGAAGAATGGTGTGAAGAAGGGGAGAAATGAGACCTTCACCTCAGTTAGAAAGTCACTACAGGCCAGGCACGGTGGCTCACGCCTGTAATCCCAGCATTTTGGGAGGCCAAGGCAGGCACATCACCTGAGATCAGGAGTTGGAGACCCAGCTGGCTAACATGGCAAAACCCCATCTCTACTAAAAATACAAAACATCAGCCAGGTGTGGTGGTACATGCCTGTAGTCCCAGCTACTCAGAAGGCTGAGGCAGGAGAATCACTTGAGCCTGGGAGACAGAGGTTGCAGTGAGCCTAGATCACTCCACACCACTCTGGGCTGGGTGACAGTGAGACTCTGTCTCAAAAAAAAAAAAAAATCATCTTTCATTGAGACTCTCTTTCATTGAGATTAAGGCAGACAGTAAACATGAACTGAGCACGTGGAGTCTGGTGAGAACAGAATAGATTCATTGTTTGCCTGCTGGAAACTTGCATCTCTAATGTTACATTGAGTTGATGAGAAACTATGTAGGCTAGAAGGGATTGGGAAACTCCTAGACTGCTAGTTTGGGTGTCAGAGTGGGAGGCTGGCATGTGGTGAATATTATAGAGAACATAAAATAGTTAATCCATTTCAGTGTTCCACTTGCCAGTATCCTCACCACCAAGACAGTCACAATTTTTAATGGATAGTTGGAAATCTTAATAGATTCTAAAATGGATGTGAACAATTTTACTTTGTATCAGTATGATTTTATCCACTTGATATCATTATATTTGTATTTTTTCATTCACTTATCATAATTACATGTATATTTTCCAAACTTTGTGTTTGAAGGTAAGCAGCTGCTCCCTTTGTCCAGCAGTGTACATAGCAGTGTGGGACAGGTGACTTGGCAGTCGTCAGGAGAAGCATCAAACCTGGTTCGAATGAGAAACCAGTCCCTTGGACAATCTGCACCTTCTCTTACTGCTGGCCTGGTAAGTGTTCATAAAGGTGGCGTTTTGCTCTATGAAAAATCCTTAATTATCATTTGTCATTGCAACGTCTATTCCTTTTCCTTTTTCAGATTTGGAGAATTCAGTTTCCCAAAATGAAGTACGGAACAGAATGCATTTATTAATTTCTTTTTTTTTTAGAGATAGGGTCTTGCTTTGTTGCTCAGGCTGACTTTGAACTCCTTGGCTGTAGTATTCCTGTTGCCTCAGCCTCCCAAGTAGCAAGAACTACAGGTACATGTCGTGGCATCAGGCTAAGAATGAAATTTTTTTTTTTTTTTTGAGTCGGATTTTTGCTCTTGTCGCCCAGGCTGGAGTGCAATGGTGTGATCTCAGCTGTCTCCTGGGTTCAAGCAATTCTCCTGTCTCAGCCTCCCAAGTCGCTGGGATTACAGGTGTGCGCCACCACCCCTGGCTAATTTTTTTGTATTATTAATAGAGATGGGGTTTCACTGTGTTGGCCAGGCTGGTCTTGAACTCCTGACCTCAGGTGATCCGTCCCCATTGGCCTCCCAAAGTGCTGGGATTACAGGTGTGGGCCACCACTCCTGGCCTTAAGAATGAAATTTTAATTGAGTCTATTTTTTTTTTTTTTTGAGATGGAATCTTGTTCTGTTGCCCAGGCTGTAGTGCAATCTCAGCTCACTGCAACCTCTGCCTCCCAGGTTCAAGCGATTCTCCTGCCTCAGCCTCCCAAGTAGCTGGGATTACAGGCACTATGCCCCACTAATTTTTGTGTTTTTAGTAGAGACAGGGTTTCACCATGTTGGCCAGGGTGGTCTCGAACTCCTGACCTCATGATCCGCCTGCCTTGGCCTACAAAAGTGTTGAGATTACAGGCTTGAGCCACTGTGCCCAGCCCAATTGAGTGTTTTGATTGCCCTCTTATGCCGTCAGTGTCACTGGTACTAATTGTATAGTGAGGGTCAAGAAAAAGATTCAGTATGATTGTATCTTCAATGAGTAAATTTTCCTGGGAAGGAACATTCTTTTTATAGAAATGATTCTAAATCTGGTAAAGTTATGTTGCTTTGGTTTACAGCTCTGTGGTATACATATTTAGTACATGAGGCTAGAGAACATGTTTGGCACATCATGAGTACTTAAGTATATATGTAAGAATGAGGGCCAGGTGCAGCGGCTTACATCTCTAATTCCTGCACTCTGGGAGTCTGAGGCAGGAGGATTGCTTGAGGCCAGGAGTTTGAGGCTATCCTGGACTGTTAACATAGTGAGACCTTGTCTCTACAAATAATATTAATAAAAAAAATTAGCCGAGGATGGTGGGGTGTGCCTGTGGTCCCAGCTACTCAGAAGGCTGAGGTGGGATAATCGCTTTAGCCTGAGCAGTTGAAGCTGTGGTGAGCTGTGATTGTGCCACTACACTCTGGTGACAGAGCGAGATCTTGTCTGGGGAAAAAAAAAAAAGTCTTTTGTTTGTCTACGCTTTGTGTGATAGGCAGGGCCTTACAAAATTTAAGCTGTGTAGCCTGGGCAGGTTGCTTTGTTTTCTTCCTGTTGTTACAAATTATACCCTTTTATCCTCAAACTTGCTTTTGTACCAAAGGCACCCACTGGCTTTCTGCTCATCTGACACCATTCGCTCTATCCTTAGGTCTAGGCACACTACTAATTTGTAGGGTACAATAACAGCAACTTGTTACTATTAAAGTCTCATGTACACTTGAAAATATAAGCCTTTTGGGTCAACATACATGGAGTAGAAAGTTTTGTCCATTTATTCAGTATGGGAAGTGGGAGTGGAGGGGAGGATGTCTTCATGTAGCAGGTGAGAAGCTAATTTTTGGATCACAGGATATCCTGGTATTACTGAAGTTTGTGATTCTTAGGCCACAGAGAGAATCAGGATCATGTGTGGAAATTCCCACCTCTTTAATTTTTTATTTTGAAATTTTCAAATCTACAGAAAAATGGAAAGAATGGTACAGTGAACACCCATGTAAGCTTTACCTAGACTGACTAATTTGTACATTTTGCCATATTTGTTTTTTCTGTGTGTATATACATTTTTTTTTTTTTTTTTT
>NW_012111586.1:4081725-4088926 GCF_000951035.1 Colobus angolensis palliatus
GGCCTCCCAAAGTGCTGGGATTACAGGCTTGAGCCACCGCGCCCGGCCGTATATACATATTTTTTCCTGAAGCATTTCAAAGGAAGTCACAGACTAATTACGATGCCTCATCCTTAAGAATTTCTCCTAAGATGAAGGACACTCTCCTAAATAACTACAATATATTATCAGATCTAAGATGTTTAACATCTTTTTTTTTGAGACTGAGTCTCGCTCTGTCACCCAGGCTGGAGTGTAGTGGCGTAATCTTGGCTCATTGCAACTTCTGCCTCCTGGGTTCAAGTGATTCTCCTGTCTTAGCCTCCCGAGTAGCTGGGATTACAGGTGTGCACCACTACGCTTGGCTAATTTTTGTAGTTTTAGTAGAGACAGGGTTTCACCATGTTGGCCAGGCTGGTCTCGAACTCCTGACCTCAAGTGACCCATCTGCCTCGGCCTCTCAAAGTGCTGGGATTGTAGACATGAGCCACCACGCCCGGCCACATCATTTTAATAGTAGCATCTAATAATATAAAGACCATATTGAGATTTTCCTGCTTGGTCCCAACATGTCTATTAAAGCCTCACCTGCTTCCCTTTTAACCTCTGGAACCTAAAACAAACAAACAAACAAACAAGCAAAAATGGATGAGTGTACCCTCCTTGAGATTTTGATCCAGATGTCTGGGGTTAGTCACAAGCATCTGTATTTTCTTTTCTTTTTTCTTTTTTTTTTTTGAGACAGGTTCTCCCTCTGTTGCCCAGTCTAGAGTGCAGTGTCATGATCTTAGCTCACTGCACCCTCTACTTCCTGGGTTCAAGTAATTCTCATGCCTCCGGAGTAGCTAGGATTACAGGTGTGTGCCACCTCGCCACCTCGCCTGGCTATTTTTTGTCTTTTCAGTAGTGGTGGGGTTTCACCATGTTGGCCAGGCTGATCTTTAATTGCTGACCTCAAGTGATCCACCTGCCTTGGCCTCCCTAAGTGCTGGGGTTACAGGCGTGAGCCTGGCCTGTATTTTCTTTAAACTGTTACCCTGATTCTAACATGTACCTCTTTGAGAACTACTGCCACCATGGTACAGCTGAATATTCCACTTTAAGGTGGTATGTTGCAGAAGGGATTCCTGGACTGAGACTTGGACTGGAGCCTAGGCCAAGTGAGCTAGAATATTCCTGAATTATTTTTTTTTAGTTAACAGTTTATTGTGATATAATTCACATATGATGTAATTCACCCACTTAAACTATACAGGTCAGTGTTTTTTGGCGTATTTCACAGACATGTACAGCCATCACTGTAGTCAATTTAAGAATATTTTCTTTACTTTAGAAACTGTACTCTTCAGGTATCACCTCCTCATTGTTCCATCCGTGCCCTTGCCCCTGCACTACGCAACCATTAATCTACTTTCCACCTCTATAGGTTTGCCTATTCTGTATTTTTCATATAAAGCGAATGAAATATGTGGCCTTTTGTGGCTGCTGCTTTGACTTAGTCTGATGTCTTCAAGATTCATCCTTTTTGCAGCATGTGTTCCTTTTTATTGCCGAAGAGTATTTTGTTGTATGTATATATCATATTTTGTTTAGCTGCTCATCAGTTGATTCATTTCCTTCATTCTTCACCTTCATTTTCTAATGTTTATTGAGGGGATTTATCTGGGGGCTTATTTTTCCCATATATGTTGAAATCATGATCCTAATTAATGATTACCAGGGCATGTTCTAAAAAGGATCATACAATCATATGATATAATCATATATGTTCCTAGGGATGGAGAATAACTTAGGTGGCATCTTGTTCAAGATTAGTTATTTTTCTTCTTCTTCTAAAAAAAAAATATATAGAGTGGAAATCTGTTGTTAAAAGTGGGTTGTTTCTGCCTTTTGGCTGTTATAAATAATAGCCAAATAATAATATTGCTATGAACATTCATGTACAAATTTTAATGTAGATATATGTTTTCATTTCTCTTGGACATATATCTAGGAGAGAAGTTGCTGAGTCATATGGTAACTCTGTGTTTAATCATTTGAGAAACTTTGATTTCTCTACATCCTTGCTATCCTGGTGGGTGTGAAGCGATATCTTCTGTCTTTGATGTGCGTTTCTCTAATGACTCATGATGTTGAGCATCTTTCATGTGCTTACCGGACATTTATTTGTCTTCTTTGAAGAAATGTCTATGTGGATTATTGGCCATTTTTAAAATTGAATATTTGTTTCTTTTATTATAAATTTGTAAAATAATTGTTTCTTTAGACCTGAATCCAATTTCTTCTCTTTCTCAGGGAACTGCTTTTTGTTTTCTCTTGTGCTTTTTTTTTCCTGAGCTACTTAGTCACCTACCGTAACTTCAAGCCAACTCTTCTCTTTCCATTCTCCTGCCTGAAGATTTTCAGTTGAATATATTATGTTAGGTGGCACATTTGCTAGTTGATATTAAATGCCTATTTCTGCTTTGACCACCCATACTGGAATAAACCTCATTGTCTACCCTGCTTCTGACTGTGACATTTCTGAAAAATCTTTTTTTTTTTTTTTTTTTTGACGGAGTCTCGCTCTGTCGCCCAGGCTGGAGTGCAGTGGCGCCATCTCGGCTCACTACAAGCTCCGCCTCCCGGGTTCACGCCATTCTCCTGCCTCAGCCTCCCGAGTAGCTGGGACTACAGGCGCCCGCCATCTCGCCCGGCTAGTTTTTTATATTTTTAGTAGAGACGGGGTTTCACCGTGTAGACCAGGATGGTCTCGATCTCCTGACCTCGTGATCCACCCGTCTCGGCCTCCCAAAGTGCTGGGATTACAGGCTTGAGCCACCGTGCCCGGCCTCTGAAAAATCTTAACTACAATGTATTGTCTTTGGAGTAATGGCCGTCTATAGTACATGGACCCAGCCTCCAAAGAACTTTTGGGTTAGCAGAACAGGATTCACATTTAACAGGATAACCCTTTAAAAATAATAAAACATGACATTTACATAAATGTTGTATTGATTATGATTTAAATAGTAACAAAAGGGGACAAGAATTATACTAGTTATAATTATTGGGATGATAACTTGTAGGAGGTTAGACTTGACCAGAGTCTGGAGATTAGATAAGCAAAAGCCTTAAAGTTGCAAATATTTTAATTCTGAGGCCTTCTAGATGATGTTTTTATGAAGAGATTTTTGGACTTCTTCATTTTCTGGTGTCTATTGAGAGGATTTCTCAGAGGGCTTATTTTCCCCATATATGTAGGAACCATGATCCTAATTAGTGGTTCCCAGGGCATGTTCCAAAACAGATCATAGAATCATATTATTATATGTTCTTAGCGATGGAATAAAACTTAGATAGTGTCTTGTTCAAGATTAGTTATTATTTGTATTCTTAAAAATATATATGCAGTTAAAATCTGTTGTTAAAAGTGGCGTAGGAGAAAGACCCCTGCATTAGAAATCAGAAGACCAAGCTCTGATGCTGCTATGTGAATTTGAATAAACATACTGGAGCCTGTGTTTTTCTCATCTGTAAAATGAGGTTAATTCCTGCTTTGCTTTCTTCTGAGTATGTTAACTAGTATCTGCAGTTTTGATCTTTGCCTTCTGTATCTCTGATGCAAATCCACTTGGCTGTATCACCATTTCTTTTTTTTTTTTTTTTTTTTTGAGACGGAGTCTCGCTCTGTCACCCGGGCTGGAGTGCAGTGGCCGGATCTCAGCTCACTGCAAGCTCCGCCTCCCGGGTTTACGCCATTCTCCTGCCTCAGCCTCCCGAGTAGCTGGGACTACAGGCGCCCGCCACCTCGCCCGGCTAGTTTTTTTTTGTATTTTTTAGTAGAGACGGGGTTTCACAGTGTTAGCCAGGATGGTCTCGATCTCCTGACCTCGTGATCCGCCCGTCTCGGCCTCCCAAAGTGCTGGGATTACAGGCTTGAGCCACCGCGCCCGGCCTGTATCACCATTTCTAAGACTCACCCTACCTGTCTACTGTCTTTCTATCCCCCCAAGCCAGTTCTTCCTTGTTCATTCCGTCTTTTTTTTTTTTCTTTCCATAATCGAAATTTTATTGGTAGTGTTGAGGATCAGTACACAGACATTTCCATTTGTTCACAGTTCTTAACATATCTACCAAAAATCTAAAAAGCCATGTATTGTAATTGTTTTTTAAAAAGTTATTCCAGTGACTTTCCAGCTTAAAATTTGGAGGCAGATTTTCCTTAGGAGGCCATCAAGTATCCTAAGGAAAGTACCAGTATTGTCAAGTGTTACATACATCCTACCAATCTACCAGTTCCCAATTTAGTGGTATATATACTACATACTTAAATTTTCAGTCTTTTGCAGCACATTAACAAAGTTATCAGGAAAGTAAGACTACTTTGACTAAAGATGTTACAGAGTACACACAATTCTGACAGGGAGAGCCATGATCAGGGAGTGATTTTCATTAGGAAACAATTCTACTAAAAAACAGCATGAGAATGGAAGTATTCTAAAATATTCAAGTCATGATTACCAATAACCATTCTAACATGATACTGTGATTATAGCAAACTGCTATAATCTTAAACTGAATTGGGAATATTTCTAACTGGAACAAAAGATAAGATATTCTGTTGAACATTTTATCATCAGTTCTCATGTTGAATATGACATGTCATTTGGGGTGCCATATTATTATTGAATTTTGTTGAGATGAGATTTTCACATAACATAAAATCAACCATTTTAAAGTGTACACTTCAGTGCATTTTGTGCATTCACAATGTGTGCAGCCACCACCTTTATCAAGTTTTAAGACATTTTCACCACCATCCCTTGCAAAAAAATCCTCTACCCATTAAACAGTCCTTATTCTTTCCACCCTCATTCTAGCTATGGCAACCACTAATCTGCTTTTTGTCTCTGTGGATTTACCTATTCTAATATTTCATATAAATGGAATCATAAAATATGTGACCTTTTATGCCTGGCTTTTTTCACTTAGCCCAATGCTTTCACGATTTTTCTGCATTACAACATGTATCAATACTTTATTCCTTTTTATGACTGAATAAGATTCCATTGGATGGATAAACCACACTTTGTTTATCCGTTTGTCTGCTGATAGACATTTGGGCTGTTTCCACCTTTTAGCCATTGTGGATAATACTGCTGTGAGCATTTGTATACATGAACTTGTTTTGAGTACTTGTTTTCTGTATTTTTGGGTATGTACGTATACCTAAGAGTAGACGTGTTGGATGATACAGTAATTCTTTGTTTAATTTTTTGAAGAACTACCAAATTTTTGGTTTGCTACACCATTTTATATTCTTCCCAGAAATACATTAGGGTTCCAGTTTCACTGCATCTTGCCAACACTTTTCTGTTTTTTTGATTATAGCCATCATAGTGGGTGTTAAGTGGTCTCTCATTGTGGCTTTGATTAGTATTATACTTTAATAATATTTTAGAACTGTCTGTCAAGGTCACATGGAGTATGCTTTTAAAGGAAGTAACAAAACTCCAAGACTTTTCTTAGAACCTTTTCTCATCATTAAAAAGATTCTTACTTTAATTTATATTATTTTAGTTGAAAAGTAATCCCATCATTCTTATTTTTCCTTAATTTTCACAAGTTCAAAGAGGAAAAACCTATAGATGTTTGTTTTACCTACTTTCAGTGTTATAAAGAGATTCCAAATTCAGCACTTCCCCTTTCAGTATTACCTTTCTGCCGCTGTCGTTTTGCATTTTCTATTGTGAAAGGTGGAGATATTTATATCTATATGTCAGTTGGCATTATTGAGGTATAGTTTACATAGAATAAAATTCACCCATTTTAAGTGTTCAGTTTGATGACTTTTGGCAGATGTATACAGTTGTGTCACCACCACCATGATTATAATATAGATATATAAGAATTACGGTATAGAACAGAACAGCATTCCCCAACCTTTTTGGCACCAGGGACCGGTTTCATGGAAGACAGTTTTTCCACGGATGGGTGGAGGGGGGATGGGAGATGGTTTCAGGATGAAACTGTTCCCCCCTCAGATCATCAGGCATTAGCTAGATTCTCATGAGGAGCGTGCAACCTAGATCCCTCGTATGCACAGTTCA
Organism: Colobus angolensis palliatus; assembly: GCF_000951035.1. Lineage (NCBI taxonomy): Eukaryota > Metazoa > Chordata > Mammalia > Primates > Cercopithecidae > Colobus > Colobus angolensis. Next base: position 4,087,797 of record NW_012111586.1, read on the forward strand.
CAATAGGGTTCGTGCCCCTATGAGAATCTGATGCAGCGTTGCTGATCTGACAGGAGACGGAGTTCAGGCGGTAATGCTCACCCTCATGCAGCTCATCTCCTGCCATGTGGCCTGGTCCCTAACAGGCCATAGACCTGATATAGAATATGTCTGCCACCCCATGTTCGCTTATGTCCCTTTGCTGTCTGTTCTCTCTCCCTAGGCCCAGCCTTTGGCAACTACTGATGTGCTTTTTGTCACGGCAGTTTTGTCTTTTCCAGAATTTCATAGAATTGGAATCATACAGTATGTAGTCTTTTGTGTTTTTTTTCAATCTCAGAACCTCCTTCTGAGATTCATCCATGTTGTTTTGAGTATCAGTAGTTTGTTCCTCTTTATTGCTGAGAAGGGTTCCATTGGCATGGGTATACAGACTTTTCCATTCCCTAGTTAATGACCATATGGGTTGTTTCCAGTTTTTGCCTGTTAGGGAGAGAGCTGCTATGAAAGTTCATATAAGTTTTTTTTTTTTTTTTTTTTGGTGTAGAATATGCTTTTATTTCTCTTGGGTAAATACCTAGGAATGAGACTGGTGGAATGTTTATTTACCAGTGTAAATTTGTCTTTATAAGAAACTGCCAACCTGTTTTCTAAAGTGGCTATACTATTTTTGCATTTCCACCAGCAGTTGCTCCGCATCTTATCAGTACTAGGTATTATCTGTTTTTGTTTTTTTTTTTTTTTTGAGATGGAGTTTCACTCTTGTTGCCCAGGCTGAAGTGCAATGGCACAATCTTGGCTCATTGCGACCTCTGCCTCCCAGGTTCAAGCCATTCTCCTCCCTCAACCTCCCAAGTAGCTGAGATTACAGGCGCATGCCACCATGCCCAGCTAATTTTCGTATTTTTAGTAGAGATGGGGTTTCACCATGTTGGTCTGGCTTGTCTCGAACTCCTAACCTCAGGTGATCCACCCACCTCAGCCTCCCGAAGTGCTGGGATTACAGGCATGAGCCACCATGCCCGGCTATCATTTTTAAAATTTTAGCCGTACTGGTGGATGTGTAGGAGTTTCTCATTGTGGTTTTAATTTGCATTTCTCTAATGACTAATGAGATTGAACATATTTTTGTGTGCTTATTTGCCAATTAT
>NW_012111586.1:4089681-4090140 GCF_000951035.1 Colobus angolensis palliatus
TGACTTACATTTTCATTTTCTTATCAGTGTTTTACACAAACATTTATATACAAAAAATGTGGAAATCTATTGTATCCCTGTATACTAACAATGAATAACTAGAAATCAAAACTTAAAAATCAAGACTGTTTGCAATAGTTTAAAAATATGAACTACTTGAAGATAAATTTCAGAAACCATTTGGAAGATCAGTACATTGAAAACTACAAAACATTACTGAGACAAATTAAAGAAGACCTAAATAAATGGAGAGAGAAAATATTTTTGTGTATTGGAAGACTCATATCTTCCCTTTTTTTTTTTTCCTTTGAGACAGGGTCTCACTCTGTCATCCAGGCTGGAGTGTAGGGGTGTGATCTTGGTTCACTGTGACCTCTGCCTCCTGGGCTCCAGTGATCCTCTCACCTCAGCCTCCAGAGTGGCTGGGACTACAGGCACCATCACAGATTTTTTTTTTTT
>NW_012111586.1:4091015-4097831 GCF_000951035.1 Colobus angolensis palliatus
TCTCAGCTCACCGCAACCTCCGCTTCCCGGGTTCAAGTGATTCTCCTGCCTCAGCCTCCCGAGTAGCTGGGATTACAGGCACCTGCCACCATGCCCGTCTGATTTTTTATGTTTTTAGTAGAGACAGGGTTTCACCAAGTTGGCCAGGCTGGTCTCGAATTTCTGACCTTGTGATCTGCCTGCCTCGGCCTCCCAAAGTGCTGATATTACAGGCGTGAGCCACCACCCAGCCACATCTGGCTAATTTTTGTAATTTTTGTAGAGATGGGGTTTTGCCATATTGCCTAGGCTGGTCTTGGACTCCTGTACTCAAGCCATTCTCTTGCCCTGGCCTGCCAAAATGCTGGCTTACAGGCATGAACCACCTGGTGCCCAGTTTAGGAAGACTCATATCATGAAGATGTAAATTTTCTCCATTAAGCTATAGATTTAATGCAATCCCAATAGAAACCCAGGTAGTATTTTCCAGAAAATATCAAGCTGATTTCAAATGTATATTGAAATGTAAAGGACCTAGAATAACAAAAACAATATTAAAAAGAAGACCAGAATCAAACTTATGTTATGACTTTGTATAAAGGTACAGTAGTCAGGTCAGTGTGATTATTGGTATAAGGATAGATACATAGATCACTGGAATCAAATAGACAAATTTGCCAAGGCAATTTAATGGGAGAAAAGGTAGTCTTTGTAACAAATGGTGTTGAAACAATTCACATAAAAATATCAACCTCAATACTTCCCTCATGCTGTACAAAAATTAACTTGAAATGGGTAATTGACCAAATGTAAGAGCTTAAATCATAAAATGTGTAGAGGAAAACACGTTTTTGTGATTTTAGGTGGGGCAAAGGTTTCTTGGAGTAAAAAAAGCTTGACCTGTAAAAGGAAAAAAATTGGCTTTTATCAGAAAGAAAAAGTTTTGCCCTTGAGTATTTATTTTTAATGGGATGAGGACAAATTGAAGTGTATCTACAAAGGGGTGGAATGATGAGTAATACTTGTGTTAAAGAGTTATTAACAGATTTTATTGTCTGTCTGGATTTTAATACATATCACTACCTTCTACCTTTGGAAGTAGAAATCTAGAAGTCATAATGAATGTTCTTTGCATACAACTCCTGTGGGTTTACCCATTAATTTATACTTTTTTCATTTCTACTCAAGAAAATATATTTGAATGAAATCATTGTGAATGCCTTATACTTTACAGAAGTAAATACAAACTGAGGCTGTACACCTGTGTTCCACATCTTACTCCTGCCACTTAGTAATCATATGACCCTCTATAAGTCACTGAACCTCTTTAAGCCTCTGTTTTCTCATCTTTAAAATCAAAATAATGTTAAGACTTTCCTCATGGAGTTTTTAGGATGAAATGAGACAATCCATTTAAAATAGCATAGTGCCAGATTTGTAGTTAAATTTAGAGGCAGCCAAAAGCTACCTCCCTACATAGTGAACTATAATTTAATTTAATATATAAACTACCTGCAACCTAACCTAAGAGTATACTCTTGTAACAAGTAGCTGAGTCTCAGTCAAGCATAGCAGCCAAATTTTCAACCAGTCATATAGGCTGAATATTGCCAGAGCATGTTCAAATAAGGCAAACACCTGAACTGCAGCCCATCAGGCTACTTCTGTATGTCATTTGTTTCTCTGTCCGTAAATATAGCCTACATGTATTGGGGGATGGAGCATTCTGAACTGCATTTGGTACTGAATGCTAAGTGGTTCATTAATCTCTCTGTTTTTTTGAGACAGGGACTTGCTTAATCACCCAGGGTAGAATGCAATGACATGGCTCACTGAAGCCTGGACCTCCTGGGCTTGAGTGATGCTTCTGCCTCAGGCTGCTCCCTCCCTCACCTCTCCCAGTAGCTGGGACCACAGTTTTCATTTTCTTATTATTTGTAATGGGGGTTGGGGGTGGGGGGGCTCCCTGTGTTGCCCAGGCTGGTCTCAAACTTCTGGGCTCAAGCAATCATCCAGTCTCCGCCTCTGCCTCCCAGAGTGCTGGAATTACAGGGGTAAGCCACCGCACCTGGCAAATCTGTTTTTTGTTCAATTAAGTCATTAAATTTAACTTGTCTCAGGTTTTTCATTTAACAGTATGAACAAAATGTGTATTTTTTTTTTCTTTTTATGCCTTGGTACTTTAAGTAGTTATTAGTATCTGTGATACAGTAAGAAATATTGTATATATTTCTTAACATATGTATATATTTCTTCTGTATATATATAATTACTGTGATACGGTAAGGAATATATATATATTCCTTATATATATAGCTGGGACCACAGATGCATACCACCATGCCTGGCTAATTTTTTGACTTTTTGGTAGAGACAGGATTTGGCCATGTTCTGCAGGCTAGTCTCTGCTAGGCGAGGTGTCAGAACCCTAGCAGTGGAGAGTGGTTGGCTTACTGGTGGTGAAAGAATTTATTGACAGCAGTATAGGTTTAGAAAGGAAAGTTTTATTAGATAGAATGCTGCAGCAGAGTACAGTACAGTGCTTCATTCAGCAGGAGAGGACTGTGTTGTGGTGAATTTTCCTTAGGGGCATTTATGGACTTTAAAGCAGGGCCTTAGGGTAATTTGGACCGTATTAGTTATGTAGGCCATGATAAATTATTACATTTGTAGACTTTGGGTGCCTTGATGTCAGCAAGGGTTGCAAAATGAGTTTTGACATGCATGCATTCTGGAGATGTATAGAAATTCTAGTTACGTATAAATTTCTGGGAAAGAAGCCTGGTACCAGACACTGGCTTTAGATAATAGAGAAGTCTAACTACTTTTTGATTTTTCAGATAAGGAGTTTTGTCTCCAGATGGTCTACTTGATTGCCACGAGGAGATCATTGTATTCTTCTGTGTCGAACTCCCAGGCTCAAGCGATCCGCCTGCTTTGGCCTCCCTAAGTACTGACTGGGATTATACTGTACCTGGCTGGTACTTTTATCTGAAATTGAGAATACAGGAAAAGGAACAGATTTTGGGGAGAAAATTAATGAGTATGATTCTCAGATGATGACAGGTAATCTGGTGTACATATCCTTTTAAAAATAGTTATTGATACGAAATTTACATAACAAAATCAACCATTTTAAAGTGAACAATTCAGTGGCATTTAGTACTGGCAGATCTATTTTTCACAATACAACTGCCACCTCTATCTAGTTGCAAAACCCGTCTGTTACTTTAGGTTTAAACCTCTTATCCATTAAGTCCTTTCTCCCCACTCCCCTTCCATGCAATTTGCATTTTGTCTCTATGGAGTTCTCTATTCTGGATATTTTATATAAATAGTATTATACATATGTGATCTGTATCTGGTTTATTTCATTTAGCATAATGTTTGGATGTTCATCCACATTCTAGCATATATTGGTAATTTATTCCTTTTTTTGGTTGAATAATATCTTATTGTATGTGTCCAACACAACTTTTTATCTATCGATGAACACTGGGCTGTTTCCACCTTTTGGATTCTGTGAATAGTGCTGCTGTGAACTATACATGTACTTGTGTACTTGTCTTCAGTTCTTTGGGGAATATACCTGGGGTGGAATCGCAAAGAAATATGGTACTTTAACTTTTTGAGGAATTACCAAACTTTTCCATAATAGCTTACCATTTTACAGTTCCACTAGCAATGTACCGAAGGTTTCAATTTCTCTATATCTTTGTCAACTTGTTATATTTCATTTAAAAAATTATTGTTTAATTATACTATCCTGGTGAGTATGAAGTGGTACTTCATTGTGGTTTTGGTTTGTAGTTCCGTAATGACTAATGATGTTGAGCATCTTTTCATGTGTTTTTTGACCATTTATATATCTTCTTTGGAAAAATGTCTATACAAGTCTTTTGCCCATTTGTAATTGAATTTTTGTTGTTGAGTTTTAAGTTTGTTATGTATTCTGGATATTAGACCCTTAGTTTTATGATTTTCAAATATTTTCTCCCATTCTCTGTGTTATCTTTTTAGTTTGTTGATAATGTCCTTTAAAGTTTAAAAATGCCCTTGATGAAGTCCAACTTATCTGTGTTTTTCTGTTGCTGCTTATGCTTTTGGTTTCATATCTAAGAATCCTTTGCCAGCTCCAAGGTCATGATTTACTTCTAGGTTTTCTTCTATGAATTTTATGGTTTTACCTCTTATATTTATTTCATTGACCCATTCTGAGTCAGTTTTTATATTCAGTGTGAGGTAAGAGTTTATTTTTTTGCGTGTGGATATCTACTTTTTAGGTATCCTTTCAAGAGTTAAATGTTCAGAGTAAAGCATTAGCAGTTTAGGGCTATAGATGTGAACTTGGAAGCTGTGGATTAAATCACCATGGGAGAGAGTACGGAGAAAAGGAATGTAGGGGAGCATGAAAAAATTACATGTGAAAGGATAGATAATGTTAGTGAAGTATTCAGCTTAGTTAAGAACTGCAGGAGTTTAGATAAAGTGCATTCACTTGAGAATTGCTGTCCTTTTCACTCTTGGTTTTTCTTTTGTAAGAGGAACTTGTTTCTAATGCCATCTAGTGTCTTTTCAAAGGTATACGAGTAATGTTAAGAGGTTTTAAAATAAAACTTGTGAAATTTCATGAATCTTGAGCAGTATATTAGCGGTCTTAGCTTACTCTCAAGAGCATCCTTAAGAGAGATGTAAAAGAACACATTAATTACTTTGAACAAATTCAGAGCTGAATTTCATCTTGAATTGTTAAGCATTTTTTATTATCTCTTTTGTGTTAATTTGTAAAGAATGTAAGATACCTTAAAAATAGTGATGTCTAAATTTTTTTTTCTTATCTTGAATTTGTCTTACAAAAATTGTAGACAGCCTTACTTTTTTGTTTTTGTTTTTGTTTCTGAGACAGGGTCTTGCTCTGTCACCCAGGCTGGAGTGCAGTGGTGCAGCCTTGGCTCACCACAACGTTAACCTCCTAGGCTCAAGTGATTCTCCTGCCTCAGCCTCCTGAGTAGCAGGGACTACAGGCGTGGGCCACCATGCCTGGCTAATTTTTATTTTTATTTGCTTATTTTAAAACTTTTATTTATTTATTTATTTATTTATTTGAGATGGAGTTTCACTCTTGTTGCCCAGGTTGGAGGGCAATGACGCAATCTTGGCTCACTACAACCTCCGACTCTGGGTTCAAGTGATTCTCCTGCCTCAGTTTCCTGAGTAGCTGGGATTACAGGTGCCTGCCACCATGCCCAGCTAATTTTTAGTAGAGATGGTGTTTCACCATGTTGGTCAAGATGGTCCCAAACTCCTGGCCTCAAGTGATCCACCCGCCTCGGTCTCCCAAAGTGCTGGAATTATAGGTGTGAGCCATCGCTCCCAGCTTAATTTTTATTTTTAAACTTTTTGTAGAGATGGGACTTTACAGTGTTTCCCAGTTTGGTCTTGAGCCCCTGAGCTCAAGCAATCCTCCTGCCTCAGACTTCAAAGTGTTGGGATTACAGTTGTGAGCCACTGAACCTGCCAAACCTCTAAAATTTTAAAAGGCATTTAAAATACAAAAAATTTTTAGATAAATTGGTTGGTTGATTGGTGTGTTAGTCCATTTTCTGCTGCTATGACAGAATACTCGAAACTGGGTAATTTGTAAGGGACCAAGATTTATTTCTTAAGAGTTCTAGGGGCTCAGAAGCCCAAGATCAAGGTACCAGCATCTGGTGAGGGCTTTCTTGCTGTTTCCTCACATGGCAGAAAGTGAAAGGGCAGTAGAGAAGAAATCCATTCCTGCAAGCACTTTTTATGGTGACATTAATCCATTCAGGAGAACAGAGCTTTCATGACCTAAACACCTCTCAGAAGGCCCAACCTCTCACCACTGTTGCATTGGGATTTACATTTCCAGCACATGGATTTTGGGGAACATTCATACCATAGCAGTTGAGGTTACAGAAAGAGATCTTACTGAATTTGTTGATGGTTAGAATACATGGGTGAATGTTTATGCAAGTTTTTGGTAAGGTGTCATATATGTCAAGGAGAATGGCATTATTAAACCACCAGTAAAAAGTTGTAAGTACAGGTTTTGTTTTTACTCGTGTACAAAAATTGTCAGAGCTAGTCTTTTTTTTTCCTTTTCCTTTTTTGAAATTGCAGAAATAAATTTTATTTTTAATTTTCAGAGGTTAAAAAAAGTTATGATACTTTAAACTGTTAACAAGACTTAGTTGATATCCAGTTAACCTAATACAGCATTCATGTTTTTATTATTTTCTTGAAAAGACTCAAATACACCTGCATTGTGCTCTTTTAAAAACATATTAAGGATACTTGCATTTAACAAGTTTTTTGAGGGAGAACATTGTACAACATTCATGTTTTTCATGATATTGAAAATACTGAATTATATGTCAATTTAATTTGTCTCTTAGAGGAAATAGTAACACAATTAAAATCACTGGTTCTCTAATCTTTAGTTCTGTCTCCACAAATAAAACCTATCACTTTTCACAATAAAAAAGCAAAAAATAATATACAATTAAAAGGAGCTAAACTGAAATTCTTTATCCTCTTTTTCTTTTTTTGAGACAGAGTCTCGCTCTGTCGCCCAGGCTGGAGTGCAGTGGTGTGATCTGGCTCACTGCAAGCTCTGACCTCCCAGGTTCACACCATTCTCCCACCTCAGCCTCCTGAGTAGCTGAGACTACATGTGCCCCCCACCACGCCTGGCTAATTTTTTGTATTTTTAGTAGAGACGGGGTTTCACTGTGTTAGCCAGGATGGTCTTGATCTCCTGACCCAGGCTGGAGTGCAGTGACCGGATCTCAGCTCACTGCAAGCTGCGCC
>NW_012111586.1:4098021-4098797 GCF_000951035.1 Colobus angolensis palliatus
AGCCAGGATGGTCTTGATCTCCTGACCTCGTGATCTGCCCGCCTTGGCCTCCCAAAGTGCTGGGATTACAGGCATGAGCCACCGAGTCCAGCCTCTTTATCCCTGTTTCAAAAGATAAATTAATTGTGGGAGATAATAACAATCATCACGGATTTTTTTTTTTAACCATTTAACTCTGGTTCAAAAGATAAATAATAATCTATAATCCACCAGTGTATACAAATTTCTTATCACATTTTCCCTTATGTTGTAAAGAAAGGAGAATAGGTTTAATGTTTAAAAGAAGGATTAATTTGACACTATTACTGAAAGACAATTTTCTATTATCACAGCTCAAAAAATACCCACAGGAATCTTTTAGGAAACAGGTTACTGTCCATTTCACAAAATGTGAAATTAGGTGATTGTAAATATACAAGAAAAACAAAACATTTTCTGTCCTTAGTTATATTGCTCCCTCCCGGCCTGAAATTCAGATGAAAAAGATTAAACAACTTTTGCAGATCATGTCTATCTATTTTAGCAACTTAATGTAAATGAAAAGCAATCTTCATTTTAAAGTAAATGTCACAGGTCGGGTGCGGTGGCTCACGCCTGTATTTCCAGCACTTTGGGAGTCTGAGGCGGATGAATCACAAGGTCAGAAGTTCGAGACCAGCCTGACCAACATGGTGAAACCCTGTCTCTACTAAAAAAACACAAAACAGGCCGGGCGCGGTGGCTCAAGCCTGTAATCCCAGCACTTTGGGAGGCCGAGACGGGCGGATCACGAGGTC
>NW_012111586.1:4099612-4100155 GCF_000951035.1 Colobus angolensis palliatus
AAAAAAACACAAAACAAATTAGTTGGGCGTGGTGGTGGGTGCCTGTAATCCCAGCTACCTGGGAGGCTTAGGCAGGAGAATTGCTTGAACCCGGCAGGTGGAGGTTGCAGTGAGCCGAGATGTTACCACTGCACTCCAGCCCAGGTGATAGTGCAAGACTCCGTCTTAAAAAAAAAAAAAAATCTTAACACCATTTTTGAAACTGCAAATGAAATGTCAACATCAAATTCTTGTATCTTGATGGTTATGTACCATAATCAATGAATGTAATTTGAAGCTCTCAAATTACTCATGTTGAATTCAAGTGAAGACCGTTAGGCTACTGCAGTCATTTCCTCATCTGAGTCATTTGATTCATCGTTTAGTTCCAATTCCCCTAAATCTTGGTCTACAATTATAATAGTTTTCCTCTTGCACTTCTTGGGAATTGCATCAGCGTAGATTTTTCTCATTTTAATGTTTGGCAATTTCTTCAGATCAAAGTCTCATTCCCTAAATGTTTTCAGATTACTTGCATGTAGAATGTCTGGATTCTCGGCCGGG
>NW_012111586.1:4100674-4128358 GCF_000951035.1 Colobus angolensis palliatus
TCTCAAAAAAAAAAAAAAAAAAAAAGAATGTCTGGATTCTCAAGGCCATATCCTTCATACTGCTGTCCCTCCCGCTCCATTGTCTGCTTGATGATGGTGTCCTGGGAACAGTGCCGCCTCCCCTGCCTGTTGCTCAATCTGCTCCAGCTCACTGCTAAATTTATTTAAGTACCTTTCAGTTAGTTCACAAGCATCTTTGTTTGAATATCTTTTTTGGGGGAGATCAAGATGATTTTGAAACCATTGCAGTTTTTAACCAATAAGATTGAAACACAAGGCCTTTTCATTCTTCAATTTTTCGTTTTTTTCTTGTTTGTGGGCCTCTGTCATAATTTGAGCTGCTTTTCTGCTATATGGATGAATGACTTTTTTTTTTTTTCCCGTCCTGCAGTTTTTCCCTTTGGTGCTTTAGGCATGGTGACGTCCTTGCGGCCATGGAGGAGCTCCGCACCCTAGACCCAGGCAGTCTTACCAACTACAAGAGCAGCAGCTCACATGAGTACCTGGGCCAAATCCCATGTGGGGCCTCCCTTTTTCTTTTTTTTTTTTTTTAAGATGAGGTTTTGCCATATTGCCCAGGCTGGTCTCGAACTCCTGGGTTCAAGCCATCTCCCCACCTCTGCTTCCCAAAGGGTGTGAGCCACCATGCCCGGCCAGTACTAGTCTTTTAATTAGGCCATTATTGTCATGTGTTGCTTTGCACTGGTGTATTTATAGTGCTGAGCAAAGACTGAAAAGCAGTGCTACTGGTGCATTCTATCATGCAGACAATATAATTATTAGTGCTAATTAGTTGCAATAGAGAACTAATATTTGCTAGACCCTATTCCTAGTTTAACGTATGTTCTCCTTTATTTTCTTAGGAACATTGAGTGAGTTGTCATTCTTCATTTTTGCAATATGTCTTATCTATAGAATGTGTAGGGAACAAGGCTGGTTTCAGCATGTGTAGACTGGTGGCCTTAAGAGATAGGAATGTTAAGAAATAGTAGCAGTGTACAATAAATCATTAATATAGCAGTCTTAAGACTGCTATCCTTAGAAGGGCTTGTGCGGAAGGTCGACTCTTGGCTGGTATCTGGAAACTTGAATGGTAAACAGTTTCTTACAATGATCAAAATTTCCTTGAATGACAAGAGTGACTTACTGTGCAAACAATGTGATTTATGCTGAACATTTACCTTCCTTCTGGGAGTCTGAAATTTTGGTATGTACTAGGCAAGAGGGTGCCTGTGTGAGCAGCTCCATTAAAAACTGTGAATGGCCGAGTGCAGTGGCTCACACCTGTAATCCCAGCACTTTGGGAGGCTGAGGTGGGCGGATCACGAGGTCAGGAGATCAAGACCATCCTGGCAAACACGGTGAAACCCCGTCTGTACTAAAAAAAACACAAAAAAATCAGCCAGGCGTGGTGGCGGGTGCCTGTAATCCCAGCTACTCGGGAGGCTGAGGCAGGAGAATGGCGTGAGCCCAGGAGGCGGAGCTTGCAGTGAGCCAAGATCATGCCACTGCGCTCCAGCCTGGGTGACAGAGCGAGACTCCGTCTCAAAAAGAAAAAAAAAAAAACTTTGAACACTGAGTCTTTGGTGAGCTTTCCCAGTAGACAACATTTCATGGATATAGTTACCAGGCGTTGCTAGAAGAAATAAGTATGTCTTATGTGACTTCACTGGGAGTGAACTCTGAGAAGCTTGTGCTTGGTTTTCTCCAGACTTTGCCTCATGTACCTTTTCCATATGCCGATTATATGCAGGGTCCTGTGAGTACTCCTGGAGGATCATGGAACCTGGGGGTGGTCTTGGTGACCCCTGACGTAGTAGTCTTTGAAGGACTTATGAAAATAGTTTAGGATATAGCCAGAGTAATCAGGCAAGAAAAAGAAATAAAGGGCATTCAAGTAGGCAGAGAGGAAGTCAGATTATCCCTGTTTGCAGATGACATGATTTTATATGTAGAAAACCCCATTATCTTGGCCCAAAAGCTCCTTCAGCTGATAAACAAATTCAGCAAAGTTTCAGGACACCAAATTAACATACAAAAAATCACTAGCGTTCCTATCCACCAACAACAGCCAAGCTGGGAGCCGAATCAGGAATGCAGTCCCATTCACGATTACCACAGAAAGAATACAATACCTAGGAATACAGCTAACCAGGGAGGTGCAAGATTGCTACAATGAAAATTACAAAACACTGCTCAAGGAAATCAGAGAAGACACAAACAAATGAAAAAACATACCATGCTCATGGATAGGAAGACTCAATGTCATTAAAATGGCCATACTGCCTGAAGCAGTTTACGGATTCAATGCTATTCCTATCAAACTACCAAGAACATTCTTCACAGAACTAGAAAAAATGATTTTAAAATTCATATGGAACCAAAAAAGAGCTTGAATAGCCAAGGCAGTCCTAGGCAAAGAGAACAAAATTGGGGACCTCACGTTACCCGACTTCAAACTGTACTGCAGGGCTACAGTAACCAAACAGCATGTTACTGGTACAAAAGGCACATAGATTGATGGAACTTTATTTCTGGGAGAAATAAAGCTGCACACCAACGACCATGTGATCTGTGACAAAACTGACAAAAACAAGAAATGGGGAAAAGACTCCCTATTCAAGAAGTGATGCTGCAATGACTGGCTAGCCATATGCAGAAGATTAAAACTGGACCCACTCTTTTTTTCGTTTTTTTTTGAGACGGAGTCTCACTCTGTTGCCCAGGCCAGAGTGCAGTGGTGCGATCTTGGCTTACTGCAAGTTCTGCCTTCCGGGTTCACGCCATTCTCTTGCCTCAGCCTCCTAAGTAGCTGGGACTACAGGCTCCTGCCACCATGCCCAGCTAATTTTTTGTATTTTTAATAGAGATGGGGTTTCACCGTGTTGGCCAGGATGGTCTTGATCTCCTGACCTCATGATCCTCCCGTCTTTGCTTCCCAATAAAGCTGGACCCCTTCTTTACACCATATACAAAAATCCACTCAAGATGGATTAAAGACTTAAATGTAAAACCCAAAACTAAAAACCCTGGAGGACAACCTAGGCAATACCATCCTGGACATAGGAATGGGCAAAATGTTCAAAGACACCAAAAGCAATCTCAATAAAAACAAAAATTGGCAAGTGCGATCTAATTAAACTTAAGAGTTACAACAAAAGAAATGATAAGCAGAGTAAACAGACAGTCCATAGAATGGGAAAAAATGTTTGCAAATTGTGCATCTCTCAAAGGTCTAATATCCAGCATCTATAAGGAACTTAAACAGATTTACAAGAGAAAAACAACCCCATTAAAAAGTGGGCGAAGGACATGAACAGACATTTTTCTTTTTTTCTTTTTTCTTTTTTTTTTTTGAGACAGAGTCTTATTCTGTCGCCAGGCTGGAATGCAGTGGCGTGATCTTGGCTCACTGCAACCTCTACCTCCTGGATTCAAGCTGTTCTCCTGCCTCAGCCTCTTGAGTAGCTGGGACTACAGACGCGTGCCACTATGCCCAGCTCATTTTTGTATTTTTGGTAGAGACAGGATTTCACCATGTTGGCCGGGATGGTCTCAATCTCTTGACCTTGTGATCCACCCGCCTCGGCCTCCCAAAGTGCTAGAGTTACAGGCGTGAGCCACTGCACCTGGCTGAATAGACACTTTTCAAAAGAAGGCATACATACGACCAACAAGCATATGAAAAAAAGCTCAATATCACTGAACATTAGAAAAATACAAATCAAAACCACAGTGAGATACCATCTCACACCAGTCAGAATGGCTCTTGTTAAAAGGTGAAAAAACAAAACAAAACAAAAACAGATGTTACCAAGGTGGCAATGAAAAGGGAACACTTATACACTATTGGGAGTGTAAATTAATTCAACCATTGTGGAAAGCAGTGTGGGGATTCCTCAGAGAGCTAAAAGCAGAACTGCCATTTGACCCACCAGTCCCTTTACTTGGTGTATACCCAGAGGAATGTAAATTATTCAACTATAAAGACATGTGCACGTGAATGTTCATTGCAGCACTATTCACAGTAGCAAAGACATAGAATCAGCCTAAATGCATATCAGTGACAGATTGGATAAAGAAAATTTGGTCCATATACACCACGGAATACTATGCAGCCATGAAAAAGAAACGAGATTATTTCTTGTTTAGGACTATGGATGGAGCTGGAGGCTACTATCCTAAGCAAACTAACACAGGAACAGAAAACCAAATACCACATATTCTCACTTATAAATGGGAGTCGAATGATGAGAACTCATGAACACAAAGAAGGGAATAATAAACATTGGGGTCTACTGGAGAGTGGGAGGAGGAAGTGCTGCAGAAAAAATAAGTATCGCTACTAGGCCGTTGACATATATAACAGAACTTTACGTGTACCCACCCCCCAACTCTGAATCTAAAATGAAAAAAAAAGAGATTAAAGGTAATCTCTTCAGATTTACATTAATGGTAGGGGTTGAAAGTTGTTTTGTGTGTAATGACTTAAGGTCTTTTCTTTTCTTTCTTTTTTTTTTTTTTTTTTTGAGGCAGAGTCTTGCTCTGTCGCCCAGGCTGGAGTGCAGTGGTGCGATCTCGGCTCACTGCAAACTCCACCTCCCGGGTTCACGCCATTCTCCTGCCTCAGCCTCCTGAGTAGCTGGGACTACAGGCGCCCGCCACCACGCCCGGCTAATTTTTTATATTTTTAGTAGAGACGGGGTTTCACCGTGTTAGCCAGGATGGTCTTGATCTCCTGACCTTGTGATCCACCCACCTCGTCCTCCCAAAGTGCTGGGATTACAGGCTTGAGCCACCGCGCCCGGCCGACTTAAGGTCTTTTCATAGCATCTGAGACAGCCATCTTTTCCTCTGTTACTATTTGCCCTGGAACTGGCATTGCTTGCTTTGTACCTCTAGGATGGTGTGATGGTTAATACTGAGTGTCAACTTGTTTGGATTGAAGGATGCAAAGTATTGACCCTGGGTGTGTCTGTGAGGTTGTTGTCAAAGGAGATTAACATTTGAGTCAGTGGCAGACCCACCCTTAATCTCGGTGGCCATCATCTAATCAGCTGCTGCCAGCACAGCTAGAGGATCTAAAGCAGGCAGAAAAATTTGAAAAGGTTAGACTGGCCTAGCCACCCAGCCTACATTTTCCTCCCATGCTGGATACTTCCTGCCCGCAAATATTGGACTCCAAGTTCTTCAGTTTGGGACTTGGACTGGCTCTCCTTGCTCCTCAGCTTGCAGACAGCTTATTGTGGGACCTTGTGACCATGTGAGTTAATACTTAAAAAATTCCCCTTTGTGTATATATATATCTATCCTATTAGTTCTGTCCCTCTAGGGAATTCTGGCTAATACAGATGGTATTGCTTCTGCCATGTCCGCTTCATGTACTTTATGGTTTGTAAAGGAGATTGAAAGAGCAGCACTCTGTTTTCTTGGCCTGTTAACTCTATGTATCGGGTCTTGTGTTCCTTGTTTTCGTTATTTTTATACAGTTAATATTATATGTGTGCCCACTATTTTGAAGTATTATACTGGGGACTGTACGTGATAAAAAAGAATAAGATACATACCTCATAAGGTGCTTCATCTGGGCCTGTTTCTTCTTTTTTTCCTGTACTTTGCCTAAGCTTAGTAAGTCTTCTTCTGCTTTTTTTTTTTTTTTTTTCATTTTCTGCCTCAGGATTTCCTGACTGACATTTTATATTTGTGAATACAGTTAATAGTTTCGGCACTAACAAACTCTCTTAGAATGTTCATCGTATTTCCCATATTTGCAAAATTGTTTTACCCTATATAATGACATCTTTTGGAGCATATACTGTGGTGTGTGTGTGAGAGAGAGAGAACAGAGAGAAATTACAGTTTGTTACTATGTTTAATGAGAGAGAGAATTTTAGGAAGAATTGTGAGTTAAGATATTCTGTCATTAACATATGGATTGTATATATAATAAATGGTTTATTAATAATGCAAACTCTGATAGGCTAAACTGAATTTATTGTAGTTCACTTGGTTCTGCGATCTATTTGAAACTAATTTGCAAATTTTCAGTATAAATTGCTTATTACACAGAAACATTTGTCTGTTGCAGGACCTGGGAAATAATCTTGCAAGAATGTTGTAAAGTTAAAGGTAAATTGACCAAGGATAGTACCAATTCTTTGGCAGAGAGATACAAAAGGGGGATAACGTCAATATAATTGTAATTTTGAGGATAATATTGTTTAGATAGACCTTTAAATTGAGGCCATGGCATGTCTGGGCTGTTGGGTCCCTTTCTAAATCTCATCTGGTTTAAGTTAGTAATAAGATATAGTGTATCTATATGTTGTCTAGATTTTTATTCATTCAGCAGACATATTTCCAGTTCCCATGGGGTATCAGGAATTGTGGTGAATGCAGGAGAAATTCAGATATGATATATAAGACATTGTTCTTGCTCTTAGGGAACTACTTAACTAGTAATTGTATGATTGCCGTAATAGAGAACTGTGTGAGGCATGGTTTGATCACAACAGCGGTGATCAGTTCTGGATGTGGGTGGGATTTAAAAGCTTAATAATGATGATGCTTGAGTTGAGTTTTAAAGAATGATTAGAAGTGAATAGGCATGTCAGGAGTGTCTGTGAAGGAATACATTTTTCTAGGGAATGAAGGAAAACTTCATGGAAGAGGTAGCATTTGAGCTGGACTCTTAAAGGATAGGGAAGATTTAGATAGTGAAAGATTGAGCCTGGGGAGGGACTGGGCCTTTCTGGAGTAGAGAACATGCTGTATAGGTATGGTTGTTTAAAATCTTTGAAATCACAAGTAGTTCATTTAGGCTGGAGTATGGAGTTTATTTATTCATACTATATGGCAGTCATTGTGCCTAGTGCTGGCTGCATCTTAGTAAACAAAACAGACATGGTCCCTGTCTTCATGGAGCCTCAGGGAAAGAGTGGAATGGTAGATTGTGAATAGTAGGTTGAGTAGATAGGATTAAATAGTAAAGGAGTTTGAATATTAAGTGGAGGCATTAGGACTTAATTTTTAGGTAGCGAGGAGCCCTGGAAGATTATTGAAATGGTTGCATATGTTTGACTATGGCACTGAAGAGAGAGTAGAGTGAAGGGGATCTTGTTTAGAGGTGATAGCTGGAGTTAAAGGATAGTGTGCAGATATAATAAATAAGTTGGTCGGTGAGAAGAGAGATCAGTGTCTGTTAAGTGGTCAGAGAATTTTGTTGTTTGTTTTTCGAGATGGAGTCTCACTCTGTTGCCCAGGCTGGAGTGTAGTAGTGTGAACTTGGCTCACTGCAAGCTCTGCCTCCCGGGTTCACGCCCTTCTCCTGCCTCAGCCTCCCGAGTAGCTGGGACTACAGGCGGCTGCCACCACGCTGGCTAATTTTTTTGTATTTTTTTTAGTAGAGATGGGGTTTCACTCTGTTAGCCAGGATGGTCTTGATCTCCTGACCTCGTGATCCCCCGCCTTGGCCTCCCAAAGTGCTGGGATTTCAGGCGTGAGCTACCGCGCCCGGCCTAGAGAATATTTTTTGATTGAATGAGGGCTTTTGTGTCTGCTCGTGTTCTTTACTCTCTGGGTACCTTTCTTGCTTTTCTCATCAGTTGTCTCTTTCGCTTTCTTCCATTTTATTTACCCACCCTTACTCTGTCCCTTTTTCCTAATTGGCTCATTCATGAAATTTATTTTATTTTATTTTATTTATTTTTTTTGAGACAGAGTTTCGCTCTTGTTGCTCAGGCTGCAGTCCAATGGCACAATCTCGGCTCACCGTAACCCTCTCCTCCCGGGTTCAAGCAATTCTCCTGCCTCAGCCTCCCGAGTAGCTGGGATTGCAGACATGCACCAACACGCCTGACTAATTTTGTATTTTTAGTAGAGATGGGGTTTCTCCATGTTGGTCAGGCTGGTCTCCAACTCCCGACCTCAGATGATTCGCCCATCTTGGCTTCCCAAAGTGCTAGGATTATAGGCATGAGCCACCACGCCCAGCCTATGAAATATATTTTAGATTATTTCCTGGAACTAATTATCTAATAGTTATCTTTTGCTTAGGAAACACTAATGACTCTTAAACTTATTATTACAAAGACTTGATATATCTTAGAGAATGATTCCATTAACCAAAAAACAAGAATATGGTAGTCAGGATAGATCTAGGAGTGAGAAAAAGAGCTTTAAGTTTGAGGTGTCTATATGTTAAACAAATGGTTGACCAGCAAGCAATTGTGTTTAGAGCTCAGGAAATTTGTGATAGAGGTGTAGATTTAAGAGTCAAAGATTCATCAGTATGAAAATGGCAGCTGAAGCTATGAAGGTGGATGAGTTCACTCAAGGAAGAATACGGAAGGATTAAAAGACAAGGACAAACCTTTGGGGGAACCCCTCTTCTGTTAGATGGTGATCTTCTTTAGGACAGAGATCATGTGTCTCTCAATTTAATAAACCTTTTTTGACTCCTGTATGCCAGGCACAGAGAAGAATAAAATGTGATCTTTGTGCTTAGCAAGATCCCAGGCTTTTAGGATGAAGAGAGATGTGTAGTCAGCAGTGCAGAGCAAAAGATATCCTAAGGGATGAAGATAAACTGCTCTTGAGTCTTGCATCTTCAATATCTGTCTCATTACTACACTCAGTATGATTGGGTACTTAGCTTTTTTGTTCTTACAAGTGTAATCAATTTGTGGAATGTTTTATATTGCTGTATTTAAAAAGAAACCAACTAGTCCTTTCAACAAATTAGTTGCTTTGTATGTATATTGACTTTGATTTTAATGTTTCTGTAGACTAATAGTATTAAATGGAATAAAAAGGATGTTTGCCACTGTGTTTTAAATGAAAATGCCTGGAGAATTGTGAGTAGGAAGATGTATATTGAAATAAACCATATAATTGCTCTTAATGGGTGATAAGAATTGATTCCCCACCTTCTTTTATTCTTTTGGTAACCTTTAGCAAATATTTATTTAGTACTTCTTACTAGCGTATATGGGCAATGTTGATTATAGAGGGTTTTTTTCCCTTGTGGAATTTAGAGCTTCCTGGGGTGTCAGATATTAACAGATTTTAAAAGGAATAAGTTAAAGTCAACGTTTATGTAATTATATAGCTCTAAATAGCAATGAAAGATTGAAGTTATGTCAGTGCTATCAAAGAACCACATAGTGTTTATACTACAAATAAAATGAATCTGGGTGTTTTGTTAAACTGGTATTTCTGTATGAAATTATGATCCATCTCTGCACAGTGACTTCTGATCTGGATTATTAATACTTCTGACAGTAAAACTTTATAAGACATTTTATTGTGTATTCTATAGTTTTCAGTTTAGGTTCCTGATTATGAATGCAAATATGAATTGCTGTATTGTGCCTATTAAAGAAATTGATGGGGATCTAATGTAGCCTTGTCACTTTGATTGTAGCTCTCATTATCAGCTTATGGTAGCAGTCTGTTAGCTGCATTGTATTGAAGGGCCTCAGCTGTTTCCCTTTAGCACAATTGTTGATGTAGATGAGAAGCATGGCTCATTGGCATTTTAGAATATCAATTTCATGGGGAAAAGAATAACCTTCTTTAAACATAGGATACACAATCCTCTTTGTGCTTAAAGTGTCATATTAAAACACTTTTAGATTTATACTTGGTATTGTTTTACTTGATACTTGCCTATTTGTATAAAAAGTCAGAGAGTAGTTTAACAATAGTCATATCCTTCCCTTAGAAGTAATGAAGACATTCAGTAGTATTTCCATATCAGCTAGCATTGCTTGTAGTAGAGCCAATCTTGAATGGCATATTTACAGCATGATTAGAAATATAATGTCTATGAGCTTATATCCTATGTGCTAAGGACTATGCTGAGTATTTTGAAATGTATGAATTGATTTACTGCTTATATCAGCCCCATGAAATAGGGATGCTTACTTAATGTATAAGTTGAGGAAATGGATGTTCAAAGAAGTTATGTAACCTGCCCAGGTTCACACAGATGGTTCGTGACAGAAGTATGGTTTCAGTCTGAAACTCTCTTATGCAGAGCCAGTGATCTTAATCCATCTGATGATATGTTTGTCATTGTTTTGTGATCACTTTATCTGGGAAACTTCTGTCTTGATTTCACTTGCACTATTGTTGTTGAGAAACTGTAGGAACACTTTTTCTTAAGTGTTCTTACAACTCCTTTTTTTCATCTAAAACCAGATAGAAAAAAGATGGAATGTTAGAGCAAGGTAGATTAAACTGGGTACCCTGTATTTTTATTTGCCAAACCCAGCAACCCTAAACAGGGAGGAACCTCAGAGCAATTGATTCAAGGGACCTGGATGACTTTCAAACTTTGCTGCAAATTGGACTCATCTGGGAGTCTTTAAAAAAAAAAACAACTACTGGGATGCCTGACTCCCAGTCTCAAATTTAATTGGTATGGGATGTGTCCCAGAGATCAAGATTTTTTTAGAGATCCCCAGGTTAATTCTCATGTGCATCAAAGTTTGGGAGTCCCTGAAATATGGGAAGCTCAAGGCTTTAAAGGACTTAAAAAAATTTGTACATGGTCGTTTATTTACCTCTTTCTTAGCAATATTACAAAAATGCTGTTGTAAGTATCAGTGTTCACGTATCATTTCATACTGATGTTTATATCTGGGACAGAGACTCTGAAATTGGATTGCTGTATAAGGCTGCATTCATATATTATTTTAATAGGTATTGCTTTTAACAGTTTACTTTCCACCTGCAATATCTGAAAGCATTTCTTACATTTCTACATTATTAGATATTAAAACTCATCATTTTTGCCACACTGTATTTCTTTTTAAAATCTTGGCTCAGTGTGGCAGCTCATGCTTGTAATCCCAATGCTTTGGAAGGTGAGGCAGGAGCATTGCTTCAAGTCTACCAAAAATAAAAATAAAAATAAAAAATTATCCAGGCATGGTGGCATGTGCCTGTAGTCGTAAGCTACTGAGGAGGCTGAAGCAGGAGGATTGCTTGAGCTAAGGAGTTCAGGACTGCAGTGAGCTATGATCACACCACTGCACTAGAGCCTAGGTGTTATAAAGCAAGACCGTGTCTCTAAAACAAGAAAAAAAAATTTCATCCATTTAATACATTTAGTCATCTATTAATAGTCTGAAAATCCCTGCCATTTTTTTTTTTTTTTTTTAGACGGAGTCTCACTCTGTCCCCCAGGCTGGAGTGCAGTAGCATGATCTCCACTTACTGCAACCTTCGCCTCCCAGATTCAAGTGATTCTCCTGCCTCAGCCTCCAGAATACCTGGGACTACAGGCATGCGCCACCACACCCTGCTAATTTTTGTGTTTTTAGAGGAGACGAGGTTGGCTAGGCTGGTCTCGAACTCTTGGCCTCAAGCGATCTGCCTCCCTTGGCCTCCCAAAGTGCTGGGATTATTGGTGTGAGCCACTACACCCAGCTGAAAAATCTTTGTCTTAACTGGTGTATTTAGTCCATTTACTTACTTGTGCTTATTGATGTATTTGGATATTTATCTGCTGTCTTATTTGGTACTCTTCGGCCTGCCCTGTTTCCTTTTTTTCCTGTTTTCTTTTGTATTGATAGGTTGTTATTTTTGTTTTTACTCTCCCAACCTCAACTAGTTTAGAAATTCTTTTAGTAAGGTTAACTTGCAACATGCACATTGTAGCTTGGGCATTTTTGTTGTTTCCCTATTATATTTAGGTCAAGTATTATTTTATATATTTCTGTTCGTAGCATACCCAGTAACTGTTGAGATGATAATTGGTTTTAAGTCGCCAGATATAAAATCATCCATCAAATATTGTTTCTTAGGTGTGTCAGCTATATTAGATCAGTATAGATTTTGCCAAGAAAGACTAAGAGGAGAATCAAATATTTATTTATTTATTTATTTGCAGTTGCAAGATTTAATAGAGTGAAAACAGAGCTCCTATACGAAGGGAGGGTATCCAAAGAGGGTAGCCATTGCTGGCTTGAATGCCTGGGTTTATATCCCAATCATTGTCCCTCCTGCTGTGCTCTCAGGCAATAGATGATTGGCTATTTCTTTACCTCCTGTTTTTGCCTAATTAACATTTTAGTGAGCTCTCTTTCCTACCTGATTGGTCAGGTCAGAGCTAAGTTGCAAGCCCCATGTTTAAAGGTAGACGTGGTCACCTTCCCAGCTAGGCTTAGGGATTTTTAGTTGGCCTGGGAAATCCAGCTAGTCCTGTCTCTCAGACCCCCCTCTCAACAGGAAAACCCAAGTGCTGTTGGGGAGGTTGGCTGACGACCGCTGTACGGCTTCCTGCTGAATTGGGGCATAGTAGGGGTTGTGCAGTTGAGATTTCCTTGGGAGGGGTGCCTTCAGTGTCATCAACATTGGAGCGTGGGCTAGCAGGCTGGTCCAGGGGTCCGCGGTAGATCTTAGTCACGAAGTGCATCTGGGGCTCTGTTTGAGGAACCGTTTGTAGTTTACAGCTTCAATTCTGGAAGAGACAAACTTAACAAGGAGGTTAAAGATACAGGGATTGAAATGTATGGCCTGCAGTGCAGGGGATTATTTCTTTAGCACACTTCATAGGCCCTGACTATCTGCTTGATAGTTTTGAAAAGTCCTGGTCCTGTAAATAATGCTTTGGCCATCTGATGGGTGCTATCAATGCCTAAGTGAAAGGTTTGGTGAAGGGTTTGAAGTAATTTCCATTGGTTAGCTGCAGGCAAAATTATTTTTCCTTCTTCGGTGGCTAGCCATCCTGAAGGGAGGAAAGTATGTCCTCGTGAGGTTTCCTATTCTATTTCTCCTGTGAGTACTGGGGCTTGGTTTCCTGGAGGGGGTTACTCCACACTAGGGGTCCTTCTATAAGCATTTCTAATGGAGGGTCCCACCTTGTGGCTCTTTGGGCTTCAATATCCGCTTGGTGGTTCTCTTCTACTTACGTTTCCCTTTCCTTTTTTTTTTTTTCTGATGACCCCGGCAGTATAAGACTGCCACTTCTTTAGGTTCCTGTACCATCAATAATAATCTCCTAATGGCTTCCTGATGTTTGATAGGTGTTCCCTCGGAAGTTAAGAATTCCCTTTCTCTCCATATTGCTGCATGGGCATGGAGAACTAGGTAAGCAGACTTAGAATCTGTATATATTTGCCCTTTTTTCTTCTCCTAATTCTAGTGCCCGAATGAGGGCTATTAGTTTTGCCAACTGAGCACTAGTTCCTGGAATGAGGGGATTACTTTCAAGTATTCCGTTATCACTGACTACTGCGTACCCCACTTTGAAGTCCTTTTTCTACAAAGGAACTTCCATCAGTATACAAATTGAGGTCGGGATCAGTCAAGGGAACCTCTAAAAGATCCCCTTGAGCGGCATAGGTTTGAGCAATTACTTGATGACAGTTATGTTCTATCTTTTCTTCATTGTCTGGAAGAAATGTGGCTGGGTTAAGAGATGCGCAAGTGCGCAGTCACAGCACTGGCCCTTCAAGTAATAGAGGCTGATATTTAAGTAAACAGTTGTCTGACAGCCACAAGTCTCCTTTAGCATCGAGTATGCCGTTCACA
Source organism: Colobus angolensis palliatus (assembly GCF_000951035.1). Taxonomy (NCBI): domain Eukaryota; kingdom Metazoa; phylum Chordata; class Mammalia; order Primates; family Cercopithecidae; genus Colobus; species Colobus angolensis. Next base: position 4,114,217 of record NW_012111586.1, read on the forward strand.
TCATGAGATATCCCCACAGTAAGATCTCTTCCCTGTATTATTTTAACTGCTTCAGATACTAAGACTGCTACTGCTGCCACTACCCGTAAACAATGAGGCCACCCCTTTGCCACTACATCAATTTCCTTACTCGGGTGTGCCACGGGTTGCAAGCTCGTCCCTCGGACCTCTGTGAGGACTCCTAGAGCTATTCCTGTTTTTTCTGTGACATATAAAGAAAAGTCTTGGCCCATTGGCAAGCTTAACACTGGGGCTTGGGTTAGGGCCTTCTTTAGGACCTGGAAAGCCGCTTCTGCTTCAGCTGTCCATCTTACTAAATGGGTATTAGCTTTCTGAGTTTCCTTAATTAGTGTATGTAATGGCCTGGCTATTTCGCCGTACCTGGGGATCCATATTTGGCAGAAACCTGTTATGCCAAGGAACCCTCTTCGTTGCTTTAGGGTTTTGGGATGAGGATAAGCCAGTATGGGCTGGATACATTCCTCACTGAGGGCCCTGGTGCCTTTGGATAATTTTAGCCCTAAGTATTTAACCTGCTGTGAGCAGAGCTGAGCCTTTGGTTTGGAAACCTTGTAGCCACAGGTGGCAAGGGAATTTAAGAGCGTTTGGGTGTCTTGATGGCACAAGGTTTCTGAACGGGCAGCTAAAAGTAAATCATCCACATACCAAAGAGCAAGAGTGTCCAGGTATGAGAATTGGCTCAAGTCTTGGGCTAATGCCTGGCCAAATAGATGAGGGCCATCCCTGAACCCTTAGGGTAAAACAGTCCAGGTGAGTTGATACGTTGGGTTCGAAGGATCTTCAAAGGCAGACAAGAATTGAGAGTCAGGATGTACAGGGATGCAGAAAAAGGCATCCTTAAGGTCCAGGACTGTAAACCACTATGTTTCCTCTGGTATTTGGGAAAGCAGAGTATAAGGGTTGGATACAGCTGGGTATAGAGGGACAACAGCCTCATTGAAAATCCCGAGATCTTGCACTTACCTCCACTGTCTGTTGGGTTTCTGTACTCCTAAAATTGGACTATTGCAGGGGCTATTGCTTGGTTTTACTAGGCTTTGGGCTTTTAGGTCCTTAACAGTCTTTTGGAGTCCTTGTTGGGCCTCGGGTCTAAGGGGGTACTGCCTTTGTTAGGGAAAGGAGGTGGAATCCTCTAGTTTGACTTGAACAGGATGGGCATTTTTGCTTGTCCATATTGTCCTTCTGTTGCCCAGACTTCAGGATTAATTCCTTCCTCAAGCAGGGGACAACAAATGGCTGTTCCTTCTATGTTCAGGTGTATAGTGGCCCCTGCTTTTGCTAGAATGTCTCTAACAAGGGAGTGGGGCTTTCAGGCATAATTAGAAAAGCATGTGAAAAGTGTAAAATTCCCCAGTCACAACTTAGTGACTGGGAGAAATATCTAGTGACTGGCTGTCCTAGGACCCCTCGGATAGTGACAGATCTGGAGGACCGTTGTCTGGGACAGGAGAGTAAGACTGAGAAGGCTGCACCAGTGTCCAGGAGACAGTTTACCTCCTGGCCCTCAGTGGTCAAGCATACCCGGGGCTTGACCCGGGAGGGTGATGGCATGGGCTGGCACTTGCCCCGGGCACCCTCAGTCTTGCTGCTGGATCATCTGGTTAGTGGCTTCTGACTCAGGGGACCTTCATCTCCTGGAGCAGTGGGACTTCCAGTGATTCCCTTGACATAAGGGGCATAGAGAGGGGGTGGCTTATTTCTACTTGGACAGTCTTTTTAAAAGTGTCATTGTAGACCTTTAAAATAGGTCCTGGAAGCAAGCCCTATTAGGCATTCAATTTGCCCAGTTTTCCCTTTTCCAGAGCCTCCAAAGTCCGCTTGCCTGAGGGCCGTGACTGAAGCTGTGGCCTTTTTTTTTATCCTATCTGTCCCGTTCCGCCTGCTCCTCCTGATATCTATTATAAAAAACCAACGTTGCCAAGTTCAGTAGGGTTTCTAAGTTTTGCTCCGGGCCTAAGGCGGACTTTTGAAGTTTTTTTCTAATGTCTGCAGCTGACTGAGTGATAAACTTATCCTTTAAGATTAGTTGGCCTTCAGTAGAGTCAGGTGACAGGGAGGTATGCTTCCTCACTGCCTCCCTTAGTCTCCCCAGAGAGGCAGTAGGATTTTCTTCCCTTCCCTGTGTTATAGTGGACATCAATGAGTAATTCACAGGCTTCTTCCTAGTTTTCCTTAGTCCTTCTAGCATGCAAGTTGACAAATGTTTGCGGCACCAATCTCCATGTTCTGATTCTGTGTCCCAGTGACGGTCTATACTGGGAACTGCCTGCTGGCCTGTGGGGAATTGTTCTCTTTCCTCTGTTGTCATCCTATCATTGACCTGACTGAGATACCAGAGATCGCCAAACTCTCGGGCTGCAGTTATGGCGGCACTTCTCTCATTTGGGGTTAGTGTCTGATTTAGCGGTAACATTATATCTCTCCATGTCAGATCAAAGGATTGTCTTAACCCTTGTACAACATCAGTATTGCCATCAGGGTTATCTGAGAATTTACCTAGGTCTATTGTAATTTGCTTTATGTCTGAGAGAGAAAAAGGTACATGCACTCTGGCTGGGCGGAATTCTCCTCCTCCCACCGCTTGGAGGGGGCATAATTGGGGAATATTGGCACTCTTTGGTTCATTGTTTACCCCTTTGTCTATCTCCTTCTGGACCGTTTGGGTTGAAGGGGGGTCCTTATTAGTTGGGGAAGGAGTCTGGGGGACTCTGGGGTAGGGAGGTAGACTCTGAGGGCTTCCTGTAGGGCATAAATCACACTTTTTACGTAATTGTGAGTTGTCTTTTAATGAAAAAAAGTTTGTACATATGGCACTTCACTCCATTTGCCTTCTTTTCTACAAAAGAGGTCTAGCTGTAAGATGGTGTCATAATTTATACTTCCCTCAGGAGGCCAGGTTTCTCCCCCTTGAAGAGGATATTGTGGCCAGGCGGTACTGCAGAAGAATATGTTGTTTCTTTCTGAGCGTCAAATTGGTCCCAATTCTCTAGAATACATGTTAGGGGTGTTTTTGCCTTGTGGGGGAACATTTCCTGTCGCTTTGGAGGTTCCTTCATGGTTGCCAAAATGTTACCGGGGGGTCCTTGCTCCCAGAGCTCCCAAGATGTGGCGGGCTGCTTCCAAGACGGCGGCAAGCCTCGTATTCTGTGACCTGGGGTTCTTGGCCTCACGGATTCCAAGGAATGGAATCTTGGGCCATGCGGTGGGTGTTATAGCTCTATTAGAAACTGGGGGTCACGGAAGAAAACCATGGAACCCAGTAACTAGTATTCAGCTCGATTAGGACGACCCCGGGCACTTAGCCATGCAGGAACCAGTGGCAAGCCTTTAGCCCTATTGGGAGCGGCAATGGGAGCCTCACCGGATCGGGAGCACAGCGGACAACCTGCCGGATCCAGAGGAATGGAAGTCAGCGGCAGGTCTGCGACGGCGGCAAACAGCAGTGGTGGATGGTGAGCAAAAGTTTAGCTTGAGCCGTAACAAACGTGAACCAGAAGAGTGTGTAGTTGCAAGATTTAACAGAGTGAAAACAGAGCTCCTGTACAAAGGGAGGGGACCCAAAGAGGGTAACCTGAGAATCAAATATTTATGTCTTCATTTAGATTATAATTTATAAATTGGAGTATTTGATGAATATACATGGAAAGCTAATCAACAGTACATGGTAATAGGGGTCCCCATTTCCTTATCTGAAATCCTTGGAGGGAAATGTATTTTAGAATTCAGAATTCTTTTGAACTTTAGAAATAATGAGGTACATATACAATATATTACTTAACACCTTCAACAGGAGGTAGGGCAGTACCAAGTCATTAAACAGTGGTATTTCTATAGCAAAATATATGAATATTTATGGTGAGGGGGATAAATATTAAATAGTCTTAGGTCAGTTTTGCTGCTGTTCATTTCAGCATCAAAATTGCTTGAAAAAACCAGATTTTTAAAAACAGCTTCTCAGATTTTGGAATTAGGGCTAAGGGAATATGAACCTACATATTACCAAATGACTTGTTACATAGATTATATAGTATAGTTTAAGAATTTGGAAAAGTAGGCCGGGCGCGGTGGCTCAAGCCTGTAATCCCAGCACTTTGGCAGGCCGAGACGGGCGGATCACGAGGTCAGGAGATCGAGACCATCCTGGCTAACATGGTGAAACCCCGTCTCTACTAAAAAAATACAAAAAAAACTAGCCGGGCGAGGTGGTGGGCGCCTGTAGTCCCAGCTACTCGGGAGGCTGAGGCAGGAGAATGGCGTAAACCCAGGAGGCGGAGCTTGCAGTGAGCTGAGATCCAGCCACTGCACTCCAGCCCGGGCGACAGAGCGAGACTCCGTCTCAAAAAAAACAAAAAAACAAACAAACAAAAAGAATTTGGAAAAGTACAAATCTTTGGGGTACAACAGGTAAGGAAAAAAGGCATCAGGAAATAACATGAGCTAGATCTTGGAGAATGGACAGGATCTGAATAGCTAGAAAGATTTTGAGAATATCTGTCTTGTAAGAATAGCTAGGATAAGAACAGTGGGCTAAGATGAGATAAACCGAGTTTTGAGACCTGATTTTGTTCCTAATAGTTTTGTGACCTTGAACATACAGACCTTTCTTTTTTCCTTCTTTTTACTTCTTTTCCCTTCTTCCTTCTTCCTTTCACTTCCATCTTATTCCCTTCCCTTCTGTCCTTTTCTCTCTTGGTTCCATTCCCTGATTTCTGCTTTTCCTTCCTTTCCTTTTCTTTCCTTGCCACTTCATGTTATTCATTTATAAAATAGATATGATATTTGTGAAGTACCTTGCACACTATTAGGCACGTAGGTGCCTGGTAAATGGCAGTTATTATTTTAAAAGCACTTGACAGTTAAAAAAGGGTTTCACATAACTTCTCTTACTTACTCTTTAAGGCAACTTGGTAAAAACATACTTAATTGTTATCTCTGATTTATAAATGAGGAAACTGTGACATAGTAAGAATGTGTTATTCAATGTGAAATTACTAATGAGTTGTGGAATTGGGATGCCAGTGCTTTCTCTATTCTGTCACAAATCCCTTCACAGTATTCCTTTCCGTTTTCTATCATTTCAAGAAGTTCTCAAAGTATTCTTTGGCATCAGCTGGGCAGGGCCATGTGATTATGGTAATATTAACATTGGCTGTTGACTGGAATTTTCTGATTAGATTATCCCTGTATAGGCAGCCTTCTGTCTTAATGAAGGTGGTTTCAGTCCTTACAGGCAGCATTCGGAGGTTAGAAAGTGAATCTAGCAAGGAATCAGGATATCATGTAAAAGTGTAAAAGGCAGTTTTCCCCCAAAACTAGATTTCATTGGGTAAAGATGCCAAATGATAGTCATCAGCAAGTATAAATGGTTCTGATATTGTTTAAAATTCTAATTAGGCCGGGCGCGGTGCCTCACGCCTGTAATCCCAGCACTTTGGGAGGCCGAGGCAGGCGGATCACGAGGTCAGGAGATTGAGACCATCCTGGCTAACATGGTGAAATCCCGTCTCTACTAAAAATACAAAAAATCAGCCAGGCGTGGTGGCAGGCACCTGTAGTCACAGCTACTCAGGAGGCTGAGGCAGGAGAATGGTGTGAACCTGGGAGGCGGAGCTTGCAGTGAGCCGAGATCGCACCACTGTACTCCAGCCTGGGTGACAGAGCGAGACTCCGTCTCAAAAAACAAAACAAAACAAAACAAAACAAAATTCTAATTAGGTATAGTTTTCTGATCCTGCTATGGGCTTGAGGTTTTGAAGGCAGTTTTGATTTCCCTTTGTAATGAAAAAGAGTACACAGTTTATATCATAAGAGCTCACTGTGCTGGAAAGACAGTCTTGGTGTTTTCACTAAGCAGATTTCAGAGCCTTCTGTAGCTTCAGTGTCCTTTTGGGGTTGGTGCTGAGGCTTAGGTGGCTCACAAAGCAGTATTTCCCACCATTCCTCAGGCAGATACAGCTAACACTGACATTGTCATCAGCTGTGATACTGTGATACTGTGAACATGCATGCACTATTCTTTGTATGGACATGCAGTTTGTTTTCTCTTAAATAAATGCGTAGGAGTGGAATGGCGGGATGATATATATGGTAGATATATGTTAAGTTTTTAAGTAGTTGCCAAGGTGTTGTAAAGTAATTTTTATTTTTCTAATGATTAATGATGTTGAGCATCTTTTCATGTATCTCTTTGCCATTCAGATAACTGCTTTGGGGAAGTGCTTGTTTAAATCTTTTGCCCATGTTTTAATTGGGTTGTTTCTCTTGTTGAGTTTTGAGAGTTATTTGTATATTCTGGATTCAAGTTTTCTGTGTCAGATATGACTTGCAAATATTTCCTCCAGGACTGTGTGGCTTGTCTTTCATTTTCTTAATGTCTTCCAATATTGAAGTTCAGTTTATCAATTTTTTCTTTCATGGATTGTGCTTTTGATATTGTATCCAAAAAATCTTTGCCTAACAAAGATCACAAATGTCTTCTTCTATTATTGTTGTTATAATTTTAGGTTTTATATTTAGGTCTACAGTTTGAGTTAATTTTTAATATATGTGAGATAGGGATTTAAGTTTGTATTTTTTCCATGAGGGTATCCAGTTGTTCCAACACTGTATGTATGTGTGTATGTACTTATTTATTTTAGATATAAGGTCTTTGTCACTAAGGCTGGAGTGCAGTGGCACAATCATAGCTCACTGTAGTCTCAAACTCCTCGTCTCAAGCGATATTCCTGCCTCAGCCTTCAGAGCAGCTAGAACTACAGGCACCTGCCAGCATGCCTGGGTAATTTTTTGGTTATTTTGTAGAGACAGGATCTCCCTATATTGGCCTGGCTGGTCTCAAATTCCTGACCTCAAGTGATCCTCCCACCTCAGCCTTCTAGAGTGCTAGGATTACAGGTGTGAGCCACTACACCTGGCCCCAATACTATTTGTTGAAAGGATGGTCCTTTTTAACTTAATCGCTTTGTACCTTTGTCAAAAATTAATAGACTATATAGTATAAAGACCTACTTCTGAATCTTTATTTTGTTCCACTGATGTATTTGTCTGTCTTGATGTGGATATTATGCTGTTTGATTATTGTAGCTCTATAAGTCTAAAAGTCAGTAGTTTAAGATCTCCAACTTTGTTTTTCTTTTTCAAAGTTATTTGGCTATTATAGGTCCTTTGAATTTCATATGAATTTTAGAATTAACTTGTCAATTTCTGCCTGCCCCCCCCCCCCCCCCCCCAAAAAAAAAAAAAAAGCCTGCTAGGGTTTTGATTGGGATTGCATTGAATCTGCAGATCAGTTCTGGGAGGACTGACAATGTTGAGTCATGTGATCCGTGAACATGGTACATTTCTCCATTGAAAAAGTCTTTCATTTCTCTAGTTATATTTTGTAGTTTTTGGAGAATAGGTCTTATGCATCTTTTATCAGATTTATTCCAAAGTATTTCTTATTTTTGATGGTATTTTATTAATGTTACTGTTTTAAAATTCTCAATTTCTGATTGATTGTTGCCAGCATATAGAAATACAAGTATTTCTTCATACTGGTTATGTAGCCTACAACCTTGCTAAATTCACTTATTAGTTCTAGTAGCTTTTTTGTTGATTCCATTAGATTTTTTTTAATGTTGGTGGTCTTGTCATCTGTGAATAAGATAGTTTTACTTTTTTCTTCCTAATTTAGATGCGACTATTATTTCTTTCTTTTCCTTGCTTTATTGTAATGGCTAGAAGCTCTAACACAGCATTGAGTAGAAGTGATAAGAGTTGGCATTCTTGCCTTGTTCCTGATCTTAAAGGGGAAAACATTCAGTCTTTGTTTTTTTGTAGATGTCCTTTACCAAGTTGAGGAAATTCCTTTCTTTTCCTAGTTTGTTGAGAATTTTATCAGGAATGGATGATGTATTTTGTCAAATATTCTTTCTGCATGTATTGAGATATAAGGTTTTTCTTTTTTAATCTGCTAATTTGATGAATTGTATTGATTTTTTTTTTCCCATTGGCTGACTTTTAAATGTTCATCCAACCTTGCATTTCTGGCATAAACCCCCTTTGGTCACAATATATTATTTTAGTGTATTGTTGGTTCCAATTTGCTAAGACTATTGCACGTATGTTCTTGAGGGATATTGGTTGGTAATTTTCTTTTTTTGTTATACCTTTTGTCTGGTTTTGGAGCCATGACAATGCTGATCTTATAAAATGTGTTGGGAAGTATTCCCTCCTCTAAAATATTTGGGAAGAGTTTGCATAGAATTTTGTAGCTTTAAAAAAAAAAGTGGTAGAATTAATTATTGAAGCCATCTGGACCTGTAGTTTACTTTGTGGGAAGGTTTTTACACTACAAATTCAGTCTCTAATAGATATTAGGAAATTCAGACTTTCTATTTTTCTTGACAAGGTTTTGTAGTTTATTTCTTTCAGGGAATTTATCCATCATCTGCATTGTGAGATGTATTGGCATGAGAGATATTGCTTATCTCTCATTTTTTTTTCTTTTTTTTCTTTGAGGTGGAATCTCACTCTGTCACCCAGGCTGGAGTGCAATGGTGCGATCTCAGCTCACTGCAACCTCTGCCTCCCGGGCTCAAGCAATTCTCCTGCCTCAGCCTCCCGAGTAGATGGGATTACAGGCACCCACGACTGCGCCCGGCTAATTTTTGCATTTTTAGTAGACACAGGGTTTCTTCATGTTGTTCAGGCTGGTCTCGAACTCCTGACCTCAAGTGATCTGCCCGCCTCGGCCTCCCAAAGTGCTGGGATTACAGGCATGAGGCACCGCGCCTGGCCTCACATTTCTGATATATGATTATTTTTTTTCTTGATCAATCTGAACACAGTTTTATCAGTTTTCTTGAGATCTAGCTTTTGGTTTAATTGGTTTATCTAAAAATCTTTACTATTTTATTTAGTTACGTATGTGTATATGATTTCTATTTTATTGATTTCTGCTCTCCATTATTAATCTCTGGATTTTATAGTTTCTTAAGGTACTTTCTTAAGGTAGAAGCTGAGGTCATTGAATTGAGTCCTTTCTTTTCTAATATAGGTGATTAGTGGTATACATTTCTATGTACTGCTGCTTTAGCTGGTTCCCATGTGTGTTTTTATTCAATTCTTTTTGATTTCTTTGAATCATGAATTATTCATGTGTGTGTTATTTAGTTTTAAAGTATTAGGGAATTCTTCATATCTAAACTTTTGTTAGAAATTTCTAGTTTACTTCCATTGTGGTAAGTCACATGTATAACTTTAGTTTTTTAAAATTTATTGATTCTTGTTTTATGGCCCTAAATATGGTCTGTCTTGGTAAACATTTTATGTGCACTTGAAAAGAATGCACATTCTTTCTGTTGTGTGAGTGTTCTACAAATGTTATTTATGTCAGGTTTGTTGATGGGGATGTTCAAGTTTATTCTAATGTTCTGTTTACTGTATCAGTTTTAAAAAAGGTTTAGAATCTCAGGAGGGACTGGATGTGTTCCTTGTCTTATGTTTTTATTTTTTAAGTCATTGATGTCCTAGCTTTGATTTTTGTACTATCTTAATGACTTTAAGCAAATTTTACAATGAAACTCATTTTAATTTTAAGTCATCTAGCTCTTGAAGACAAAGGAGATGTGTTAGACATTAGAATTGAATGATAGAATTCTAGTTTTATAAATGTTTTGACTTAGTTATGTCAGTGTTTGGGTTAAAAGGACTCCTTTGTCTTTTTGGGCATTGGAATGTGACTATGTGTGTTTTTAACAGGGTTTTAGTTGTGTTCTTTAGCAGATGATGAAGAAAACAAAACCTATTCTAAAAGCAGAATACAAAGGGATATAGAAGTGATCTTTTCCTTTTTTGACGCAGAGTCTGTCTGTCATCCAGGCTGGAGTGCAGTGGCACAATCTTGGCTCATTGTAACCTCTGCCTCCCTGGTTCAAGTGATTCTCCAGCGTCAGCCTCCTGAGTAGCTGGGACTACAAGCGCGTGCCACCACGCCCGGCTAATTTTTGTATTTTTAGTAGAGACAGGGTTTCACTGTGTTGGCCAGGGTGCTCTCAAACTCCTGACCTCAAGTGGTCCGCCTGCCTCAGCCTCCCAAAGTGCTGGGATTACAGGCGTGAGCCACTGTGCCTGGCTGCTTTTTTGCTTTTAACAGGTATTGGGAATTTTTCTTGTGTGTGTTTTATTTTTCTTAAAAAAATTTTTTTTGGAGGGTGGGGACAGAGCCTGACATTGTCACCCAGGCTGGAGTGCTGTGGCACAATCATAGCTGACTGCATGCAGCCTGGAACTCCTGGGCGCAAGAATCCTCCTGCCTCGAGTAGCTGGGATTATAGGCATACAACACCATGCCTGGCTAAACATTTTATTTTTAGTAGTGATGGGATCTCACTACATTGCCTAGGCTGGTTTTGAACTCCTGGCCTCAAGCAATCCTCCTGCCTTGGCTTCGCATTGGCCTCCCAAAGTACTGTGATTACAAGTGTGAACCACCTCACCTGGCTGGGAATTTTTTTTTGTTTTAATGGCATAAAATTTATATTGTAAATGAAAGATATAAAAATGCTCTTAATTTTCCATCTTATGATTGCTTATGCTTTTTCCTAGATTTTTGTTTCTTCAAGTTTTATTTTAGACTCAGGGAGTACTTGCTTAGGTTTGTTGCCTGGGTATATTGCATGATGCTGTGGTTTGGGTACAAATGATCCTGCCACGCAAGTACTGAGCATAGTACTCGGTAGTTAGTTTCTTAACCCTTGCCCTCCCCCGACTCTAGTAGTCTCCAGTTTCTATTGTTGCCATCTTTATTTCCATGAATGCCCAGTGTTTACTTTCCACTTGTAAGTGAGAGCATGTGATATTTGGTTTTCTGTTCCTGCTTTAATTTGTTTAGAATAATGGCATTCAGTTGCATCCATGTTATTGCAAAGGACATGATTTCTTTGTTTTTATGCCTGTGTAATTCCATGGTATATATGTACCACATTTTCCTTTTTTTTTTTTTCTTTTTGAAACGGAGTCTGGCTGTGTCGCCCAGGCTGGAGTGCAGGGGCGCAGTCTTGGCTCACTGCAAGCTCCGCCTCCCGGGTTCATGCCATTCTCCTGCCTTAGCCTCTGGAATAGCTGGGACTACAGGCGTTCGCCACCACTCCTGGCTAATTTTTTGTATTTTTAGTAGAGACGGGGTTTCACTGTGTTAGCCAGGATGGTCTGGATCTCCTGACATCGTGATCTGCCCGCCTCGGCCTCCCAAAGTGCTGGGGTTACATGTGTGAGCCACCGTGCCTGGCCCATATTTTCTTTATCCAGTCTACTGTTAATGGGCACCTAGGTTGATCCCATGTCTTTACTATTGTGAATAGTGCTGTGATGAACATGCGAGTACTTGTGTCTTTTTGGTAGAATGATTTGTTTTCTTTTGGATATATACCCAGTAATAGGATTGCTGGGTTGAATGGTAGTTCGGTTTTAGGCTCTTTGAGAAGTCTCCAAACTACTTTCCAGAGTGCTGAACTAATTTACATTCCTACCAACAGTGTATACGTGTTCCCTTTTATCTGTAGTCTTGCCAGCATCTGTTGTTTTTTGGCTTTTTGATAATAGCCTTTCTGACTGGCATAAGATGGTATCTCATTGTGGTTTTGATTTGCATTTCTCAGATGGCTAGTGTGTGGAGCATGTTTTCATGTTTGTTGGCTGCTTGTATGTCTTCTTTTGGGAAGTGTCTGTTCATGTCTTTTGCCCATTTTTTAATGGGGTTGTTTTTTGCTTGTTCAATTGTTTAAGTTCTTTATAGAGTCTAGATATTAGACCTTTGTCAGATGCATAGTTTGCAAATATTTTCTCCCATTCTGTAGGCTGTTAACTCTATTGATTGTTTCTTTTGCTGTGCAGAAACTCTTTAGTCTAATTAGGTCCCACTTGTCAATTTTTGTTTTTGTTGCAGTTGCTTTTGAGGACTCAGTCATAAATTATTTCCCAAGGTCAATGTCTAGAATGGTGTTTTCTAGTTTTTTTTTTTTTTTTTTTTTGAGACGGAGTCTCGCTCTGTCACCCAGGCTGGAGTGCAGTGGCTGGATCTCAGCTCACTGCAAGCTCCGCCTCCCGAGTTTTTTTACGCCATTCTCCTGCCTCAGCCTCCCGAGTAGCTGGGACTACAGGCGCCCGCCACCTCGCCCAGCTAGTTTTTTTGTATTTTTTAGTAGAGACGGGGTTTCACCGTGTTAACCAGGATGGTGTCGATCTCCTGACCTCGTGATCCGCCCGTCTTGGCCTCCCAAAGTGCTGGGATTACAGGCTTGAGCCACCGCGCCCGGCCACATTTAAATCTTTAATTCATCTTGAGTTAATTTTTGTATGTGGTGAAAGGTAGGGTTCCAGTTTCATTCTTCTGCACATGGCTAGCCAGCTATCCCAGCACTATTTATTGAATAGAGAGTCCTCTCCCCATTGCTTATTTTTGTTGACTTTGTTAAAGATCAGAAGTTTGTAGGTGTGTGGCTTTATTTTAGGTTCTCTATTCTGTTCTATTAGTCTATGTGTCTGCTTTTGTACCAGTAGTATGCTTTTTTTTTAAAAAAAAAAAAACACTGTAGCCTTATAGTCTGAAACTGGGTGATGTAATCCCTGCAGCTTTGTTGTTTTTGCTTAGGATTATTTTGGCTATTTGGGCTCTTTTTTTGGTTTCATGTAAATTGTAGAATAGTTCTTTCTAGTTCTGTGAAAAATGATATTGGTAGTTTGAGAAGAATTACGCTCAATCTGTAGATTGATTTGGACAGTATGGCTGTTTCAACAGTATTGATTCTTCTAATCCATGAGCATGACATTTTTTTCCTTTTGTTTGTGTCACCTGTGGTTTCTTTTAGCAGTGTTTTGTAGTTCTCCTTGTTGAGATCTTTTACCTCCTTGGTTAGATATATTCCTAGGTATTTTTTCTTTTTCTTTTTTTTTGTAGCTGTTATAAATGGAGCTGCATTCTTGACTTGGCTCTCAACTTGAACATTAGTGGTATATAGAATTGCTATTGATTTTTGTACATTGATTTTGTATTTTAAAACTATGAAGCCGCTTATCAGTTCCAGGAGCCTTTTGGCGGAGTCTTTAGGGTTTTCCAGGTATAAAATCATATTGTATGCAAAGAAAGATAGTTGGACTTCTTTGCTGTTTGGATGCCTTTTCTTTCTTTCCTTTGCGTGATTGCTGTGGCTAGAACTTTCAGTACTGTGTTGAATAGCAGTCGGAAGTGTAGACATCCTTGTCTTGTTCCAGTTCTCAAGAGGAATGTTTCCAGTTTTTCTTGTTCAGCATGAATGTTGGCTGTGGATTTGTCGTAGGTGGCTTTTATTTATTTTGAGATATGTTCCTTTGATGCCTAATTTGTTGAAGCTTTTTATCATGAAGGAATGGTGGATTTTATTGAAAGCTTTTTCTGCATCTATTCATCTCCCTTCCTTTTTTCTGCTTGACCTAATAGAAAAAATTTTCAGCCCTACTTGAAATGAATTACCTGAGCTGAGGGACTGAGATTGCTGTCAGCAAATAGAGTTAATGGACTGTTTTTTAAAGAGGGCAAAAAGCTCCAAACAGAAATGTTTCTGAGATGTTGGGGCATTTTGGGAATAAAGTAACATGCATTTATAGGGAGACAGTAAAATGAAAATATAGGAATTTACTTTTTTGTTCAGTTATTTAGCCTTTAAAAAAATACTTATGAATGCATAGGAAGTTACAAAAATAGTACAGAGTACTATGAACCCTTCACCCAGCTTTCACCAATAGTGTCATCTTTTATAGCTATAATATAATATTAAAACCATGAAAATGACATTCATACAATATCATTAACTAGATTATAGCACTTATTTGGTCTTTATATACACTTGTGTATGTGAATATATACAAGTCATACAATCTCATCCCATGAGTAGATTTGTGTAATGGCCACCACCACAATCAACATACAGAACCGTGCTGTCATTACAAAGGAATTCTCTTGTGCTGCACTGCCACCCTGTCTTTATCTTCCTGCAACCACTAATGTGTTCTTCTCTATGTGAATAATATTTATATTTATATCTATATTTCCTTTTGAGACAGGGTCTCGCTCTGTCGCCCAGGCTGGAGTGCGGTGTTGCA
>NW_012111586.1:4128408-4135681 GCF_000951035.1 Colobus angolensis palliatus
AAAAAAAAAAAAAAAAAAGGAAGGCCTTAATAGCCTTCATTGAAAAAGATGCATGGCTAAAACAGAGACAGATACACATTCAGAAGATGAGGTGACTTTTTTTTAAAACTGGAGTTGTGTTTTGTTTTTGTTTTTACAAATAACATAATAATTGTTTCCTAATTTTAATTTGCAGAAATGGAGTCTTGCTATGTTGCCCAGACTGGTCTCGAACTCCTGGGCTCAAGTGATCCTCCTCCCTCAGCCTCCTAAAGTGTTGGAATTACAGGGGTGAGCCACTATGCCTGGCCTTTATGTGAATATTGTATAAATGGAACCATACAGTATATAACCTTTTGAGATTTTTTTCAGTAAGTATGATGTTTTTGAGATCCATCTAAATTGTTGCATGTATCCACTCAGTTCTTTCCCTCTGTGTGTGTAGTATTCCATTGTATGGTCACACACCACTTGTTTAGTCACTCACATGTTGATTGATTTTATGGGTTTGTTTTTTTAATCTGCATCACTGGCAATGGATTTTTTTTAAAGCTATTAACTTTTTTTTAAAATTAAAAAACATTTTTTGTTGAGATGGTATCTCTGTCATTCAGGCTGGAGTGCAGTGGCATGATCTCGGGTCACTGCAACCTCCGTCTCCTGGGATAAAGTGATTCTCATACCTCATCCTGCTGAGTAGCTAGGAGTAGCGCCCACCACCATGCTCACTAATTTTTGTATTTTTAGTAGAGACAGGGTTTCACCATGTTGGCCAGGCTGGTCTCGAACTCCTGAGCTCAGGTGATCCACCTGCGTTGGCCTCCCAAAGTGCTGGAATTACAGATGTGAGCCCCATGCCCTAAAACTATAAACTTTTAAAAGTTTTGTATGTATTCTAAATATAAATTCTTTGTTGGATATGTGGTTTGCAAATAACTTTTCCCAGTCTGTTCTTTGTTTTTTAATTCTTTTTAACAGAGTGTTTTGCACAGCGAAGTCTTTATTTATTAATTTTTAAAAAATTATTATTATTTTTTGAGTCAGAGTCTCCCTCTGTCGCCTAG
Organism: Colobus angolensis palliatus; assembly: GCF_000951035.1. Lineage (NCBI taxonomy): Eukaryota > Metazoa > Chordata > Mammalia > Primates > Cercopithecidae > Colobus > Colobus angolensis. The sequence goes on from NW_012111586.1 coordinate 4,129,452, forward strand.
GCCACAGTGCAGTGGCTCAATCTTGGCTCATTGCAACCTCCACCTCCTGCGTTCAAGTGATTCTCCTGCCCAGCTTCCTGAGTAGTTGGGATTACAGGTGCGTACCATCACACCTGGGTAATTTTTGTATTTTTAGTAGAGACAGGTTTTTGCCATCTTGACCAGGCTGGTATTGAACTCCTGACCTCAAGTGATCCACCCATGCCGGCCTCCCAAAGTGGTGGGATTATTGGCGTGAGCCACTGTGCCCATCCTAAAATTGTTTTTCTGTTTGTTAAAAGAAAAAATTTTTATACTACCTTTATGTGTGCAATCTCTTTTTTTTTTCCATTCAGCTTTCTTAGGTTGAAAAATGTCTTTAATTTTGATGAAGTTCAGATTGTGTTTTTGGTGGCATGTCTAAGAACTTTTCACTTATTCCTACATTCTGAAGATTTTCTCCTATGTGTTCTTATAAAAATTTTATAGTTTTATTTTTTACATTTAACTCATGATTGGTTTTGAATTAATTTTTATGTATGGTGTGAGGTGTAGGTTAAGCTATATTTTTATTTAGCTCGTGGATGTCTAGTTGTTCTAGTAGAAGTTATTGAAAAGTGTGTTCTTCCTTCATTGAATCGCTTTTCCACTTTTGCCAAAAATCAATTGAACATATTCAGGCTGGGCACGGTGACTCACGCCTATAATCTCAGCACTCTGGGAGACTAAGGTGGGCATATCACCTGAGGTCAGGAGTTCGAGACCAGGGTGGCCAACATGGTGAAACTCTGTCTACTAAAAATATAAAAATAAGCCAGGCATGATGGTGCATGCCTGTAATCTCATCTACTCGGGAGGCTGAGGCAGGATAATCACTTGAACCCAAGAGGCAGAGGTTGCAGTGAGCTGAGATTGTACCTCTGTACTGCAGCCTGGGTGACAGAGTGACTCTCTGTCTCCAAAACAAAAAGCAATTGGACATATTTGTGTGGTTTATTTCTGGGTTCTCTTTTCTCTTCAATTCACTTATGGGACTATCCTTCTGCCAATACCACAATGTTTTGATTACTGCTGCTATATAGTAAGTCTCAACATTGGGTAGAGTGATTCCTTACACTTATTGTTCTATTTCAAAATGGTTTTAGTGGTTTTTTTTTCTTTCTACATAAATTTTAGAATAAGCTTTTTTATATCTACAAGAAATCTTGCTGAGATTTTGATAGGAATTACAGTAAACCTATAAAGAAATATGAGGTAAAGGAAAAACTAAACTTTTAACTACTCTCAAACTCACCAGAACATAGGACACTTCTGACACTACATTTATGGGGGTTTTTCCCTGTACACCAAACAGCAGACACAAGCTGGGTGTCTTATAATTTAACTCAACTCCAGTACTGTATGCCTGGAATGAGCATCAGATCCCGTAGACTAAGGCCCTGTCCTATAAGATTGCCCCTACTTTAGATCCAGTTTCAGTCCTAGCTGGTTTTACCTGTTCTTTTGACTGACCAGCTGTAAACTGGATACAGGTGAAGAAGAAGCACATAGGACGAGGCAGGTGCGAAGGAGCGTGGAGCTTCACCCTCTTTGGGCTCCCTGTCCTCCAGGTACCTGCATATGGTCAGGAGCCTGGAAGCTCTCTGAGCCCTATACTTCACTGATTTTCATGGTGGCTTTATCACATAGGCATGATCCCCGTCCCAGAGAATTGGGGGGTGAGGTGGAAAGTTCCAATTTTTTAATCATGGCTTGGTCTTTCAGGTGCACAGCCCCCATACAGGAGTCTAGAGACGGGCGGATCACGAGGTCAGGAGATCGAGACCATCCTGGCTAACACGGTGAAACCCCGTCTCTACTAAAAAATAAAAAAAATTAGCTGGGCGTAGTGGCGGGCACCTGTAGTCCCAGCTACATGGGAGGCTGAGGCAGGAGAATGGCGTGAACCCGGGGGGCGGAGCTTGCAGTGAGCCAAGATCGCGCCACTGCACTCCAGCCTGGGTGACAGAGTGAGACTCCGTCTCAAAAAAAAAAAAAAAATTCACTTCTTTAGAACAGAAGGCATTTCTTTTTTTTTTTTTTTTTTTTTTTTGAGACGGAGTTTCGCTCTGTCTCCCAGGCTAGAGTGCAGTGGCCGGATCTCAGCTCACTGCAAGCTCCGCCTCCCGGGTTCACGCCATTCTCCTGCCTCAGCCTCCCGAGTAGCTGGGACTACAGGCGCCCGCCACCTCGCCCGGCTAGTTTTTTGTATTTTTTTTTAGTAGAGACGGGGTTTCACCGTGTTAGCCAGGATGGTCTCGATCTCCTGACCTCGTGATCCGCCCGTCTCGGCCTCCCAAAGTGCTGGGATTACAGGCTTGAGCCACCGCGCCCGGCCACAGAAGGCATTTCTATCATCCAACAAATTCTAATGGATTGGGAACTTTGTGTCAAGAACTAGGATGAAGACCAAAAATATATATATTTTTATTATAAATCACAATAGCACACACAATATGTTTTGAGGAGAAATAGCTTTTTTTTCTATTTGATTCTTCTCACCCGTGAAAATACTGTGTCTCTCCATTTATGTAGATTTTTAATTCTTTTTATCAGCATGTTGTAATTTTTAGCATACATATCTTGTATATGTTTTGTTGGATTTCTATCTCTAAGTATTTTATCTTTTTGTATTTTCATGCTCCTTGCCAGGAACAGTCTCAGTCCCTCAGCCCTGGTAATTTATTTCAAGTGGGGTTGAAATTTAAGAGGTCAGATAGAAAAAAGAAATGAGATGAAACTTTTTTTGCAACTTTAAATGATGTTGTATTTTAAATTTTAGTTTTTACATGTTTGTTGCTACTAGTATACAGAAATATGGTTGACTTTTGTTTACTGATCTTGTATCCTGTGAGTTTGCTGAACTCATTTAGGAGTTACTCTTGTAGATTGAGCTTTTCTACCTAGGCAATCATGTCATCTTCAAATAGCACAATTTTATTTTTTCCAATCTATATATTCCTTTTCTATCATTTTCTTACTTTATTGCTCTGGCTAGGATATAATTAAACACTGAATTTTTATTCTGGTAGTACTGACTTCAGGAGCCTAATTTGGGACTAGCAAATGCTAGTTTCGCTCACCTTATCATTACAGTTTCAGATCTTCGGCTTCTCTTGGACTTCAGAAGTTTAGCTTGGATTGATCTTGAATATGATTGTATTTGCCCCTGCTGAAGGCAGGAAAAGCTCTTGTGTCCTGAGTGTGTACACAGTGCAATATAATTTTTATTTATTTGCCTCCCTTGCATGTGAGCTTCTTGAAGAAGACAGTTCTGAAGATACAGGGCTTGATATACAGCAAACTTGTAATTAATGTTTGAGGCCAGGCATAGTGGCTCACATCTGTAATCCAGTGCTTTGGGAGGCTGAGGTGGGAGGATTGCTTGAGGCCAGGAGTTCAAGACCAGCCTGGGCAACCTAGCACGATCCTGTATCTAATAATAATAATAATTGTTGAGCAAATATTTAAATGAATAAATGGAACTAATATGTGGCTTCTTCTCATATAAGAAGTCTAGGGAAAACCTTTTCAGACAGGGTATGCTGTAACTCAGGTTGAAATGACAAATGTGAGACTATTTGCAGTCACACACGCAGTTGCACATGTGATTTTGACATCAAACATTTTTGTTTATTTTTGTTTACTTGCCTGCCTCGTAAGTTTCATGTTTTACTAACAAGACACTTTATTCTTTGAGCATTACATGTCATTTGGTTTGATTTGCTTCTGTATGTTAAAAAAAGTTGTATCTTTTGAAAAGATACCATTATTTAATTGGTTTTAAGTTAGGAGAATTCTAAATTACAGGGCACAGTAAAATAAATGAACAATTATACTGAGGAAGAGCAAAACAAACAAAAAAGAATAATAGAACCATGTTTTGTATATAAGTGGGGATAATTTATCCTTTAGATCTGTTTTTTTTTCTTATGTGAGTGCACTTGAATGTGTATGTCATGAGGGTAGTGGGCTGGGCTGAACTGGGGAGGAGATGTGCATCATATGTAGGGAGTAACTTAAGTTAGTTATTTTAAATAATACTTTAGCGAGGGAATTAGTATTTATTTAAGTGTTCATATTGCCTTAATATTAGCATAGCTGTTTCATCAATATGTTCAATCTCTCAAATATCAAATTTGTATGAAAAATTTCTCCCAAAGCCCTAATCCTTCCATTTTATTTTTCTTCATTGCATTTATTATCTTCTAACATACTGTATACTTTATGTATTCATTTTTTGTTTAATGCCTGTCTACATCCACTTGAATGTGAGCTTTAAGAGGTCAGGGATTTTTATCTATTTCTATTAGCAGTTGTATATCCAGGCCCATGATATCATCTGATACATAGAGAATACTTAATTTGTAAATGAATGAAAGGAGGATTACTTTGAAAAGATAGTGATTTCTAGGAGATTGGAATGAGGAATCTTAATCATAAGCCTATGTAAATCATAAAGTATGTTCCCTATGGGATAGTAGGAAAGTCATTGTCCTTTTACTCTGGGGAGCATATTTGTCCTCTATAAAAAGGCCTTTCTATTTGGAAGGAATTTTACTTGATTGATTGACTCTCTGTTTAAGCAACAAACGAAAAAGAATCCTTTGTTGAGAAGCTACCACAGACTGTAAATGTTCTAGGTTCTGTGCTTTGTGCTGGCTGGGGCATCACTGTGATGTGCCTGGTGAGTCTCCTCTGAGACTGCTGCAGGACTTAGATTTTGTAACTAAAGTTAGTTTTTTTTTTTTGCTTTTTTTTTGAGACGGAGTCTCACTCTGTCGCCCAGACTGGAGTGCAGTGGCCAGATCTCAGCTCACTTCAAGCTCTGCCTCCTGGGTTTACGCCATTCTCCTGCCTCAGCCTCCCCAGTAGCTGGGACTACAGGCGCCCGCCACCTCGCCCGGCTAGTTTTTTGTAGTTTTTTAGTAGAGACGGAGGTTTCACCATGTTAGCCAGGATGGTCTCGATCTCCTGACCTCGTGGTCCGCCCGTCTCGGCCTCCCAAAGTGCTGGGATTACAGGCTTGAGCCACCGCGCCCGGCCTTTTTGTTTTTTTTTAATCTCAGCTCACTGCAGCCTCCGCCTCCTGGGTTCAAGCCATTCACCTGTCTCAGCCTTGTGAGTGGCTGGGACTACAGGCACGTGCCATCACACCTGGCTAATTGTTGTATTTTTAGTAGAGATGTGGTTTCACCATGTTGCGCAGGCTGGTCTCGAACTCCTGGCCTCAAGTGATCCGCCCATCTCTGCTTCCCAAAGTGCTGGGATTACAGGCATGAGCCACTGCGCCTGGCCCTTGAGCTGGGTTTTGAAGAATGAATAGGAGTTTACTAGGTAAGAGCTGAAGGAGGGAACCTCTCCAGTAGTTGGGAACATGTGCCAAGGCATGAAGCAGTGAAACAAAGTGGTGCGTGCAAGAGAAGTACTCATAGTTTGATGTGGCCGGACACAGCATGAGAAGGAGAAAATCAAGATGAGCTGATCAGGGAGGCCTAAAGTTAGTTTTTTCATTGTGCTTATCTTGGCTTGCTTACTATGTAAGAACCTTATAGCTTTCCACGTGGGGTTAGTTATATTTTATTCACTTACCGATAAATAAAAGGATAATTTATGTTGAGGAAATGTATAGATGCAGCCTATTCTGAGAATTTATGTATTTACTTTTATTTCTGCAAAGTGTTCGATTTTTTATCTAGTCATTGGCTGATAGTCCTCTTAATACTAATAACATAGTAGAGAAGATGATAAAAGTGTTTTATTTATCTCTTCTTGGACAAGAAACCCTGCTCTATCTGTTCTTTTTAGTTGAAGCTGAATAAAGCTGAATGTTCTAGTAGGAAGCATGGGTTCAAGTTTCTACTACACTGTTTCTGAGCAGGTTATATCTCCTTCCTGGGTCCTCATTTCTCCAGTTGTAAAATAGGGGATTTCAGGTAAATTAGCACATCCACTTTGATAAGAATTTATCTGGGCTGGATGGGGTGACTTATGCCTGTAATCCTGAGGCGGCGGGATGCTGAGATGGGCAGATTACTTGAGGCCAGGAGTTTGTAACCAGCCTGGCCAACATGGTAAACCCCCATCTCTACTAAAAATACACACACACACACACACAAATTAGCCAGGAGTGGTGGCGGGCACCTGTAATCCCAGCTACTCAGGAGGCTGAGGCAGGAGAATCACTTGAACCTGGGAGGTGGAGGTTGGAG
>NW_012111586.1:4139936-4140558 GCF_000951035.1 Colobus angolensis palliatus
TCTGAAATGTTCCTTCACTAAAATCGTAACTCTAGGTAACCTCCTCACTACAACCTAATAAATTTTTTAGGTTCCTCATTTAATTATTCTTAAAGTATGCCAGTTCTCAGACTTACCAGCACCTCTATTAAATCTTTTCTTCCTGTCTCTTCATCTTTACTTTCCTCTTCTTTTACCTTAGATTCTATTGTTACTCTCTCTAGTCCATGTCATAAATTGTTTGCCCCATGTTTTGGTCAATTTATCTGGTAAAGCTGTCTAGTAAAACTTTGCTTTGCATTACTGTAGTCTGCTGAAGAAAGCCACACAACAGAGCAGATTGGTGGGCCTGTAAAATGATGATGAATGATGTAGGTCAGTCCTCAACACTGCCTACCAATTCTACTTTTTGTTCAGCATATTTTCTTGTTCTCTATATTAGCTCTCAATTTTTTTTTTTTTTTTTTTTTTTTTTTTTTTTTTTGAGATGGAGTCTCGCTCTGTCACCCAGGCTGGAGTGCAGTGGCGCGATCTCGGCTCACTGCAAGCTCCGCCTCCTGGGTTCAAGCCATTCACCTGTCTCAGCCTTGTGAGTGGCTGGGACTACAGGCACGTGCCATCACACCTGGCTAATTGTTGTATT
>NW_012111586.1:4141253-4164817 GCF_000951035.1 Colobus angolensis palliatus
TTTTTTTTTTTTTTTTTTTTTTTTGCTCATCTCAAATTTGGAATTTCCTTGCTCTGCTGATTTCCTTTTTATTTCATGGAGAAAATAGCTATAATGTGGAAGCTTCTTTACCACTAAAGTTACAAATATTTTGTTACCTGTACCTGCTTTTTCTTTTTCATCTGTTGTGATGGAAGAAATATTCCTTCTTCTGTCACTGTTCATGCTCTCAGTACCCTCCCTTCCTTTTCAAGAATAACTTTTTTTTTGAGAACTTTGGCTGCAGGAGGTATGGAGAGTTAAATGGAAGCTGAAAGAGTTGTCTAGATTCACTGTCTTTATTTCCTTATCTCCTACTTACTGGAGTTGGGCTTTTGCTCCTACCGCTCCTCCACTCCTGAAAGTTCCTACAAAGGGTACCAGTTGACTTCAAGTCAGTTAAATTGGATGGCATTCTTTAATGATGGGCCTCCAGGCAGCATTTGTTCAGCAGTCCCTGACTATTCTTTTCTTGGCTTTTTGAATAGCATTTGCAGTCTTGATTTCCTTCCACCTCTCTGGTTACTCTTCTTCTGTTTCCTGCAGTTTAATCAGTAACTACAAATATTATTGTAACATTAAACAAATAAAGATTTATTATCTTACAGAGAAGAATGCATCATTTGTATACATTTTGAGAAACAAACAGGCTTTAAGGAAACCAGGTTGTGGCAGGAAATTTTGAGCAGGTTACACACTACTCTGTGAGAGATACTGAAAAAAGTTGTGAATCATTCATACATGTTTCAAAATGATTCCGTTCAACAATCTTATAAGGTAGATGGTTGTATTGTTTATCCCCAAACGATTTGAGGTGGGGAAAGATGGAATGTGTTCAGGAAACAGTGCCTTGTTCTTTCCAGTTGGAAGGCTAAGTTACAATAAGGTACTACTGAAGATAAAATCTGTTGTTTCCATGTTATGGGATGCCTTGAATGCCAAGGGGAGAAGTTTTTTACTTAATTTTGTAGATAGTGAGGACTGGTTGAAGATTTTTTTTTTTTTTTTTTTTTGAGCCTTGAGTGACTGGAGTGCAGTGGCACGATCTCGACGAACTGCAGCCTCTGCCTCTTGGGTTTGAATGATTTTCCTGCCTCAGCCTCCCAGGTAGTTGGGATTACAGGCGCCCGCCACCATGGCTGGCTAATTTTTGTATTTTTAGTAGAAACGGGGTTTCGCCATGTTGGCCAGGCTGGTGTTGAACTCCTGACCTCAGATGATCCGCCTGCCTTGGCCTCCCCAAGTGGTGGGATTACAGGAGTGAGCCACCGCACCTGGTCAGGTTGAAGATTTTTAAGCTGTGTGCAACATTTTGGGAAAGGAAACCTGTCTTGGCCAAAGGCTGATAATCCCATAACATTAGTTTTAGTGACCAAATGGCACTTCCACTTGAAGCCTTTTTGTGGGCTTCCCAATATAATGAATTGAGCCTTCTTTGACACTCCCATAGCACTTTGTCATACCTTTGATGTAGCACACTTCTCATATATCATAATTACTTGTTTGTATTTGGCTTCCCCATTGGATTTGAGCTCTTCTAGAATGGGATTGTTAGTTGATGGGTAATGTTGATTTTGATAATCTTCCTCATCCCTATCTCAGTGGTTGGCATAAGAAGTGGTTCTTGAATTAGTAAATGAATAAAGAGTTTCAATTTTGAATCTTTTGTCTGAATAGCTTCTCAGAATGCATCTTTTTTATATTTCTCCTGATTACAGGGTTGAATAAATTAGAAGCCACTCCTACTTCCTCTCTGCTGGTACATATGTTTTAGCTAGTTAAACCTATTTTGATAGAGGGGTTCTATGACTTTAAAGGCCTATGACTTTGCAGACACTTATACAGTGTATAGCATACCCTATGCAAATCAGCTGTCTTTTCAGGTCTTGTGTTTGTTTTCCCCACAGACATAATCCAGCCGTTAGTTGTTTAAAGCAGCAGATGGGAGAAGGAATCCGTGGAGATGTGGATTTATTAGCTCTCACAATGAAAGACCACACTGGTTATGCTAAGGATTAGAAGATTTCTGCTGAATGAAAGGGACATGGATCCTGTTTTTCTGTGCTATTTTCAGCAGTGTGGCAATCTCTTGTGACTATAATCAGTTGTAAGAAGACCAGAAAAAGATCTTGTAAATAGACTTTCCTTCAAGCCCTAGACTGTTGGTTGCAGCTGTCATAATTATAGGAGGGACTGGTTTTCTTCCGTTTTGGGTGCAGACTGAATCTGGCCTTTAGTTATTGGTATATTTACACCTTAGGTAGTATAACTGGCTGATTGTGTGCTTTATACATACCTTTATCTGTCAAATTAGGAAATTTGGATTCATATCTCCTGAATTTTGTTGAAGAGTAATTATTGTAGCATGTCTTATAGTTTGGAAAAAGTGATTGAATTTAATGTGTTTAACCCACTTCCTAAAAATATAGTGCTGCCTTCACTAACAATTTTGTGTATGTAACTTATTAGAAAGATCAGCAACTTTCCTTTGTGTTTACTAAGATTCTGACAATTACCATAAAGTTGGAAAGTGTAAACGTTGCTTATAGAGTGTTTATGGGACAGAATCATATCACGAGAACAATCTTTCACTCAAAATGTAAAAGATTATGTATTTTGAGCCATGGATTAAGAAACAGAAGCATCTTTAAACTTGGCTGAAGTTCTGCTTTAAAAATGGCAGCCAGTAACCAAAGAAACAATTCTTGAGATCGTTAAAGGTTGGATAAAACTAGACTTTTTCATGCTGTGCCCTTTCAGAAGTCTGGGGGAATGGGGAGCGTTTCCTGTGACAGCACTGTAAGCGATGAATAGATGAATGAATTTGTCCATGCTCAGAACTCACAACACGTGGACTAACCCCCTCCCGCACATAAAAGAGCAGGGAAACCGACCTTAGCAATGATCTAGCTCGTGAAGAAAGAGAATTTTGTTACTGTCCAAGAAGTGAAGACCAGCGAGTCTAGCGATAAAGAAACAAAAGAGCCCCTGACAGTATCGAAAGAATCTGACATTTGCTTTGTCTGTACAAAGGATGAAAGGAATTTTGCCGACTTAGTCAAAACAATAACTGGTTTTATATCATTTTGAGTCTAAAATACAGGCATCAGAATAGTATGTTTTTCTTTGTATTTCTGAAGAATTGTCATCTTTTTAAAAACGTATGTGGAGTGGTTTTGTTTCTGGAAAGGAAGACGTGACATGGATTTTATAAGCTTAGTAGCTATAGGTGGAGACTCTTGTTTTGTTTGCTAAACCTTTTTAATAAGCAGCGAAGTCAGGATATCAAAGATTGGAATTTTTTCCCCTGGAACCTTTTGTTCTTTTCTTGGTACTTCAAATAATTTCAACCAAAGGGGTATGCATGGAAAATGAAAACAAATATGAAGTCTTTCCGCTATTTGGCAGTGCTTCAGATGAGATATATCTGTACTCCTGTGAAGAAAGACATGATTCTGATATGAGGCAGTGATTGTGTACTTATGCTGGACGGAGGGAGAACTGGTTTAGTGGAACAGTGGGTTAGTGGTGTGCTGAAAGGATTGTTTGCCTCTTTAACCAGCAGTAAGTAGGCACTAGTAGTTGACTGTCTGGGGAGTGGCTTTTTTTGTCTGATACCTGTTATGGATGATTCCAGTATTCTGAGAAGGAGAGGGTTACAGGTGAGTAAAAGAAAACCTTTTTCACTGATCTCCTTCCTTTTAATGTCTCTTATAAATGTACTGAACAGATTGTTATAATTTATTTAATTCATTTGAGGTAGGAGGCAGGGTGGAGTGCAGCTAAGTTCCTCTTTATTCTTTGATGTATAGTTATAATTAGAGAACTTATCTAAAATCTTGCTATTTTGATGGAAAAATGCTGCTTAGGCTTATTTACACTGTATTTAGTGAGTAGAGCAATGAAATCAGACCTGTATGGTATATAAGCCTAATTTAGGACATTAGACATTACTGCTGACAGATTGTTTACAGTGAACATATTCTGTTCCTGACCACCATGCCTAGGCTGCCCCCCCATTACATCACATGTATGTGTAGTATATGCTTGATTCTATACAGAGTTTTAAGAACTTTTCTAAATTATCACTTTGTATATATACATTCCATCCACTTATCTGTTGTCTGTCTGTCTTGTCTGTCCATCCATCCATCTGTCTACCTACCTACCATCTTTTCCTTCTTAAACCTTAGGTAGTTTGTTAGATGAAGAGGTATATAACCTATAACAATGAGTGAAAACAGACTGATAGGCAACCTTCAACTGAATTTTAATGAATATCCTTAGCACTAAAAGAATACATGCCAAATTTGATGATTATTTTTTTCATGCTTTGTAGATCATCTCAGATTATCTCATCTTAGTCTTATTAGCAAAGAGCAATAGTCTATCACTGAATGTTCTAGTCTATCACTGAATGTTTCTAGTCTATCACTGAATGTTTTTGAGAATTGACTTAATGAAGATTCTAGTGTAAATCACTGAGCTAATCAATCAACCTGTGATGGTCTAGTCGTGAAATGTAGCTATTTCTGTTTTCATTTTGTTTATTTGACATTATTTATAAAGCACTTCTTTTGTACAAAGTACCTAAGGATTTTAAAATTATCATGAATTAACATTAGTTTCTTTAAAGTTCTCAGAAAGAAAATGTATAGGATTAGTAAACTTAAAATATAAATTTAAACAAATTTGTATTCTTTCTAGTTATTATATGTACTTCTTATTGATGGTACTGTAAACATTCAGAGCCTGTAGGAGCACCCACTGAATCTTTAGCAGTTGTCCAGTATGACCTGGGCTTTAAAAGTCAATAACATAAACTCCAGCACCGTATACTAATTTCTCCTGTAAGCACAGTTGATTTGATGAGATTTGTCACTTGATTTCTTGGGGTTATTTTGAGAAGTATTTATATAGTACTGTACTCAGATGACCTCTCATAAGTAGTGATATATGTTCAAGCAGCTGCTAATTAAAAATGGCTGGCTTTGTAAGCCCATTTAGTTTCACTGCTTATTTATATCTTTATTTCTCTTTAGTTGCTAGAATTCAGAAAGGGAATCCTATTTGCTGAATGGGGAATATTTCCTGTTTTGTGTTAAATCATTCATTTTCTCCCTGGTGCCTGAGTCAGTCTCTAGTATTTGCTACCTTGTTTGCTGATGCCCTTGGTCTTGAGTCTTTGTTTCTATCTAGCCGGAGTTCTAAATTGCCAGATTACATAACACTGGAGGATCTTTTCCTACAACCTTATACTTAAAAAAATTTTTTCCCCTATTTATTTTGTCTTTTTTTCCCCCCCAGATGGAGTCTCACTGTGTTGCCCAGGCTGGAGTGTGCAGTGGCGTGATCTTGGCTCACTGCAACCTCCGCCTCCTGGGTTCAAGTGATTCTCCTGCCTCTGCCTCCCGAGTCGAGTAGCTGGGGGAGTACAGGCACACACCACCACACCTGGCTAATTTTTTGTATTTTTAGTAGAGACGGTGTTTCACCATGTTGGCCAGCCTGGTCTCAAACTCCTGATTTCAGGTGATCCGCCCACCTTGGCCTCCCAAATTGCTGGGATTGCAGATGTGAGCCACCGCACCCAGCCTATTTTGCCTATTTTTAAAAAATTAAGGTTCATTCTCCAGAAGATTGCTTTGGAACATTCCAAAACAGAGCTAATGCTTGAAAAGCAGCAGTTTAGATTATTTGTTTTAAATAGTTACGTTATAATATAAAGATTTAAAGGTAAGTTTTATTAATAGATTTATGTAAATAAACACACAAAGGTAAAGTGTGCCTGGTGGTACAGGTAATCTACTGGGTAACCTCAGATTTGGAGGTGATAATCCAAATAAATGTTTGGCTTCGCTGATTGCTTTCTGGTGAAATAGATTTCCTAAAACATTTCCAGAAGATCAGCTAAGGCATAGCCTACTTTGATACCTCCAAGTTTCTCTGCAGAGTTTCTTGGGAGGTAGCAGAATAGTAAATAGTGCATTTAGAAGTTCCATGAGGGCAAAGACCTTGTCTGTTTTGTTCAAATTACAGTTCTGCCCTATTCTAGTCATATATCCACGGCCAAATTTCATTTCATTTCTGTACTCCACTGGTATATTGAGAGGAGACAGTGGAGGCAAGGGCTGCAGCAAAAAGACCAATTATGAGACTGTTGTGGTCAAAAAAGGCAAGAAATAATAACAGATTAGAGGGGTGATAGCAGTGGACAATGTGGAGGACTTTCTTATTAGCCATTTTTACAGATACATGAAGCTCAGTAGCTTCCTCAAGGATGGACAAGTAGGTGTATGGCCAGGCTAGGTGTATAGGTTAGGGTACTCTAAACTACAAGTAACAGAAAGTTTGACTCTGAGTGGTTTAAATATTAAGTCAACGTCTTGACTCACAACAGTGAAGTCCAGAGGTTGGATGGGTTTCAGAGTTGTGTAATCTGGTGTCTTTGCTCAGCTTCATTGCTCTTTTGTCTTCCTCAGTGTTTTGGCCTCATTCTCAAGCCTGCTTCCTATGTGTTAGAAAAAGAACTGTAGTGGTTTCAGGCTGCACAGTCACACACTACAACATCCCTGCATCTGAATGGTAAAAGGACATCTTGGAGATTGTGTGTGAGCATCTTTTCTTTACACTAGAGGAGCCTCTGTCGGTGTAGGAATTGACACTATTTTGCTTGAAAAGCCGTTCAAGTTGGGTCTTGTAAGGTAAAAATTGGCTTTCATCTTACATGTACTTTTGAAGCATCTACACATGGAGAGACATTTGAGATTGAGGTTCCTTGTGAATTGAAGGAGGTGCTTTTATATTTGCCCTCTTTCCCAATCAACTTTATGGGGGATGATTTTTAACTTTGAAAGGTCAGGGACTAGCCAACATAAGCAAATTTTTGTTAACAACTCTCTTAGTGCCATTATTTCCACATTATTTGCCCATAAGGCAGATACAGTAATCAGTCTTCATTGTATAGACAGTGCAATTTCCCAGGTTCTAAATTGAAAGTATTTGTTGTGCTGATAAAATTATTGCCTTCAGGCAAAAACTAAATTGTATGTTTTTATGCACCCCCCAGCCCCTTCTTGCTTTTTGCCTTTGCTGTTCAAAAATGAGAGTACTTAGAGTGTCATTGTTTATGGGTACTTAATTATTTTGGAGGATATATGACAACATAATACATAAGGGAAGCATTATTATTGAGAAAGTCTTCTTGGGACTTTTTTATTTTGCAAATTATGACTGCCATAAATTATGGTCATCTTACAAAATGTGATTCAGTTGATTTTTAGTCCTTAAAAACAAAATCTTCAAGAACCAGGTAGATTTCAAACATTCAATTTCTTCTTGAAATTTTATTTTAAAAAGGCTGATGACATGAATAAAAATGTAACCTAATTATTTGCTTCTGTTGTTCTACATTTCCTTGTTCTTTTCTGTGAGAAGTTTGATAAAGGAAAAATTTCAATTTGTACTCTTCAGTTTTTAGTACCACTAAGATATTTTCTTCAAGTCAGTAAATTAGATGGCTTTGAAGGTTAAGTAATTTATCTCACTCTTGTCCCTCTTCTGTGCCCTGCCTCATATATTCCTATTCTATGTTGCAGCTACAGCAGTCTTGTACATTTGTTTTTTTCATAGTCATTTTTCCCCCCATTCCTGAGTGTTTTTATCCTCCTTTTCTACCTATCAACCTTCTGATTATCCTCATGCAGTTAAGACCTGAGTACCTAATTTTCAAATATTATAGTCATTATGGGTAACTCCAGCATCTTTGCAGACAAGGATAATCAGTCCAGTCTCAGATCTTTAGAGTTCCTTGGCTATCTGGAGTCTATGTTAACAATACATTCCTGTAGGCTCCCTCTACAGAATTGTAGAGGGAATTGTTTGATTCAGAAATCTTACAGTAATTTACAATTACATCCCTTGATCACCTCTGAATTAAATTCTGGTGTTCTCTGTGTCAATCTAGATTACAAACTGGTGGTCTGGTGGCCTGTCTACTTCCTATAGATATATTTTATTTAACCACCTTTGGAGATTTAAAGAAAAATTAACCAACATAGTCTCTATCATTCCCCTTTTGTTTTATCCTCTGCTGCTTTATATATTTACTGAATTTAATCTATTCTAAGGCTCACATCTTTTTACTTTATAACAGCTTTGAAATAGCGGTGTTGCTTTTGATGGTGTGTTATACTTTAATTGGCAGGGCTTATTTTTGTTTTGCATTTTGAAAAATGTTTCTTACTGTTACAAAAAATAACAGTATCTTTTGCAATTGAGAGTTTTTCAGATTTGATAAAGTACAGTATATTACCTTACTGGCCCATTAAAGCATTTGAGTTTGCAACATTTATGTCTCAGTGTAAAGACCTCTACCTTTTTTTAGCTCTCTCCCTTTCCTTTTTCTAAAGTCTTTAAGATCTCTGTTCCTGTGATTCTTTTGTTTGTTTGTTTTTGAGACAGAGTTTTGCTCTTGTCACCCAGGCTGGAGTGCAATGGTGCAGTCTTGGCTCACTGCAGCCTTTGCCTCCTGGGTTCAAGCGATTCTCCAGCCTCAGCCTCCTGAGTAGTTGGGATCACGGGTTCCTGCCACAACGCCTGGCTAATTTTTGTATTTTTTAGTAGAGACAGGCTTTTGCCGTGTTGACCAGGCTGGTCTTGAATTCCTGACCTGAGGTCATCTGCCCACCTTGGTCTCCCAAAGTGCTGGGATTACAGGCGTGAGCCACCGCACCCAGCTTTTGTTTCTTTTTGTACCTGTTTGACGTGCCTTTCTATATCATCTGATATTGTTTTGTTTTTTTCTCAATTTATTTGAGGTATATAACGTTTGTGAATTTTTTATGATATAACCACATTTTGTGGGTAAACTCAGTAATAATGTATGATTCAGTTTTTTAAAATGCTCATGTATATAATGTAAGTTTCCTACTTTTCATCTTGAGGTAGTTTTGGTAAGGTATTTATTTTTAAGAGTTTGTTTTGTTTATTTTGTGATTTTTTGAGATCAGTTTGTTTATATATATGTAATTTTTTTTCTTTTAAACCTTTGCTGATTTGTTCTTCTATTTCTCTTTGTTTTTCTAATATTGGGTATTAAGACTCTTTTTTTTGTGATCAAATATCAGTGGAATGCCAAGTACAGTGGCTCACGCCTATAATCCCAGAGAGTGCCAGGTGGGTGAATCACTTGAGCCCAGGAGCTGGAGACCAGCTTGGGCAACATGGTGAGACGTCTCTACAAAAAAAAAAAAAAAAAAAATTTTAAATTAGCCAGGCATGGCTGTGCACACCTGTAGTTCCAGCTATTTGGGAAGCTGAAGTGGGAGGATCGCTTGAGCCTAGGAGGTCAACGCTGCTGTGAGCCATGATTGTGCCCCTGTACTCCAGCCTGGGTGACAGCAAGACCCTGTCTCAAAAAAAAAATTAAAATAGCAACAACAAAAATTCAGTGGAACATTTTTTGTTGTTGTTTTTCTAGAAACCAACTATCCCTTTATTTCAACCTTTTCATATCAGTTTGCTTTTGGTATATCTCTTGCAAATGGCATACAGTAGGTTTTCTTTAAAAAAAAAAAGTCCTGTTTGTAATGAAAATTTTGTCTATTTACATTTATTATGATTAATGATATATTTGGACTTGTTTCTGCCATATTAGTTTTTGTATTCCATGTCCTGTATCTCTATGCCTTACTGTCCCCTTTCTTTTTTTACCCTTTAAAAATATTGGTAGAGTTTTTTGTTTCTTATTTTCTTTTTCTATTTCTACTGGTGTGTTAGAACAAATTCAAACTTTAACCCCCTCCTGAACTCTACAAGCACTCCTTATCTCTTATTACTTCCCCCAAACTTATTTGGCCGTGTAATCAAACTGAACTGAAACATTTCGGCCAGTTTAAAAAAACAACAACAACAAAACCATGAAATTCACTGTAACCAGAGGTGACCCAGTTTACCTGAGCCAGAATGATAAGAAAGTTCTGTTTTAACTCTATAAGGAGAGTAACTTTGTAATGAATAATCTGCTTTTTATTCCCTGTTTGTGCTTTCTTAACCCCTTTTCTGCTTAGAAAGCCAGCCCCCTCTGCTTAGCTCAGCAGAACACGCATTCTATTTTAAAGAATGAGATGTTACAGAATTGCAAACAAAAGTCAGTTTGATCTTTAAACTGAAAGTCAGTTTGATCTTTAAACTAAATCTGTTGTAATTTTGTCCTTTAACAATGGTATTGTCATCAGCAGTGGATTCTGAGTAGGCCCTAGAATGTTCGCCACTCCTACCCTCACCCCAAACAGTGTAATTTATGTTAGTTACACTATGTGGGTTTAATTATGAGTTATATAAAGAGACATACAATCTTTTAGTGGCAGAGAATACCTTTTTTTCTCCTTGACTTTTTTGTTTGTTTGTTTTTCTTGAGACGAGTTCTCACTGTGTTACCTAGGCTAGTCTCAGACTCTGGGCTCAACTGATCCTCCCGCCATGGCCTCCCAAAGTGTTGAGATTACAGGCGTGAGCACAGCACCTTGCCTCATTGATTTTCAATGTTAATTGAAAAGTAATTGTCTCCAAAACCCAGTTCTCTATCCACTTCTAATGGAGTGGATTATTGGGTTATGTTTCTTAGAGTCCATTAATTTCCTTCTCTGGGAAGAGTGCTGCTACTGCAGTGGGAATCAATATGTATTATGTATAGTGTGAGAATTCAATATAAAGTGAGTGAGGCTCAGAGTCCCAGGGAGGGAGTTGCCTCAGGCAGAGACAGCTTTGACCCATAGTCATCTCCATGCTGGTGACTGTTGACATAAAGGACAAGGACCAGCCTTGTGACTCCTGGCTTGCATATTTACTTGTGGGGGTAGTGGTTACTGCCTTTGGACACTTGGCCTTTGTCTTTTCTTTGGAAATATTTTATGGCTTTAGTCATTGTGAATAATGAGTAGTACATATAGGCAGTGAATCCTCATCTGTGTGAATAGCACCCTTTCGTGTTTTGTGTCTGTGTGTGTGTGTGTGTGTGTGAGAGACGGAGTTTTGCTCTTGTTTCCCAGGCTGGAGTGCAATGGCACAATCTCAGCTCACTGCAACCTCCGCCTCCTGGGTTCAAGCGATTCTCCTGCCTCAGCCTCCTGAGTAGCTGGGATTACAGGCATGCACCACCACGCCCAGCTAATTTTCGTGTTTTTAGAAGAGACGGGGTTTCTCCATGTTGATCATGCTGGTCTCAAACTCCCGACCTCAGGTGATCCACCAGCCTCAGCCTCCCAGAGTGCTGGGATTGCAGGTGTGAGCCACCATGCCCAGCCATGAATGGCACTATTTCGTGTTTTATGTAATACCTTTAGAAGTTTGCTTTGTGGACAAGTGAAAGAGAGTGACTGGTTATTTCTGTAGGATTTAGTATGTACAACTTTCTTTGTAGCTTCAGAATATAGTTTAATATCTTTTATTCAGTGTAGTCAAACATTACTTAAAGCTCTTTGGGAAATATCCTTGGCAGAAAGTATCAAAATGTATCAATTGAGGGATCCAAATGGTAATAAAATTTTGGAGACTGTTAAAGCAATATACCTTGAATATTTGGGGAGGAATGATAGGGATGGAGTATTGGGGGTGGGTTAGTTTTTAGAGAATAACATCGTATCACTTAGCTTTATTTAGAGCTTCGCTTCTGGTGTTTCAGATTAGAAAAATTTCCATTTCTTCTTCCTATTTTTTTTTTTTTTTTTTGAGACAGGGTCTTGCTCTGTCACCCAGGCTGGAGTCCAGTGGCGTGATCTTGGCTCACTGCAACCTTCACCTCTGGTCTCAGGCGATCCTCCCACCTGAGCCCCCTGCATAGTTGGGACTACAGGCGTGTGCCACCACTCCTGGCTAATTTTTTTTGAACTTTTTTATTGGAGACGAGGTCTCACTGTGTTGCAAAGCTGGTCTTAATCTCCTGAGCTCAAGGGATCCTCCCGCCTCGACCTCCCAAAGTGCTGGGATTACAGGTGTGAGCCACCACACCTGGCCAATTTCTTATTATTAATACAAAGTGTCTTACTTTAAACTTTTAAGTTTATTTTTAAAATTCAAGCCTAGGAATAACTTTTGTGAGAAAGGCAGAGTAGGTGTTTTTATCTCAGGTGAACAGGTAAGAATAATGAGGTTTAGAAAGGTTTAATGACTGACCAAGGTTTTATAAGGAAGTAAGCAGCAGAATTGTGTTCACATATTTTTCTAAGTCCTAGGTTCTTTATACCATGTAGAAATACCCTGTTTATATCATCAAGCTGTTTATCAAACTCAAATGAGAATAACACATTATTTATAGAATAAAGGTTTTTGTTTGTTTGTTTTTGTTTTTTCTTCTTGAGACAGAATTTCTCTCTGTTGCCCAGGCTGGAGTGCAGTGGTATGATCTTGGCTCACTGCTGATCACAGTGTACTCCAGCACTGCCTCCCAAACTCAAGTGATCTTGCCACCTCAGCCTTCCTGAGTAGCTGGGACTGCTGGTACATGCCAGTATGCCCAGCTATTTTTTGTAGTTTTTGTAGAGATGGGATTTCACCATGTTGCCCAGTCTGGTCTTGAACTCCTGAGCTCAAGCAATCTTCCTGCCTCGGCATCCCAAAGTGCTGGGATTACAGGTGTGAGCCACTGTGACTGGCCTAAAGTATTTTCATGTTCATTACTTTATTTGACCTTTACAACAGCTGTATCTAAGCCTTTGAGGTAGATGGAATCCCAGGTCACACAGTTACGTGTTTTTGAGCCATGACAGAAACCTAGTTTTCCAAACTTTAAATTTTGTGTTCTTGGCCAGGCATGGTGGCTCACACCTGTAATCCCAGTGCTTTGGGAGGCCGAGGTGGGTGGATCACGAGGTCAGGAGATAATGTTCCTTTAAGACTAGATAGTAAATGATATTAACATATATTTTCTTCCTAGTTAATATTTTTCTCTTCTTAAAGCATTCCGACTCTCCGTGGAGTAATTACCAGCCAGGAGACTGTCAGTAAATAATATGTAATAATAGAACATATTCTTCCCCTAGTAAAACTTCTTGCTGATATTATTGCAATTGACAGTTTTCATCAATGCAACTCCAAACTGGTAGACAGGACCCTATCATGTGCCTTATAATGATGATAACAATAATAGTATGAACCATTTACTTGCTTGATGGATTCATAGATTTATTCTTCCAATATTCATTTGGTGCCTTCTAGGCCAGGTATTCTGCTGGGTGCTAGGAATGTCCTTGTGAGCAAGACTAATTCCTACTCCCCTGGAGCTAACAGTCAAAGAAAACAGATAATTTAGCAAATAATTATAATAATGAGTAAAGTAGGTATGATTGAGGAATTAAAGGAATATTTGGGTAATATATGGGAGGAGGCTGGAGGGAAAACTGTGTAGAAAAACTTTCCAGAGGAAACAAAATTTAAACTGAACTCCAGGAAGGTATAAAAAGAGATAAAGAAAAGTAATCCAGACCAAGAGAACAGTAAGTGTGAAGACCTGAAGGTGAAAGAAAGCATGGCAAGCCTGAGTCCAAAACTCCAATAAGACTGGAGAATTGTGCAGATGATACTGAGGAGGGAGGCAGTCACAGCCAAGTAGTGCCCTGTAGACTACAGAAAGGATTTTAGACTTTATCCATTGCAGAATTGTAAGAGAGAAAGGAACCATTTAAAAAAGTTATTTTTGGCCGGGTGCGGTGGCTCACACCTGTAATCCCAGCACTTTGGGAGACTGAGGCGGGTGGATCACCTGGGGTCAGGAGTTCGAGACCAGACTGACCAACATGGTGAAACCCCATCTCTACTAAAAAAACAAAAATTAGCTGGGCATGGTGGCATATGCCTGTAATCCCAGCTACTCGGGAGGCTGAAGCAGGAGAATTGTTTGAACCCGGGAGGCGGAGGTTGCTGTGAGCTGAGATCATGCCACTGCACTCCAGCCTGGGTGACAGAACGAGACTTCATCTAAAAAAAAAAAAAAAGTTATTTTTGACTTCAGTATTTATTTCGTTAAACCCACATGGGTTATCACTCAGAAAACAGGTACTATATATGATATTTACATTAATATAACGTTAATCAAGGGGGACAAAACTGAATGAAAGGGAGACCAATTAGGAGGATGTTATAGGATGATGGTGGCTTGTGCCTGGGGAAGTAGAAGTGAATTGACAGATTAAAGATAGGTATTTTGGAAGTAGAATTGACAGAGCTTGATGAATAATGGATATAGAGAGTGAGAGAAAGTGAAAAATCAAGAATGACCCTGGGTTTGGTGGTACCATCATCAAAATAGAAAACAGAGTAGGAGCGAGACTGAGTAGAAAGATAAGCTGAGTTTTAGACATATTAAGACAAGGTAGTTGTATGTATAACTATAGAGGTCTAGTATGGGATAGAGATAACAAATTCGAGATTCATCTGTAAAATATATAGAGAAAGGAGAGTATACAAGCAGAACTTTAAGGACAGTCCACATTTAAGAGTTTAAGGTGATGGAGAATGAGCCTACAAAGGTGTTTAAATGGTGTGTTTGCAGGGATAAGAGGAAGAACAAGAGAATGTGTCTTCATGGCAAGAAAAGTCTTCCAGGACAGAAGAGTGAATGGGTGCTGCTGAACAGTGGAGCCAAAAAAGATAGGTGGACTAAAAATGCAGTGATGCTTCATTACACTGGCATTATACATAACATTGGCAGTGTGGCAAGAATGGTTTAAACGGGATGGTAAGATCTGGGGATATTTGTAGAGTGTTGAAGAATGAGTAGGAAGTGAGAAATTAGAGATGTTGGATGTAGATAACTCATTCAGGAAGTGTGGTTGTGAAGGGAAATAAAATTGATAAGGCAATGTTTGAAGAGGGATGTGTAGTTATTAAGGGAATTTATATCCTTACCTCAAGCTGGAATAGACTTGAATGTGTTCAGAATGCTAATCAGGAAGATCATTAAGAACATGAAGACTCAAGAGATAATGAGTAGATCAGAGAAGGCTGAATGGAATGGGCTTCACCTGATACTGTAATGTGTTACCAGGTATTACCAGCCTAGTTGCTAGAAGGTTATGAGTAAAATAATTTATGGTTATCTGTCTAAATGGGAGTACTCTTGCCCCAGCCAAGTTTCCTGATTGTGTAGCTTTTCTCCCCAACCTGCTGTGAATATTCCCTGGGAAAAGGAGGCTTGGGAAATCATTGCTCCTTGGACTACCTTTATGTGGTTGGAGGGCACTTCTTGTTCCACTGTGCCTTAGTTGTCACAGAATGTACTGATCTGGAGTCCTGGGCATCAAATGCAGGCTTTTGTATAGGTGTAAGGAAGTCGGAAGGGATGAATTTCCACAGATACATTTCCATGCCTCTAAACAAATGCAGAGAGGGGCATATATGCATTTTATAAAATTTTATTATTGTTAAGCCAAAACTATACTCTACCATGTTACCCATTTAAATTATTCAAGAAGTCAGAACTGTCATGTAGATTCAAAGAACAAATATTTCCAGTTTTATATAGATTGTTTCAGAAAGTAGAAAAAGAGGATATATTACCTTAGCACATTTTATGAATGTCTTCGTCTGTTCATGCTGCTATAAAAAAAATACCACAGATTGGGTAATTTATAAAGAACAGACATTTATTTTCTTACAGTCCTGGAGTCTGAGAAGTCCAAGATCAAGGTGCTGGCATTTGTGTGGCGAGTGCCTTCTTGCTGTTTCTTCACATGGCGGAGGATGGAAAGGCGAAAAGGGCTGAAAGCTGTATGAAGCCTCTTTTTTCTCTTTTAATTTTGATTTTTTTGAGATGGGGTCTTGCTCTGTTGGCCAAGCTGGCCTCAGACTCCTGGGCTTAAGCGATTCTCCTGCCTCAGTCTCCTGAGTAGCTGAGACTACAGGTGCACATCACCATGCCTGGCTTAAAGCTTTACGAAGGCCTTAATAATTTCTCTTGTTTTTCCTCTTATCCCTGCAAACACACCATTTAAACACCTTTGTAGGCTCATCCTTCATCACCTTAGACCCTTAAATGTGGACTGTCCTTAAAGTTCTGCTTGTACACTCTCCTTTCTCTATATATTTTACAGATGAATCTCAAATTTGTATCTCTATCCCAGATCTTTTTGCTGACCTCCATAGTTGTACATACAACTACCTTGTCTTAATATGTCTAAATGTAAAATGTACAAGAGAGGAGGCTTCATGACCTAATCACCTCCTACAGGCCCCACCTCTTAATACTATCACATTGGATTTTAAAGTCCAGTGTGAATTTTGGATGAGACACAAACATTGAAACCTTAGCAATGAGGATAGCATAAATATGATGTCAAAATTGGACAAGAACATTTTGAGAAGAGAAAGTATATAGGCCAGTCTTACTTACTAATATACAGGCAAATATCCTAACTAAAAGTTTCTAGGCCTAGATACTTTTATTAGTGAAAACTGTTAATATTTAAGGAAGAAATAACACCAGTCTTACATAAATTCTTTCAGAAAATAGAGGAGTATGGAACAGTTCCCTGTCAGTTTTAGGAGACAGGCATAATTGTGATACAAAAATCTGACAAAGACACAAGAAAATTAGAGATTATTATCCTTTATGAAAATAGGTGTAAAAATCATTAATGAGATATTAGCAAATAGAATCTAGCAATGTATTTGATAAAGTTGAATTTAAGCTGGGCACGGTGACTCACACCTGTAATCCCAGCACTTTGAGAGGCCAAGGTGGGTAAATCACCTGAGGTCAGGAGTTTGAGTCCAGCCTGACTAACATGGTGAAACCCCATCTCTACTAAAAATACAAAAATTAGCCAGGCATGGTGGCACACACCTGTAAACCCAGCTACTTGGGAGGCTGAGGCAGGAGAATCACGTGAACCCGGGAGGCAGAGGTTGCAGTGAGTGGAGATCACACTACTGCACTCCAGTCTGGGTGATGGAGCAAGGCTCCATCTCAAAAAAAAAAAACACCTTGAATTTAACTCAGAATTGCAAAATTAGTTTAATCTTAGAAAATCAATCACTGTAATTTGCCACATTAACAGCAGAGAAAAACTATGTAAGCATTTCAGTAGATGCAGAGAAAGTATTTGACATAATCCATGCCCATTTGTGAGAAAGACTATGAACAAATTAGGAATAGAAGAGAACTTGTTAGAAAGTTATCCATGAAAAACCTATAACTAACATAATATTAAATATTCAAAATGTTAAATGCCTTTCTCCTAAGATTAGATGAGAAGCCAGACAAGGATGTCTACCACTTCTGTTTAACATCTTATAGAAAATTCTAGAAAATGGAAAGAAGTAAAACTCTCCCTATTAATAGAAGATATGATTGTTTATATAGAAAAATTCTAAGGAATATATGAAACAGTTATGATTAATAATGGTTTTACCAAAGTATGGGATACATGATCAATATAAAAATTAATTACATTTCTATATACATGCAAGCAATTGAAAAATGAAATAAAAGGTTTTATTTATAATAGCTTTAAAAAATCTACTTAGGGATGAGCTTCATAAAAGGAGTTTTTGTTAAAAACGGTAAAACATTGCTTAGAGTAATTAAAGTACTCGGTAAATGGAGAAATACTATGTTCATGTATTGTAAGACTTGATATTTTCAGATATCACTTCTTCCAAATTGATCTATAATCCCAGCAGGCTTTTTTTGGTAAAAATTAACAATTGGATTCAGAAATTCAAATTGAAATGAAGAATCTAGAATATCTAAAGCAATCTTGGAAAATAACAAAGTTAAAGGACTGTATAATCCGACTTCATGACTAAATATAAAACTACAGAATCATGACAGTGTGGTGCTTGCATAGGGCAGAAAAATAGATCAGTAGTATGCAATAGAGAGCCTAGAAAGGTTTCAAAAAAATTTGTTAGGGAAAGGACAATGTTTTCAATAAATGCTATTGAAATAAATGGATATCCGTATGAATAGTTTCATCTCACGTATTACCTCAAAATTAATTTTCACTCATCTAAAGGCACCACTGGCCTGGCGTGGTGACTCACACCTGTAATACCAACACTTTGGGAGGCCGAGGCAGGTGGATCACCTGAGATCAGGAGTTCTAGACCAGCTTGACCAATATGGTGAAAATCCGTCTCTACTAAGAATACAAAAATTAGCTGGGCGTGGTGATGGGTGCCTGTAATCCCAGCTACTCTAGAGACTGAGGCAGGAAAATCACTTGAACCCGGGAGATGGAGGTTGCGGTGAGTCGAGATCGCACCACTGTGCTCCAGCCTGGGTGACAGAGCGAGACTCCATCTCAAAAAAAAAAAAAAGAAAAAGGCACCACCAATAACTTTAGTAGACAAGCCATAGATTAGAACATATTTACAAAACGTACGTGACACAGGACTTGTATTTAGAAGATTATGAAGAAATCTTACAATTCAATAGCAAAAAGATAACTCAAGTTTTAAAAAGGTAAAAAAATTTTAAGATACTTCACAAAGGAATATATATTGATGGTTAATAGGCACATGAAAAGATACTCAACATCATTAGTCATCAGGAAAATGATTAAAGCCACAGTGAGATACCCCTACACACCTAAATGGCTAAAATGTAAAATGACTAAAATATAAAAAACTGATACCATATATTGGCATGAATGTAGAGCAGTTGGAACTTTCTTATATTATTAATGTAAGTGTAACATGTATTAGCTAGAATGTGAAGCAGTTGAAACTCTCATACATTGTTCATCGGAGTGTAACATGGTATAATCACTTTAGAAAAAGGTCTGGTAGCTTCTTATAAAACTAAACATATATCTACCCTTTAACCAAGTAATGTTACACTTTTAGGGATTTACCCAAGACAAATGAAATATAGCTTGTCAAAAAGACCTGTTACAGGAATGTTAATAGCTGAAAAATGGAATTGGAGAAAGGATAAATTAACTGGGGTATATTCATATTGCTATTGTTACTTGCAACAACATTGATGAATCTCACAAATACTATGCTGAGTTGAAGAAGCCTATGTAAAAAGGTTTATATTTGTATGGTTCCATTCATAGGAAGTTTTGAGGAAGTAAAAGTAATCTGTGGTGACATAATGAGAATAATATTTGCTTGGGGTAGGAAGATAGTGGTTTGTTGGGGATTTACAAAGAAAGGACATGGTGGAACTATCTGGATTGATGGACATGTTCTGTATTTTGATAGAGATTTAGGTTGGCTGGGTGCAGTGGCTCACACCTGTAATCCCAGCACTTTGGGAGGCTGAGGCGGGCGGATCACGTGAGGTCGGGAGTTCAAGACCAGGCTGACCAACATGGAGAAGCTCCGTCTCTACTAAAAATACAAAATTAGCTGGGCGTGGTGGCGCATGTCTGTAATCCCAGCTACTTGGGAGGCTGAGACAGGAGAACCACTTGAACTCGGGAGGTGGAGGTTGCAGTGCCCCAAGATTGCACCATTACACTCCAGCCTGGGCAACAAGAGTGAAACTCTGCCTCAAAAAAAAAGATTTAGGTTATCTGAGTATATGTACTTACCAGACTTATCAATCGGCATACGTGAGATGAAGTAATTTAAGATTTGTACAATTGAATGTTTGTAAATTTACCTAGAAAAACACACAAAAGAATTGCAATCAAATACTGAATTTTAGCAAAAATAATTTTGTAAAGTAAGTGAATTTTACAAAAATAAGGCATATTAAACTTATTGTGAAAAGTAAACCGGCTGGGCGTGGTGGCTCACACCTGTAATCCCAGCACTTTGGGAGGTCAAGGCGGGAGGATCACTTGAGGCCAGGAGTTTGAGGCCAGCCTGGCCAACATGGCAAAATACTAAAATACAAAAATACAAAAAAATTAGCTGGGCGTTGTGGTGCATGCCTGTAATCCCAGCTACTCAGGAGACTGAGGCAGGAGAATCGCTTGAACCCAGGAAGTGGAGGTTGCAGTGAACTGAGATCGGCCAGCCTGGGCGACAGTGTGAGACTCCATCTCAAAAAAAAAGAAAAGAAAAAAGCAAATCTATAAAACTTTTCGAAGAAAATATAAGCACATGTATTCATGACTGTGTAATCAGGGATATATTTCTTACATGGACAGTTGCTTGGAGAACAATTTGGAATATCCAGTACTTTATGACTCAGTAGTTCAACGTCCAAGAAATATTTTCTACATGTGCACTAGGAAACAACTACAAGAATGTTTACAGGAGTATTGTTTTAATGGAGAAGAAAAAGATGGAAACAAAATTAAATTTCTATTTACTAGAGAATAGATAAATAAATATTGGTATATTCATAGACTGGACCACACTGTCTGAAGATTAGTAAACTAAAGTGAAATATATCCGCATGGGTGAATCTCCCAGTTTTCATAATGTTGGCTAATGTCAGCAGAGGAATACATATAATATTATACCATGTATATATAATTTTAAAACATGTAAAACAATACTTATTTTTTATGAATCCAAAAACACATATGGAAAATATAAAAAACAAATTAAGAATAGTTGTTAATTTAGGACTGGTAGGAGGTGGGACTTGATATACTTGGAAAGCAAGTCACAGTGGCCCCAACTGTTATTGTAAAGGTTATTTCTTACGCCAGTGGTGTGTGAAGTCATCTCTTTGTTATATTATTTCCTATACTATTTTAATTTTCTAATTATCACCCACTGCTCTAATCCCATTTCATTCCTTCTGTATGCTTGCCACCAATGCCCTTTACAATTCAGCAGCAGTTAACGGCTGGCCTAGCATGCCTGTAATCTACACTGGGGAGATGGTTCCATCTAGTGGGAAAAATGTTGCATGGGACATTCCTTTTAGGAAGGAAGATTAAAGAAGTAATAGTTTGCCTGAGTCTAAGAGGCCGGGCACGGTGGGTCATGCCTGTAATCCCAGCACTTTGGGAGGCCGAGGCGGGTGGATCATGAGGTCAGGAGATCGAGACTATCCTAACACGGTAAAACCCCGTCTCTACTAAAAATACAAAAAAAAAAAAAAAAAGCCACGTGTGGTGGTGGTTGCCTGTAGTCCCAGCTACTCGGGAGGCTGAGGCAGGAGAATGGCGTGAACCCGGGAGTTGGAGCTTGCAGTGAGTCGAGATCGCGCCACTGCACTCCAGCCTGGGAGACAGAATGAGACTCTATCTCAAAAAAAAGACAAAGAAAAAGTTATTATTTAGAAATATATGACCTTTTCCATTATTAAGATAATACTGTGGATTTCCTAGGACATTTAGGTAGACCAACAGGTCTCAGATGGGTTCTTATTTCTAACTTGCATATGTTTTGTTTTTCAGAAAGAGTTGAGCCTTCCAAGAAGAGGCAGCTTGTAAGTAGATGATTATTACCATTATGATTATGATCTCCTACTTAGGAACCCCTCTTGGGAACATTTCCCACTGTCATGTGGAAGAATCCCACTCAGAAATATTTCTTTCTGTGTACTCGTATCTGAGCTAGGGAAGCCAGCAGGCCAACTGACTTCTCCCACTAGGTCAGATTTTCCCTCCTCCCCATTCCTCTCCACCTCCAAATCCCTCCTCTATCTCAGTTTTTGCGTAACATTTTGGGAAAGTTACAACTTAAATGTTCACCACAGTCTTACACTTGTGCTTTGGGATTTACTGAGTTTTAGTAGCCTCGAGCTAAGGAGATAGGAATGTTAAAATGGAAACCCTTTGCATTTACATCTATCCCGTAGCATGGTATGATGAGAAGACCAACTTTTCTGATAAGTTGAGGCAAGGGCAGCTAAGTTTGGAGACTACGTTGAATGGAATAGGTTCCCAACCTGTTTGGTTTTTTTCTGGCTTCAGGATTAGGGGAGATGAACAAATAGTCTTTGTCCCTGGATTTTAATTTCTTATATTCTCTTGGACTGCTTTTCCTCTAGGAATTCGGTTGGGGCAGTATTAGAAATTTGGCCAATCAGAATCACCTGGAATGCTTGTTAAAGTGCGGAGTGTGAACTTAATACATTAAAATCTCTATGTTGGGGCCCAAAAACCTGTACTGTATATACCTACAACATACTCATCTTTACCATGATTTACTAGTAAAGTCACATCTGGGGAACCCTAAGGAAATAGAGCTGTGATAAAACAATGGCTTTTAAACTTTTCCTTAACAAAAAAAGAGATGAATTAAGGAGGAGATCACAACAAGATTTATATTTATGTATTAAGTATACTTTACGTACACATCATATGCAGTTTTTAAATGTATGAAACACATAGTCATTCTTTCTGTTACTGTCCATTTTAGGATTTTGTTTTGTGAAAAATGCTCTCGTGATTAAACTTTCCTCTGAGATTTTTGTGTAGCCTTGTGGGCTGTTTACGAAAGCTTATTTTCGTTTGATATGAAGAGACTTGAGTCAGAAAACTCATAAGGTTCAGTCTTGACCATGCCATTTAACTAGCTTTATAAACCTAGACAAATCACTTTATCTTCCTAAACCTCAGTTGCCTTATCTATAAAATGAAAATAATGTTACCTGTGTTTTCTTCTTAATAAGCCTGTTAGAAGGATCATTTAATGTATGTATAGTGCTTTATTACTTATAGTTTAATTTTAATATATATTAGTTTTAGAATTCTTAATGGGTTAAATTTGGATGAATTCTATTATTTAAGAGGCACGTTTTAAATTTTAAATTCGGTTTCTAGCAGTGAATATCAGGTCTAGCTTCACAAGTGTCCTGAGTCTTCTGTAAATGGCAAGGGCTCTCCCAGGACTCTTAGAGGAATGATACACCAAGTAGGTATGCATAACTGAAAAGGAGTAGCTTTTCAGCATCATAGCAAATATTTGTACTTGGTCATTTTTCTACTATTTCTGCCCTCCCCCCCTCTTTTTTTTTTGGTTCCTTCTATTTGAAAACTGTCTGAGATTTGCCTTTTCTTAGTATTAAGCGAAATAAATTAAGACCTGAGACAGGTAGCTTCTTGCAGGAATGTGTGTCCTCAATGAATGAAGTTGCTGAGAAGAAGGAGAAGGAGGAGTATTCTTATTTTTATGTTATGTCAAAATAATTTTTTGGTTATTTTAGTGATATCTAAAGTTAGGCCTACTCTAACTGCCTTAAAAATGTTTAATTAATAAGGGTCAGAAATAGATTTTCCCTCCCCTTTTTGATAAAGTAACTCACATTTAGACAATTGATCACTCAGTAAATACACATTAATACCTACTCTGGGTCAGGTGCCATGGCTCACGCCTGTAGTCCCAACACTTTGGGAGGCCAAGGTAGTTGGATCACCTGAGGTCAGTAGTTCGAGACCCGCCTGACCAATATGGTAAAACCCTGTCTCTACTAAAAGTAAAAAAAAATTAGCCGAGCTAATTCTAAAGTTCTAAAGTTACTTGTATTGTTTACCCAGGCTAGAAGAGTTTTATATTTTACTTTTTCATAATTGAAGCAGCCCTGAATGGTTTTTCTTGCTCAATGCTATGGAGGGGGCCTCTTTTTGGTGATTCCTTTCAAATAGGATTTTTTCTTTTATTATTTTTTATTTATTTATTTTATTATT
>NW_012111586.1:4166763-4168146 GCF_000951035.1 Colobus angolensis palliatus
AATACAAAAAAACTAGCCGGGCGATGTGGTGGGCGCCTGTAGTCCCAGTTACTCAGGAGGCTGAGGCAGGAGAATGGCGTAAACCCGGGAGGCGGAGCTTGCAGTGAGTCGAGATCGCGCCACTGTACTCCAGCCTGGGCGACAGGGCGAGACTCCGTCTCAAAAAAAATAAATAAATAAATAAATAATGCTTATGTCTCCAGTTACCTGACCTAGACTCTACATTTGGGAGCTTAATGTAAATAATGCTTATGTCTCCAGTTACCCTGAAAGTAAAGCTTTTCTAATACCCATTAGGCTTAAGATAATTTTCCTCATATTTCATGAAATGTCTTGCTTTATTTCTTAGAGGCTATGAGCAGTCAATTGAGATAACGCACTGTAGGAGTGGAGAGGTTGCTGCTGGTTGCATTCATCATGGGGTATGTGTATATGTGTGTGTTGATATTATTAACATTGCTGGCTTGTAGTCTTTAGTGCCCTTGGGGATAGTTAACCTTTTGTTTTGTCAGCTTACTTATTTGGGTAGTGGACTTGGATACCAGATATTGGATGAAAGTAAATGTCTGGTGTCTGCAGTGATAGGCACTGCATAGTGGGCAGGGAGGAGTTCCTGGGCCTCAGGGATGCGATGCCTCAAACTTTGCTCCTGTGAAACTGACAGCGTCATGTACTTTCCCATTCTGATGCAACTTGATGCCTGAATCAATGCTTCTGGAAATTGTGCTAAAAAGAGATACCACCTGCTGCATACACATAGTAAACCCTTTGTTGAGGTATCAGTAGTGTCTGATATAGGACTTCAGTTTTTCTGTGGGGCTTTGAAAATCAGGAAATTTTGCAACCTTTCAAGACTCTGAATGCCAGAGTGATAGCTTTGTGTTACATTTAAGACCCTGTCTTTTAAAAATTGGTCTTATATTGGAAGTAATTTTATATAGGTTCTCTTAAGTGTCCAATGGGAAGGCAGGACATAGCAGAGGTTGGGAGGGAAGTAGACGTAGTCATCACTCATATCTCTACAGGGAACCATTTTGTTGTTAAAAAATGGACTTAGTTGTCAGTGAGCTCTGCCTGTGTAGGTGGGATCTGAAAATCCTTGAGAACCCGTTTTTGTTACTGTATGTTGAGAATAGTTATTGTTATGCTCATTATCCCCACATTTGTATTGCTAGATCTCATAACTGTCCATTCACCATAATGTGACTGGATATCTCAGAGATATCTGAACTGTAGCATTTATGAATCTGAAGTCATTGTCTTTCTCAAAACTCAGGTCCTCTCTTACACTCTAGCTTACTAAATGGTACTGCTTCCTCAAGGTAGGAAATTTAGTTATTCTTGTTGCTGTGCTCTTCCTCACACTCACAAGTCTTTTCTTTT
>NW_012111586.1:4168606-4186420 GCF_000951035.1 Colobus angolensis palliatus
AAACTCCGCCTCCTGGGTTCATG
This sequence comes from Colobus angolensis palliatus, assembly GCF_000951035.1. NCBI lineage: Eukaryota > Metazoa > Chordata > Mammalia > Primates > Cercopithecidae > Colobus > Colobus angolensis. The sequence goes on from NW_012111586.1 coordinate 4,168,630, forward strand.
CCATTCTCCTGCCTCAGCCTCCCAAGTAGCTGAGACTACAGGCGCCCGCCACCACGCCTGGTTAATTTTTTAAATTTTTATTAGAGATGGGGTTTCACCGTGTTAGCCAGGATAATCTGGATCTCCTGACCTCGTGATCCGCCCGCGTCGGCCTCCCAAAGTGCTGGGATTACAGGTGTGAGCCACCTCGCGCTGGGCTTTTTTATTATATATTTTTTGGGACAAAGTCTTGCTCCCTCACCCGGGCTGGAGTGCAATGGCACAATCTCGGCTCACTGCAGTCTCTGCCTCCCAGGTTCAAGTGTTTCTTCCGCCTCAGCCTCCTGAGTAGCTGGGGCTACAGACGCGTGCCAACACACCCGGCTAATTTTTTGTATCTTTAGTAGAGATAGGGTTTCACCATGTTAGCCAGGATGGTCTCAATCTGACTTTGACTTTGTGATCCGCCCACCTCCCAAAGTGCTGGGATTACAGGCTTGAGCCATAGTGCCTGACTGGTGTTCTCTCTTTCTTTATACTACCACTGGTGTGTCCAGATAGTCCCAGCCATTGTAATCTCCTGCCTCTGCTACTGCCATAACCTCCTAACTGGCTTTTCTTTATGTGGCATTGCTCACCCTATCACTATTACATGATAGTCTACCTATCATATAATAGCCAGGAAAAGCTTTTTAAAATGCGGATTTCATTATTATATATTCATTTAAACTTTTTTGGTGAATATTTTTTTGAAACAAAATCTCACTTTGCCACTCAGGTTGGAATACAGTGGTGTGATCACAGCTCACTGCAGCCCCATCTTTCCTGAGCTCAGGTGGTACTCGCACCTCAGTCTCCCAAGTAGCTGGGACCACAGGTGCACGCCACCACACCCAGCCAAGTTTTATACTTATTGTAGAGATGGGGTTTTGCAATGTTGCCCTGGCTGGTCTTGAACTCCTGGGCTAAAACTATCTGCCTTCCTCGGCCTTCCAAGGTTCTGAGATTACAGGTGTGAGCCTCTGCACCTGGCCTTTGGTGAATTTTTTCTTACTCTTAGGATCACACCTGACTGTCTATACAATGTGGTTGCTATATTTGTCTCCATGTTTTGCACAATATGTTCTCTGTGCCTGGAATTTTTGTTTTGTTTTGTTTTGTTTGAGACAGAGTCTCACTCTGTTGCCAGGCTGGAGTGCAGTGATGCAATCTCGGCTCACAGCAACCTCTGCCTCCCTGGTTCAAGCAATTCTCCTGTCTCAGCCTCCCAAGTAGCTGAGACTACAGCTGCATGCCACGACACCCAGCTAATTTTTATTTTTTTTAGTAGAGACAGGGTTTCACCACATTGGTCAGGCTGGTCTCGAACTCCCAACCTCAGGTGATCAAGCGATTCTCCTGTCTCAGCCTCTGGAGTAGGTGGGACTACAGGTGCGTGCCACTGTGCCAAGCTAATTTTTGTGCTTTTAGTAGAGATGGGGTTTCACCATGTTGGCCATGATGGTGTCAATCTTTTGACCTCGTGATCCACCTGCCTCGGCCTCCCAAAGTGCTGGGATTACAGGCATGAGCCCCCATGCCCAGCCGGAATGTTATTTTTCCGTCTATACCAGTCTAGTTCCTACTCATCTTTCAAGTCCCAGCTTACATCTCACTTCCTTATGAAAGGCTTTCCAAACCTTGCTGTCTGTAAACTAAGTTGGTTTTCCCAGAACATACTTTCATTAAACCCTCTACTTTTTCTTCATAGCTCTTACATCAGTTGTAGATAAAGAACTGTTTGTCTGCCTTCTCCCATTGAGTAGTGTATTAATGTTAGCTCAGGCTGCTGTAACAAAATACCACATGCTTAAATAACAAAAATTCATTTTCTCACAATTATGCAAACTAGGAGTCCAAGAAGGTGACAACATGCTAGGTTTCTGGTAAACCTCTCTTCCTGGCTTGCAGAGAGTGGCCTTCTTGCTGTGTGCTTACATGGCCTTTATGTGGTACACTAGCCTGAGGATAGGGGCATAGATCTCTCTCTTCTTCTTTTTCTTCTTTCTTCTCCCTCCTTCCTTATTTTTTCCTCCATTTTCAAGGCCACCAGTCCTATAGGATTAGAGCCCACCCCATGACCTCATTTAACCTTATTTATTTCCTAAAGAACATATATGGAAATATAGTCAGATTGGGGGTGAAAGCTTTAACATGAATTTTGGGGAGACACAGTTTAGTCCATAGCAGATGGTAAGCTCTGTGAGGTCAGGACACAGCTCATGTTGTGTGGTACAATACGCTGACCCCATGGCCTGCTATAGAGTTTAACACAAATTGGCAATCATTTGAGCTTGTTCCAAACATTGGTGTGGTCTGGCACAAGAATACAAGTAGAGGTATACATGTTTAATCGTTTAAAATAGAGCTACCAAGTTGTAAAATAAAATAAATATGTTTTATCCTCCTACCTCTAGAGATATAGTTGCATAATAACAAATTTTGAAATAGGTGTAAAGCTATTGCTTTTTAAAAAATAGGCACATGTTAAATATTTAACTCATTATTAGTAAGAGAATATGGCAGATATATTAGCCAGTTCAAAGAAGTGAAAGAACCACAAAGTGATATGTGTTATGTGTATGTGTATGTGTAGTGTTGAAATAAATTTATTATTTATTACAAAATTGAGTTTTTCCATGGAGAGAAGGGAAGTCAGTTGCACCTTTACTGTACAGAATTTATCAGCATGCCTATAGACAAATATTATTTTGTGGACCAGATGTACTGGCTCACACCTGTAATCCCAGCACTTTGGGAGGCTGAGGCAGGAAGATCACTTGAGCCCAGGAGTTTGAGACCAGTCTGGGCAATGTAGTAAGACCCTGTCTCTGCAAAAGTTTTTTTTTAAAAAAATTAGCCAGGATGGTGGTGACTGCCTGTAGTCCTAGCTACTTAGGGGGCTGAAGTAGGAAGATTGCGTGAGCCTGGGAGATTGAGCCTGCAGTGAGCCATGATTGTGCTACTGTATTCCACCCTGCATGACAGAGAGAGACCCTGTTTCAAAAAAAAAAAAAAGAAATTATTTCACATAACATCAGTTACTTATAACTTACAGAGTTGTAAAGTAGCTCAAAGACAATAAAAGACAAACTAGAAGAGTATTCTTTGAATAATGCAGAGTCTTTTATTGGAAATATCTCATAACCTTTTTTCTTTTTTAACTTTTTCCAATATTTTTTTTTTTTTTAATAACCTCCTACCTTTTCATCTAAAATAATCTGAAACATTTTTGGTCAAAAAAAAAGGGTGGTCTCATTGGGTTTGGCCTGATTATTTGCATAGTGTAGCCAGAATATTAATTTACCATAAGGCCTTCTTAAGTTTGCTTTGCTGTAAATTTTTATAAAGAATCTCAGATTGGACTTTTAAAGGCCTCTATTATTTGTATTTCGAGGCTAGGAAGGCAAGCGTAAGAAACTATCACATTTCACTTGTAATAACTATAAATTTGGGTGAGTTCCTAAGGTCCTGGGCCTTCCAGGAAGTGACCTTCCTTACCATCTGTAAGTCTGGACCCTGTAAAACCAGATACCAGGCCAATTTTGCCAGGAAGAAACCTTGTAAGTATTGGCTCTATAAAGTCAACCATAGTTCCTTAAAAGTGGTTTGTTATACCTGATCAAATGAGCATGATTCTGAAATGCGACCTTTCAGGCAAGCTCTTTGTTGGACAACGAGTTTTTACAACATTCTGGTCGAAAGGAGAACAGATTCTTGTTAGCCCTATTCAGATAACTGTATTGCCTTGAACTGTATGGAGACTCAGTAAGACATTCTTAATTCTGGGTTAGGGGAGAATCAGTGAGAATCAGATGTGATTTAGGAATGTTTCATTTTACAAGAGCAAAGTCTACTTAATTGTTAAGAGTTATGGATAGCTTAACAAGGAATACAGCTGGCTCCCTTGCATATTAGAAAATGGACATGAAAATAATATTTCAAACAAGTTACTATAATCATTTCTTACAGTTGATACAGTTCTGTGTACCTAATTCTTATTTCACTGGATCTTAGGTTAGTAGTTGGCTTCTTAACTAAAAAAAGTTCTGGAAATTCTGACTCAGTCCACTGGAATGATCTGGAAGTTATCCAGTTGTCCAAGCCATGCCGTTGGAAGCCTGTCTATTCTTTGATGTGTCAGTAGTTTTAAAATACCTGCTGCAGTCCTTTTCCATGGAGCTCTGAGATAACTCTTCTTTGTTGAAGACACAGACTCTGGCTTCTAGTTGACAGGCCTCAGCACAAAACAGAATCTCTCTGCATGTGACAGAGTCTCATAAGAATAATGCAACTAACAAGGAAATTAAGTTGTTTTTGTCACATTTAAAATGAAAATAATATGGCCAGTCCAAAAACTTGTAGCAAACTGTAAGAGATTATTGCAAATAAGACAGTGAAGGTTACTTCTGATTTAGAAAACACAGATAAAAGTAATTTTAGAGAGGGAGAAATCTTCATGTATAACATATAATATTCTTGTGGTATTATACAGATACCAAAAACATACCAAAAATATACTAAGGGTATCAAGTAAAGAGATTCAGTGGGTCTGGAATATCTGTACATCTATATTTTCTGTCCTGTACATCTATATTTTTATAAAACTCCACTGACCTAGAAGGTGCTGGATTCAAATGTTAAAAGTAAGGTTGTTACCAAGTAAACATTTTCAATTTTTATTATTTATTTATTTATTTATTTTGAGACGAGGTATTGCTCTGTTGCCCAGGCTGGAGTGCAGTGGCTCTGTCATAGCTCACTGCAGCCTCAATCTCCTGGGCTCAAGCAATCTCCTGTTTCAGCTTCTCAAGTAGCTGGGACTATAGGCATGCATCACCATGCCCGGCTTATTTATTTCATTTAATTTATTTTTTATTTTATTTTAATTTTTTGCAGTTGGGCGAGGTAGAGATAGGGTCTTGTAATGTTCCCCAGGCTGATCTCCAACTTCTGGGCTCAAGCGATCCTCCTGCCTCCCAAAATGTTGGGATTACAGATGTGAGCCACCACACCTGGCCAGTATTTTAGATAATAACTGAAATTAAGACTGAAAACACTTCTTCCTGTAAGAGATTAAAAAAAAAAATAAGAAGACTGAAAACACTAAACTTTTGTTCCTAAAATCTGGCAGAGTTCTATCAGAACTCAGAAACATTGTGGCTAATGAGGACATTTAACAAATCTCTAGGAGTTTTCCATTAATCATACAATAACTAGAATATTTATAGTAATAGCATTTTACCCATACAACTTTAACCTAGGGAACACTGAACATGTCTTCTGGTAGACAACTTTTCTCATGAAATTCATTAATAACAAAATAGTAAACCTAATTATTTCTAACATTTCTCTAAAAAGGAGAAAACACGTCTTTGTGATTTTGCCGAGGATGTTTTAGTATATCTCAGAGATAGTTTTTGGTATTAAAAATACACTGACCCTAGCACTTTGGGATGCCAGGGTGGGAGGATCACTTGAGCTCAGGAGTTTGAGATCACCCCAGGCAACTTGGTGAAACCCTGTTTGTACAAAAATATATAAAAGTTAGCTGGGCATGGTAGTGCACACCTGTGGTCCCAGCTACTCAGGAGGCGGAGGTGGAAGGAATGCTTGAGCCTAGGAGGTGGAGGCTGCAGTGGACTAAGATCATGCCACTGCACTCTAGCCTTGGTGACAGAGTGAGAACCCTGTCTCAAATTAAAAAAAAAAAAAATACACTGAAAGTTTTATTTTATTATTTTCTACACATAGGATCTGATTTGGGAAAAACAAATCTTCAAAGAAACACTTAAGATAGGATTGTTGGTGCTTGAGAAATAATACCTGGTTACTTATTTAACCTAAGTGACAGTAAAACATTTATAAACAAACATAGAAAGTAACACAATTTTAAATAACTGTAGTTTTTTTTAATGAGGAACCCTATGCTTGCTTAAGGACATGGTAAGTCAGCATGAAGCACAGAGAATTTTTCTAGCACGGCACAAAATATTTGCTATCTAGGCATATTACACAACATAAAAGAATAACTTTAATATTGTAGGTAATGGCAGTAAACAGTTAACCAAGGACATGGACTCACCAAAATTGAATAAATTATTTGCTAAGATTTTAACCAGTTTTACCTTTTCAGACTCAGGTATTATAAACCATGACAGTCAAAATTCACATTCCAAGTTTTGCCCTTCATTAGTTTTCATATTCTGGAACAGACTTACGCTTTACTTGAGGACAAGTTCAGGGGTTCTCAAGGTCAAAATTAATTTGATAATGAGTACTAAGATGTTCTTAAGATGCAGTGGATTTTTAGTGTTATCATCAAATGAATCAGTAAATATTTTTTAATGTTTCAGTTTCCATTTTCAGTACTGTAATTATTGATAGTTATATCCCACAGAAACAATTCGGGGTCCTTTGTTTTGTTTTATGAATTTTGGCAAATATATATACCCATGTAACTACAACCACAATTAATAGATAGAACATTTTTGTTACCCCCAAATATTCCTTCTATAGTTTTGCAGTCAATCCCATCTTCCACGTCTTGGCCTCAGGGAACCACTGATCTGTTGTTTCGCACTACAGATTAGCTTTGCCTGTGGTAGAATTTCATATAAATGAACATGTCAAACAACCTGCTTTTTTGTATCTGGCTTCCTTTATGTTTCAGTATTTCCTTTTGTGACTATAGCACTATTTGATGGGTATTTGGGTTGTTTCTAGTTTTTGGATATTATGAATAAAGCTGCTATAATCATTCATGTGTAAGTTTTTTTTTATGGGCGTATGTTTTCATTTCTCTTGGGTGTGTACCTGGGATTGGTCAGCCCATAAAATCAGTGTCCCACTCTGCTGCCACAGATGGGAATAACTTAGCCATAAATAAATATAAAACAAAACCCAGTTGTGTAAAGGAAAATTAAAATTAGAAATGTGGAGATTCCATAAACTTCTGTGTTCATCTGGGAGCCAACTTTAGATTGCCACTTCACATTTACCTGTGGGAACCAAGCACTGATGAACATGGATGGGCCACATGAGGTGTACTTCTTTGATGTGACTCACAGGTTAATTCTTTGGGCATTCGGTGGAAGACTTCCAAAACTGTTTAACAGTTTTTTTTAAAAAAGTAAAAACAAAAAATCATGGCTTTCATCCAGATATAAAATGAAAACATTCAAAGATGAAAGAAAAACAGCATATCATCAAAGACGGAAACAGGCAAATATTACAACCAATTCTATTATCAATTTTTATACAATTGAAAATGGCAAAATGTCAAAAGTGATAGTTGAATTAATACTGCATGTGTCTATGTGTTCATCAATTTAAATGAGAAGTAAAGTAAAGGCAAATTCACAAATTATTAAAATAGTTACACTTTTATTTGGCTTTATTTTTAGCAAAATCGTTACTTGTAATCAGTAATTTCTTATACATTTTATTCTTTTAATAACAATGCCAAATGAAACAGACTTTCTTGAATGACTATATTTCTTAGATTTTTTTTTTTTTTGAGACCAAGTCTTGCTCTGTCACCTAGGCTGGAGTGCAGTGGCACTGCCACCTCTGCCTCCCTGGTTCAAGGAATTCTTGTGCCTCAGCCTCCTGAGTAGCTGGGACTGCAGACATTGGTGCCACCACACTTGGATAATTTTTGTGTTTTTAGTAGAGATGGGGGTTTCGCCATATTGGCCAGGCTGGTCTTGAACTCCTGACCTCAAGTGATCTGCCCTCCTTGGTCTCCCAAAGTGCTGGGATTACAGGTGTGAGCCACTGCACTCAGCCTCTTAGATTTTTGTTTTAATATTTACTGGTTTATAGGATATTGCAAAGGATAGAGATGAAGAGATTCATAGGGTGAGTTACTGGGGAAGGGGGAGGGAGCTTCTATGCCCTCCCCAGCCTTGCCACTTCAGTAACTTCCATGTGTTCAGCTATCCTGAAGCTCACTGAACCCTGTCCTCTTGGGTTTTTATGAAAGCTTCATGAAGTCAGTATTTCTTGCCCCAGGTATAGGGCGCCAGGTATGGGAGAGCCTTAAGACCCACAGTCAGAAAGGTTGGGGAACATTAAAGTGAAAGGAGAGCTGGAGAAGGTCAGAGGCCTGCCCCTGAGGCCTAACACAGCCAACATTCTAACAAAAGACTATAACTAGGGCTATATGATTTATGAGCCAGAAACTGTAGATTAAAACCAGTATGTATATCATAACACCACAAGTCACCCCCTAGTTTGTGACCACAGATCTTTTATATCAAAAAATATTTGTATATGCAATCATTAATGGTTAGTTCAGTACGTCATATTGTATGAATGTATTCTCCCAGGATGAGGCCATTCAGGTTTGGAAGTTTCCTAAATCTTGTCAAGTTCCAAAAGCAGGTTTGGCCTTGGTAAACATATAGCTTCATACTTCCATGCATCTGGAATAATTGAGCTTGAGACAGTGTCATCTTTTTTTCTTAGACTCTTTTGGGCTGTTAACATAACATTGAATTTTCCTCAGTTAGTAACCCTAACTCATTTATTCACTTCTTTACTCTCAGCTATGGTTTCTCCTCTCCGTTTATACCCAAACCTTTTCACCTTTGAAAGGGACATTAGAATCTCTCTTGTGCGGTTCCAGATTGCAGGCAGCAATACAAGTCTAGGAGTAGGTAGGTCCTCCTCAGACCACTCCCATTCAGATAGGGCAAAGTTATATAGGAGCAGAACTTGTGAGCTGTTTTTACCATCAGGCAATATAGCTGCATTCACTGTTAGTCCCACTTTTGCTAAATGGGGTGAAAGCACTACCCACCCCAGTAATGTTCTTAGGAATTTTGCCTTTAGGTTTAAAAACATAGTTACAGTTTTTTCTTAGAAATCATCCCTGATGTTTCAGAAACTTGTAGTTGCAACCCTGGTCCTAGGACCACTGTATCAAGTAGGAGAGAAAAAAATAAATTTTTTAAATGTGATTTGGGGAGGAAAGAAAACTATAGGCTAGACAAAGTGGCTCATACCTGTAATCCTAGCACTTTGGGAGGCCAAGGCGGGAGGATTACTTGAGCTCAGGAGTTTGAGACCAGCCTAGGCAACATGGCAAAACCTGGCTCTACCAAAAATACAAAAAATTAGCTGGGTATGGTGGCGCTTGCCTGTCGTCCCAGCTACTTGAGAGGCTGAGGTGGGAGGATCTCTTGAGCCCTGGAAGCGGAGGTTGCGGTGAGCTGTGATCACGCCACTGCACTCCAGCCTGGGCAACAGAGCAAGACCCTGTCTCAAAAAAACAAACAGGGCCAGGCACAGTGGCTCACATTTGTAATCCCAGCACTTTGGGAGGCCAAGGCAGGCAGATCACCTGAGGTCAAGAGTTTGAGACCAGCCTGGCCAACATATAGTGAAACCCCCTCTCTACTAAAAATACAAAAAAATTAGCTAGACATGGTGGTGCATGCCTGTAGTCCCAGCTACTTGGGAAGCTGAGGCAGGAGACTTGCTTGAACCTGGGAGACGGAGGTTGCAGGGAGCCGAGATGGCTCTGCTGCACTCCAGCCTGGGCGACAGAGTGAGACTCCATCTCTCAAAAACAAACAAATAAACAAAAACAAAAGCAAAAACAAGAAAAGAAAAAGAAAAAACTATAGTGGTTATACAAGTGCACTCCTCCTTGGTAAGAATTGTGTAGTCATACTAGCATCCTCCCTAACCCCTCTTCCGCATCAACCAGGAAAACAGAGAAAAAGTCCCACGTTAAGTGTTAGTACATACATTCTTATGATCACCTGTAAACCAGCCCTTCATGCTTTTTATCTCCACCTGTTTTAGACAACCAGCGTTTCAATTGCCCATTCTACTTCTCTGTCAAACTATTACTCTAAGGAGGATATCTCACTCTGTCCATTGTTGGACATTATGGGCTGTACAGTGTGTTCCTTGGTCTGAAGAAATGATGGTGGGCCATCCAAATCCATGCAATATCTTGGGTTCTGTTTTTTTTTTTTTTTTTTTAATGGTACTCTGAGTATTTTTATCTTCCATGGGATAAGCAAAGCCCACTCCAGAGTCAGTGTCTATTCCCGTCAAGACCTACCTATTTGTAGCTCCCAGGGCTACCAGCATCATTCTCATTTGCCAGCCATGTTCAGGGCCTTCTCACCAGAGAATCTGCCCCATAGCCATCAGCAATCTCTGTTTCTATTGCTGAGAAACAGAATAGTTCTTTCCGGCAATTTGTACCTGAAAGGGTGCAAAAGGATCATGTCTAGATTCAGCTCATCTCTGCACTGCTGCAGTGCCCCCATACTCACTTTTTTTCAGGGACTGAGGTAGCCACCTCAAGGGAGCACATGGGATGTCTACTTATCGATCCCTGTCACCTTAATGCATCCCTCCAATCTCCTTAGGGCCATGCTCCATATGTGCCTTCTTTTACCAGGCCAGATTTCCATTGTCCTCTCTCCTGAGTATATAGCCAAGCCATTGGTTACATCGCATGAGGTCGGTAAAGACCCAAACACAGGGGCTTCTACCATTGTTCAGTTTTTCCATCAGTCACTGTTAGAAAAATAGAATGCAATTCAGCCCACCAAGCAGATCTGTTTTTACCTTCTTTGATCAGAGGAGCAGTCTTCCAAAGCAGGATGGTTTTCATTTACTTTGGAATTGCCATCCATGAACCAAGCAGCTCTTGGTCAGATTTTTTTTTTTTTAAATTAAATTCTATTTAGAGGAAATTTGCTCTGCTGAAGCAATAGAAGTTAGAATTGGCCAGAATTGGCCAAAAATGTTTTCTTGTCTTTTCTTTCCTTTTTTTTTTTTTTTTTTTTTAAGATTCAGGGATACATGTGCAGTTTTGCTACATGGATATATAGTGTAATGCTGGGATTTCAGCTTCTAGTGAACGCAGCAACCAAATAGTGAGCATAATACTCAATAGGTAGTTTTTCTATGCTTGCCACGCCTCCTCTCCCCTTTTGGAGTCCCCAGTGTCTATTGTTTCCATCTTTATGACCACATGTACCCATTGTTTAGCTCTCACTTATAAGTGAGAACACATGGTATTTGATTTTCTGTTTCTGAGTTATTTCATATAGAATAATGGCCTCCAGCTACAGCCATATTGCTACAAAGGACAGGATTTCATTCTATTTATGCCTGCATAGTATTCCATGGTATATATGTACCACATTTTCTTTATGCAATCCACTGTTGATGGGCACCTACGTTGATTTCATGAATTTGCTATTGTGAATGGTGCTGCGATAAACGTACCAGTGTAGGTGTCTTTTTGATAAAATAATTTTCTTATGCTATGTCATAAGGCCCAAGGGGAAAAAAAGAGCTTTACAAATAAAAAAAATTTTTTTTTATGATTTCTTTTCCCGGTCCGGCACAATGGCTCATGCCTGTAATCCCAGCACTTTGGGAGGCCGAGGCAGATGAATCACGAGGTCAGGAGTTCAAGACCAGCCTGGCCAACATGGTGAAACCCTGTCTCTACTAAAAATACAAAAATTAGCCAGGCGTGGTGCTGTGCTCCTGTAGTCCCAGATACTTGGGAGGCTGAGGCAGAAGAATTGCTTGAACCTGGGAGCCAGTGGTTGCAGTGAGCCGAGATCGTGCCACTGCACTCCAGCCTGGGTGGCAGAGCGAGACTCTCTCTCAGAAGAAAAAAGAAAAAAAAAAGATTTCTTTACTCTTAGGTAGATAGCCAGTAGAGGATTGCTAGATCAAGTGGTAGTTCTATTTTTAGATCTGTGAGAAATCACTATACTATTTTCTGTAGGGGTTGAACTAATTTATATTCCCACCAACAGTATATAAACATTCCCTTTTCTCTGCATCCTCACCAATATCTGTCATTTTCCATTCTGACTGGTATAAGATGGTATCTCATTGTGGTTTAATTTGCATTTCTCTAATGATTAGTGATGTTGGATTTTTTTTCATGAGTTTATTGGTCACTTGTCTTCTTTTGTGTCTGTTCATTTCTATTGCATACTTTTTAGTAGATTTATTTGTTTTTTTTCTTATGATTTAAGTTCCTTATAGATTCTGGATATTAGTCCTTTGTTGGATGCATAGTTGGCAGATATTTTCTCCCATTCTATGGGTTGTTTTTTTACTCTGTTGATTGTTTCTTTTGCTGTACAGAAGCTCTTTAGTTTAATTAAGTGTCATTTGTCCATTTTCGTTTTGGTCGTATTTGTTTTTGAGGTCTTATTCATAAATTATTTGCCTAGGCCAATGTCCAGAAGAGTTTTTCCTGGGTTTTCTTTTAGGGTTTTTATAGTTTCAGGTCTTAAATTTAAATTTTTAATCCATCATGTGTTAGTTTTTATATATGATGAGAGATAGGGGTCCAGTTTCATTCTTCTGCATATGGCTAGCCAATTTTCCCAGCACCATTCATTGAATGGAGTGTCCTTTCCCCATTGATTATTTTGGTCAACTTTGTTGAAGATCAATTTACTGTAGGTGTATGGATTGACTTCTGGGTTCTCTGTTTCATTTCATTGAGCTATGTGTCTGTTTTTGTACCAGTACCATGATGTTTTGGTAACTATAGCCTTATAGTGTAATTAGAAGTTGAGTAATGTGATGCTTCCAGCTTTGTTATTTTTGCTTACGATTGCTTTCACTGTGTGGGCTTTCTTTTGGCTCCATATGAATTTTGGAATAGTTTTTTCTGGTTCTGTGAAAAACGACATTGGTAATTTGATTAAAATTGCTTTGGGCAGTATAGTCATTTTCACAATAGTGATTCTTCCTATCCATGATCAAGGGATGTTTTTCCATTTGCTTGTGTTGTCTATAATTTCTTTCATCAGTGTTCTTTAGCTCTCCTTGTAGAGGTTTTTTCCTCTTCCTGGTTAAATGTATTCCTAAGTATTTTAATTTGGTTGTGGCAACTGTAGATGGGATTGAGTTCTTGATTTGATTCTGAGCTTGAATGTTGGTGTATAGAAATGCAGCTGATTTTGTGTATTAGTTTTATATCCTGAAACTTTACTAAAATTGTTGATTGGGTCTAGGAATCATTGGAGGAATGTTTAGGGTTTTCTAGGTATAGGATTATGTTATCAGTGAACTGATATAATTTGACTAACTCTGTTCCTATTTGGATGCTTTTTATTTTTTTCTCTTGCCTAATTTCTCTGGCTACCACTTCCAGTACTATGTGGAATAGGAGTAGTGGGAGTGGACATCCTCGTGTTGTTTCGTTTCTTCGAGGGAATGTTTTCAGTTTTTGCCCATTCGGTATGATGCTGTTGGCTGTGAGTTTATCATATATGGTTGTTACTATTTTGAGGTGTCTTCATTCAATGCCTAATTTGTTGAAGGTTTTTAATCATGAAGTGATGTTGGATTTTATCAAATGCTTTTTCTGTGTCTGTTGACATGATCATATGCTTTTTGTTTTTTATTCTGTTTATGTGGTGAATTACATTTATTGATTTGTGCATGCTGAACCATCCTTGTGTCCCAGGCGTAAGACCACTTGATCATGATCCAGTTATCATCTTGATGTGCTGCTGGGTTCAGTTTACTAGTATTTTGTTGAGGATTTTTACATTCATGTTCATTAGGGATACTGGTCTGTAGTTTTTTTGTTGTATCCTTGCTAGATTTTAGTATCAAGATGATACTGATTTAGTAGAATGAGTTAGGGAAGAATCCCTCATACTCGATTTTTTTTTTTTTTAATTTTCAGTAAGATTGGTACAGTTCTTTGTACATCTGGTAGAACGTGGCTGTGAATCCTTCTGGTCCTGGCCTTTTTTTTTTTTTTGGTTCATAGATTTTTTAATTACTGATTCAGTTTTATAGCTCATTATTGGTCTGTTCAGGATTTCCGTTTCTTCCTGGTTCATTCTTAGGAGTTTGTGTGTTTCGAGGAATTTGTTCATTTCTTCTAGGTTTCTCTGGTTTATGCTCATAGAGGTGTTATAGTAGTCTCTGAGGGGCTTTTGTGTTTCTGTGATATCAGTTGTAATGCCACTTTTGTCATTTCTGATTGTGCTTATTTAAATATTCTCTTTTCTTGGTTAATCTATCCAGCAGTTTAACAGTTTTGTTTATCCTTTGAAATAACCCACTTTTTGTTTTGTTGCTCCTTTCGTCGTATTTTTGGTCTCAATATCATTTAGTTCTGCCATGATCTTTCTTATTTCCTTTCTTTTGCTAGATTTGGGTTTGGCTTGTTTTTGGTTCTCTAGTTCCTTTAGCTATGATGTTAGGTTGTTAATTTCAGATCTTTCTTTTTGATGTTAGGCATTTAGTGCTACAAATTTTTGTCTTTTTTCTTTTTGGAGACAAGAGTCTCACTCTGTCACCCAGGCTGGATGCACTGATGTGATCTCAGCTTACTGCAACCTCTGCCTCCCAGGTTCAAGCGATTCTCCTGCCTCAGCCTCTTGAGTTGCTGGAATTACAGACACGCACCGCCATGCCTGGCTAATTTTTGTGTTTTTAGTAGAGACAGGGTTTCACCATGTTGCCCAGGCTGGTCTCAAACTCCTGAGCTCAGGTGATCCACCCGCCTTGGCCTCCCAAAGTGCTGGGATTACAGGTATGAGCCACTGTGCCTGGCCTAAACTTTAGTCTTAACACTGCTTTTGTTGTATTCTAGAGGTTTTGGTGTGTTGTGTCTCTATTTTCATTTATTTCAAATTTTTTTTTTATTTCTTCCTTAATCTCATTATTTAAAGTCATTCAGGAGCAAATTGTTTAGTTTCTATGTACTTGTGTGATTTTGAGAGTTCCTGTTGGTATTGGTTTCTAATTTTATTCCATGAGGTCTGAGAAGATGGTTGATATGATTTTGGTTTTTGAAAAATTTATTGAGACTAGCTTTATGACCGAGTATGTGGTCAATTTTAGAGAATGTTCTGTGTGCAGGTGAGAATGAGTTTAGAAGTGGATTCTTCCTGAAGCGAGTCTCCATATGAGAACATAGCCCAGGTGACACCTTGCTTGCAGCTCTAAGAGACCGTAAGCAAGGACCTAGCTAAGCTGTGCTTGAATTCCTGAATCAGAAACTGTGAGATAATAGATGTGTATTGTTTTAAGTGGTTAAGTTTTTGCTAATTTGTTATGCAATAGAAAACTAATACATTGTGAAAGCCCACTTTTCACATTTTCTTGCTTACTTATTTGCTTATTTATTTGTTTAGACAGGGTCTCAGTTGGCTAAGCTGGAGTGCAGTGGCACTATCATAGCTCACTGCAATCTTAAACTCCTGGTCTCAAGTGATCCTCCCACCTCAGCCTCCCTAGTAGCTGGGACTATAGGTGTGCGCCACCACACCCAGCTAATTTTTAATTTTTTTTTTTTTTTTGAGATGAAGTCTTGCTCTTGTCCCGCAGGCTGGAGTGTGAGGGTGCGATCTCAGCTCACTGCAACCTCTGCCTCCTGGGTTCAAGCGATTCTCCTGCCTCAGCCCCCTGAGTAGCTGGGATTACAGGCGCCTGCCACCATGCCCGGTTAATTTTTGTATTTTTAGTAGAGATGTGGTTTTACTATGTTGGCCAGGCTGGTCTAGAACTCCTGACTTTAGGTGATCCACCCGCCTCGGCCTCCCAAAGTGCTGGGATTATAGGTGTGAGCCACCGCACCCGGCCTTAAATTTTTTTTTTAGGCAGGGTCTGGCCATGTTGCCTAGGCTGGGGTGCATTGGTGCAGTCACAGCTCACTGCAGTCTTGAACTGGGCTCAAGCAGTACTTCTACTTCAGTCCCCCAAGTAGCTGGGACTATAGACACATGCCACCACACCCAGCTAATTTTTGTATTTTTTGTAGAGATGGGACTTTGCCATATTACCCAGGCTGGTCTCAAACTCCTGAGTTCAAGTGATCCACCTTCCTTGGCCTCCCAGAGTGCTAGGTTACAGGCATAAGCCACCGTGCCCAATCCAGACTGTCATTTTCTTGCTTTTAATTTTTGTGTATTTTATTGCAGTGTGACTTTTTTGAGAGAGAGGCCTTGCTCTGTTACCCAGGCTGGAGTGTAGTGGTGTGATCATGGCTCACTGCAACCTCAACATCCCGGGTTCAGGTGATTCCCCCACCTCAGACTCTTGAGTAGCTGGGACCACAGGGACATGCCATCATGCCTGGCTAATTTTTTTAAACTTTTTTATAAATATGGGATCTCCCTGTGTTGCTCATCTTGGTCTCAAACTCCTGAGCTCAAGTGATCCTCCTGCCTCGGCCTCCCAAAGTGCTGGGATTGTAGGCGTGAGCCAACACACCTGTTACAAAGTTACTTTTGTTGTAGTATCTGGTACATGAAAACTCTTTTGACTAAAATATGTTTAATCTTTTTTTTTTTCTTTTCTTTTTAATTTTTTTTATAATAAAAAAAGGCATTCTGGCCCGTCGCCCGGGCTGGAATGCAGTGGCGCCATCTCGGCTTACTGCAAGCTCCGCCTCCCAGGTTCAAGTGTTCAGGTGATTCCGTTGCCTCAGTATCCCGAGTAGCTGGGACTACAGGCATGCACTGCCACACCTGGCTAATTTTTTTGTATTTTTAGTAGAAACTGAGTTTCACCATGTTTGTCAGGCTGGTCTCGAACTCCTGACCTCAAAGGATCTGCCCGCCTTGGTCTCCCAAAGGCTGGGATTACAGGCATGTTTAATCTTTTAAAAAATGAAAGAGCCGGCCTGGCGTGGTGGCTCATGCCTGTAATCCCAGCACTTTGGGAGGCCGAGGAGGGCGGATCACGAGGTCAGGAGATCGAGACCATCCTGGCTAATAGGGTGAAACCCCGTCTCTCCTAAAAATACAAAAAATTAGCTGGGCATGGTGGCTGGCGCCTATAGTCCCAGCTACTTGGGAGGCTGAGGCAGGAGAATGGCGTGAACCTGGGAGGCAGAGCTTGCAAGCAGTGAGCCGAGATTGCGCCACTGCACTCCAGCCTGGGCGACAGAGCACGACCCTGTCTCAAAAAAAAAAAGAGCCAAACTTAGATTTCAGATACTACCCCAACCCCCATCAAATGGTAGCTGGTAAGTGTATGTTTAAGTTTGTAAAAAATTGCCACATAATTTTCCAAAATGTTTATACTGTTGTACTTTCCTACTAGGGATGTCGAGGGTTCCACTTGTCCCATTTCCACATCAAAACTTGTTATGGTCAGATTTGAGCCATTTTATTGAGTGTACACTGGTATATCATTGTGGTTTTGACTTCCATTTCCCAGATGAATAATGATGTTGAATGTGTTTTTCATGTCCTTATTTGCCGTTTGTGAATCTTTTCTGAAATGTGTTCAGATATTTTGCTTATTTTGAAAAAATGAATAAAAAAATTATTGAGTTGTACAAGTTGTTTATATATTTCAGATGCAGACATTTCATCAGATATATATAGTCATGCAATACTCTGCAATGTTTTGGTCAACAACAGACTGCATAGACACTGGTGGTCCCATAACATTATAAAGGAGCTGAAAAATTCTAGTCACCTAGTGACATCTTGATGATCCTGACCCTGTGTACACCTAGGCTAAAGTGCGTGTTTGCGTCTTTATTTTGGACAAAAACGTTTAAAAAGAAATAATAAATTTAAAATGTAAAAATAAAAAACAGCTTATGGACTACAGATATAGAGGACAAAAATATTTTTGTACAGCAGTACAATATGTGTTTTAAGAATAAAGTTAAAAATTAAAGAGTTTAAGGTAAAAATGTTACAGTAAGCTAAGATTAATGTATTGTTAAAGAAAACAAATAATGTAGCCTAAGTGTACAATGCTTGATGTTATTATTATATAATGT
>NW_012111586.1:4186655-4188821 GCF_000951035.1 Colobus angolensis palliatus
AATTGTATTATATACTTATTATATGTTTATATAATGTTATTGTGCAGTGTTAAATAGTGTAGCCTAAGTGTACAATGTTTCTATAAAGTCTACAGTAATAGACAGTAATGTCCTAGACCTTTACATTTACTCACCACTCACTTACCCAGAGCAAGTTCTAGTCATGCAAACCCCGCTCATGGTAAGTGGCCTATACAAGTGTACCATCTCTATCTTTTACATGTATTTTTACTGTACCTTTTTTATGTTTAAATGCACACTTACCATTGTGTTACAGTTGCTTACAGTATTCAATGCAGTAACATGCTATACAGGTTTGCAGCCTGGAAGCAATCTGTACAGCCTATGTGTGTGGTAGGCTATACCATCTAGGTTCATGTAAGTATACTCCATGACATTCACATAATGATGAAATCACCTAACAATGCATTTCCCAGAAGGTATCTCTGTTGTTAAGCAATGCATGACTGTATATATTGTGACTTATTTTTCTCCAGCTTGCCTTTTCCTTTTTGGAAGGATGTCTTTCAAAGAGCAGAAGGTCTTAATTTTGATGTTCTTTACTTTGTGAGTTTTTTTAGTTAGTACTCACTCATATTCTGTCTAAGAAATCTGTGCCCATCCCGAGATCATGAAGATTTTCTCCAATGTTTTCTTCTAGAAGTTTGTAATTTTAGCTTTTCTGTTTGAATCTTAACTCCTTTTGAATTAATTTCTTTAAAGTCTTAAAAATTGTGGCAAGGTACGTATAACAAAATTTGCCATTTTAACTTTTTTTTTTTTTTTTTTTTGAGGCAGAGTCTTGCTGTCTTGCCCCAGGTTGGAGTGAAGTGGCGCGATCTTGGCTTACTGCAGCCTCTGCCTCCTGAGTTCAAGCGATTTTTGTGCCTCAGCCTCCTGCCTTTTAACCATTTTTAAGTATACAATGTAATGACATTAAGTATATTCACAGTATCATGCAACTGTTGTCACCATCTATTTCTAAAACTTTTCCATGGTCCCAGGTAGAAACTCTGTGCCCATTAAGCAGTAACATCCTTCTTCCCTTCCCCCAGGCCTTGGCAGTCTCTGTTCTACTTTCTTTCTCTATGCATTTGCCTCTTCTAAACGCTTCATATCAATGGAATCATATAGTATTGTTCATATAGTATTGTTCATTTGTGTCTGGCTTATATCACTTAGCATAATGCACATCTTTTTTTTTTTTTTTTTTTTTGAGGCGGAGTCTTGCTCTGTCGCCCGGACTGGAGTGCAGTGGCCGGATCTCAGCTCACTGCAAGCTCCGCCTCCCGGGTTTACGCCATTCTCCTGCCTCAGCCTCCCGAGTAGCTGGGACTACAGGCGCCCGCCACCTCGCCCGGCTAGTTTTTTTTTGTATTTTTTAGTAGAGACGGTGTTTCACGGTGTTAGCCAGGATGGTCTCGATCCCTGACCTCGTGATCCGCCCGTCTCGGCCTCCCAAAGTGCTGGGATTACAGGCTTGAGCCACCGCGCCCGGCCGCACATCTATATTGAAGTCAGTTTTGGTAAGTTATTTTTTGAACTTTTTGTCTATTTTAAATAGGTTATAGAATTTATTGGCATAAATTGTTCCTGCTATTCTCTTATTATTCTTTTACTGTGTTTAGATTGGTTGTGATAACTCATCTTTTATTCCTGATATTGATGACTTACATTTTCTTTCCTTTTCTTCTTGATGTCTATTACTAGGGTTTTATTAATATTTTCAAAGAACCAATTTTTGGTTTTGTTAATTTTTTCTATTTTCTGTTACTAATTTCTGCTTTCTTTATTATATTTTGAATTTAATTTACTGTTTTAAGTTTTTTTAAAATTTTTTTTATTATACTTTAAGTTCTGGGATACATGTACAGAATATGCAGGTTTGTTACATAGGTATACACATGTCATGGTGATTTGTTGCACCCATCAACCCATAATCTACATTAGGTATTTCTCTTAGTGCTATCCCTCCCTGGACTTTTTAACGTTTTTAATGCAGAGGTATGGATTAGTGATTTCAGGTCTTCCTTTTTTGATATAAGCATTTAAAGCAATATATGTGCCTCTAAGCACTCGTTTAACTGTATTCTATATTTTCTAATTTTCTTTGTCATTTCATCTTTGACCAATAGACTATTTAGAAATATGTGGTTTTGCCGGGCG
>NW_012111586.1:4189230-4193286 GCF_000951035.1 Colobus angolensis palliatus
AAAAAAAAAAAATAAACTAAAATAAAATAAAATAAAAAAACAAATAAATACAAGATTATTGTTTCTTATAAAAAAAAGAAATATGTGGTTTCGTTTCCAAATATTGGAGGATTTTATATCTTATTGTAGTTGATTTCTAATTTAATTCTGTTGTGGTTAGGCAGCATAATTTATGGAATTTCAATAGTCTGAAATTTCTTGAGACTTTTTTTTATGGCCTAGCATGTGGTCTTTCTTGACGAATGTGCAGTGTCTGCTTGATTAGCTTCCCTGAACTCTACCCCGTGCCTCCTCAGCTTAGTGGAACTACTGTGCTCTGCTTTAACGCTAGCTGTCTATGCCATTGTAAGAAAATTGCTCCTAGGCAACTGAGGAGGGAGCAGCCTGACTTTTGAGTTTCCCTTCTTTCTGGGTTTTCATTCTTACATTACATGTTTCCTGGTGCCTGAAAACTATTACATCGTATATTTTGTCTGTTCTTAAGTGATTTGTAGAATGGCTAGTTCCGTTTCAGTAATGTCATAGTTACAGGTGGAAGTTTGCCAGTCTTTAGGTCCCTGCCTAAAATCGAAAGTTTCTTTCTTTAATTCTCACTGAAGATGAAGTCTGTACTTTTTATACCATATGTAAAGCTATGAAATTCTCATTTATTTCTACTTTCTCTTTTCTTATTTAGGTAACTCGACAGTATATAAAGTTTGTTGTTTAACATGACTTTTGTCCCTGTTATAATCTATAGAACTGAATAACATTTACTTAAAAAAAGTTAGGTATCTTTTTCTCACTTTATTACCAGTTAAATAAATAATTTCATTTAAGGCTTTATCATAGCCAGTGCCTTTAAAAAATCTATCTTATATGTGCAGTCATTTTAGCATTACTTTTCAAAATCATTTATGTTAAACCTGTAAGTTTTCCATTGTTTTCTGTGACTATTTTTAAACCATCTGGGGAGAGGGGAATCTGGCTAAATATTGTATAGATAATATTACTCTCTTAAGAACAATCACACCGGCCGGGCGCGGTGGCTCACGCCTGTAATCCCAGCACTTTGGGAGGCCGAGGCGGGCGGATCACCAGGTCAGGAGATGGAGACCATCCCAGCTAACACGGTGAAACCCCATCTCTACTAAAAATACAAAAAATGAGCCGGGCGTGGTGGCGGCGCCTGTGGTCCCAGCTCCTCGGGAGGCTGAGGCAGGAGAATGGCGTAAACCCGGGAGGCGGAGCTTGCAGTGAGCCAAGATGGCGCCGCTCACTCCAGCCTGGGCCACAGAGCCAGACTCTGTCTCAAAAAAAAAAAAAAAAAAAAAGAAATAATCACACCATCATTCTATATTGGTATTTACTTGTCTTTTTTTTTTTTTTCCCCCTTCTTTTTGGAGACAGCGTCTGTCGCCAGGCTGGAGTGCAGTGGCGTGATCAATTCACTGCAACCTCCCCCTCCTGAGTTCAAGTGATTCTTCTACCTCAGCTTGCCAGGTAGCTAGGACTACAAGCGTGTGCCACTACACCCAGCTAATTTTTATAATTTTAGTAGGGATGGGGGTTCACCATGTTGGCCAGGATGGTCTCGATCTCTTGACCTCGTGATCTGCCCACCTTGGCCCCCCATAGTGCTGGGATTACAGGCATGAGCTACCCCACCCAGTCCTTTCTTTTCTTTTTTGAAGACAGTCTCGCTCTGTTGCCCAGGCTGGAGTGCAGTGGTGCCATCTCGGCTCCCTGCAACCTCCGCCTCCCGGGTTCAAGCAATTCTCCTGCCTCAGCCTCCCAAGTAGCTGGGATTACAGGTGCACACCACAATGCCCTGCTAATTTTTGTATTTTTAGTAGAGAAAGGGTTTCACAGGCCGGGCGCGGTGGCTCAAGCCTGTAATCCCAGCACTTTGGGAGGCCGAGACGGGCGGATCACGAGGTCAGGATATCGAGACCATCCTGGCTAACACGGTGAAACCCCGTCTCTATTAAAAAATACAAAAATCTAGCCGGGCGACGTGGCGGGCGCCTGTAGTCCCAGCTACTCGGGAGGCTGAGGCAGGAGAATGGCGTAAACCCGGGAGGCGGAGCTTGCAGTGAGCTGAGATCCGGCCACTGCACTCCAGCCCCGGCAAGAGAGCGAGACTCCGTCTCAAAAAAAAAAAATAGGGTTTCACTATGTTAGCCAGGCTGGTCTCGAATTCCTGGGATTACAGGCATGAGCCACCATGCCCGGCTACTTGTCTTTTTTGAATACTCTGGTTTATTTTCTGTTTTCAGTCTTCAGTGATAGTAATTGTGTACATACTTTTTGTGTGCAATTTTTTTCCCCAAATTTAAGCAGACTAGCTTATTTGTAGATTTTTTCTTTTTCCTCCTCTGAACTCCACTTTCTTATTTTTCTGTGTATGTTGGGATCACAACTTGTACTCATTTTCAGTGATCCGTAGGCTTTAAAAATAAGACGTCATTATATTCACAGAGTACAAAGTTTGAATATATTCTCATCAAAAATATAAAGTGTAAAAAATGGAAATTTTTTATTATTTTAAGTTATTTCTCTTTTAAATATTCAAAATTAAGCTGAATTAAAAATTGTTGTAGGTACCTATTTTTATAAAAATAAATTTGTAATTCTGGCATTAATTGTTCAACCATTAATCAGTGTAATAAATTGGTTCCTTGCCTTATATGTGTCATTTCTAGACCTACATATAAATACATTTACTAGTAATATGAATTCCTTAATTCTGCAAAATGTTCCTCAGTTGCTGTGTGATACTGCTAGGAATGGTGAGCTAACTTATGAGTACCTTCAGAACCGTGAATTGGAACAGGAAGAAATCAAATAAATGGATGTTTGACTCTGTTAGGAGACAATACTTTCTTAAGAAAGGTATCTATGATATTCATGTTATTTGACAGGAAGGATATAACAGTTAATTTGTCTTGTCTTTTATTTCTAACACCCTGTGCTGCTTAGATATTCCATAATCTCCGGCAGAGTTCTCTTGAAGTCTGCAGTTTCACAACCCATAAATGGCATTCTGACATAGTTGCCTCTTTTTTAAAGGATGTGGGAAGAAATATGTGGACAGAGGTTTTCCTGTGGTCTGAACTGTACAATTTACAAGAATGGATTTTTAGGGTTCCAGTTTGCCAGTGCAGAATCTTGTGACAGAGGAAACCCCATTTCTTTAATGAATTTGTTTTTTGTGTTTGTGTTATTTTGCAGGATCTCTAAAGTAAGAAGCCCATAGCAGAGGCCTTTCTTCCCTGGCTCTACAGTCAATAAATAAATGTATGAATAAATAAGAGAAGGCAGATGTTTCTTTTGCCATACTGCAAATTATTGAGCCCTGTCACCACTCCCAGGGAAATGTTAGGCCTTCCTAGTCCTGGCAAAGCCACAGGAATATTAGTACAAATGGATTCTGATGCCACTAAAGAAAGTACTCTGTGTGGTGATGTGTTACCTGGAGGTAAAAGTAATATCTTCTTTGGTCAGATAAAGGATGTAAAATATGGCTTTCATTTTCTAAAAATCAAACAAATATTTTCTCACTTTAGCATTGTTTAAGGAGCTCCATGCTGTCTCTCCTCTACCCAAGGAGTACTGCTCTGCAATAGTACTGCTCTTCAGAGCAGGCTAGAAAGAAATCCATTTGCTGCTGTTGTCATAATTTTCTACTGAAAGGTAAAGCACAGTGATTTATAGCATTGGAAACTAGAGTTAGACTGCTTCAGTTTACCAACTTGGCTGAAGACAGGAACACTTCTGGCTAGTATAATTCATGTATAGGTAACCAGGCACCAACATATTGAGGAAATGCTACTTTCCTACTTACCACTGGTATGATCTTAACCTCTCTGTCTTTAAAAAATAATACTAATTAAAAAAAAATAATGGAATAATAGTACATATATCATATGGCTATGATGAGTACTACATGAATATTAATGTGTAAAATGCTTAGAATAGAACCTAATAAATAGTTAAACACTTAATAAATGTTGGCTGCTGTTATGTCATCATTATTATTGTTATTATTATTATTATTATTATTTTTTTTTTTTT
>NW_012111586.1:4193706-4210786 GCF_000951035.1 Colobus angolensis palliatus
ATCATGTAGCCTGGTCTTGGGTATTAGAGAATTGCAGAATATTGAGTAGAAACTTAGGGTTCAGCCATAACTGCAAGCCTTAGCTGGGGACGGGAGGATAGATCAAGGTTGGGGCTTTTGGCAGCTGACCCTGATATTATCACAAGGCTTTCCAAAGTGGGAGCCGGTACTTGTTGAAAGCTGCTAGATTTCTGAGGTGTTCTAGTTATCTTTAGGACCTGCTACTGAACTGGGAATTCTCAAAAAAGAGGGTGCTGAGAGGGCTGAATAATTGGACTAATACATGGAGAGGAAAAGTGAGGGCCTGTAGCTACTAGGTGGGTGAGTTTGCTTGGGTAATTAGAACAGTGGCTTTCAGACTTTTTAGACTTGACCTCAGTAACAAATAGAGTTTACATTATGACCCATCACATATGTTTGCATTTGTATATTTGTATGTATTTCAGTAATGGATGTCATAAACACACATTTCACAACAGTGCTTACCCTACGGTATGCAAAGGACTCTGATATTTTCTTTTCTATTCTATTTCATTTGTATATGTACTTTTTGTGTACAGGTAGTTTCCCTTTTTAAAAAATGTTGATCCTGACTCCCTAAATTGATATAACGTCTTACTAAAGAGGTGTGACCCGCATTTGAAAAAGCACTAGTTTGCCTATGAATTAGTCCTTTGAACATTACCCTAGAAAAAACAGTTTGACATACTTTGTCATCTAGGTGAATGAGAGAAGCCCATCAGAGTTGGCAGAGCCTCTGAAGCTGGGGACAAGACTTGCTTCTCTTTGGCTTTCTTAGCTGCCAGGGTTTAGCTCCACAGTTTACTTGATCACTTGATTTTCTTGAGTCTAGGTTCTTTTTCTCAGATGGCTTCCTATTTGTTGAGACTATTCTCTTCCTTTAGACTGGGAGATTGCTCCAAGAGGGCAAGAATTACAGTAATAGCTAACACTTCCATAGTGCTTTCTCTGTGCTAGGCACTTTGCTGTTTACATATATTAATCCTCACCACAGCCTATATATTAGGTACCTTAATGATCTTCATTTTACAGGTGGGGAAACTAAAGCATACAGAAATATGCTTAGCTTACCCTTCAGTAGAGGTCTTCTGCAACTTACCTTAAATATTAATGGATGAAATTAAGTTAGTTTCTGGGCTTATTAACTTTCCTTATGGCTTTTCTTACCACAAGTATATTCAAATGATTAGCGAGTAATAGAAATTGAATAAAAAATGGCACTGAACTTTGTCTGAAGGAATACAGTTTAGTTACATTGGTCAGATTCAGCATTTGAATAATGACTGTGCTTTGAGCCCTAACATTAAAGCCCTGTAGTCTTCCTTCAGGCTTGGGTTTGAGAATGAATAATGTTGCAGAAACACCCACATAGTCTTAGCTCATTATTTTTACCAGTTTGAGATCCTTGATCTTTCTTCCAGTCCCTTGCCCACTGCAACAGCTGTTTAGTTTGGCCCATGCCTTCTGGGTTAATAGTATTTCTGACACAGTGTGAGTTTTCAAGTTGCTATGTATAATTTCTGCCAGAGTCTTGACTGCTGCCAGGCCTCAGGGTTGGAGGTTGCAACTGATTTATGGGGGAGGGTGCTTGTCACTGACGCAGGAACAAGGTGCTTTCTGTAGCTCTGATTTGTTGCTGGCTGAGTGTGAATGATGTCAGGCAGATCAGAGGACAGCTGATTCATTTGGGATCTGGAACTTGCCACTGTCCCACCGCTGCCTCCTGGGCTCTTAGGTCTTTTGTGAGGGGAGGGGAGGGGTGTTCTGAAGATCATGTTTTTGGAGAAAAGTACTTTAATTTTTGCCGTAAGTTTGGGAAGCTTTTATAATTTCCTTTGGCTGACAGAGCGGCATACCCCTTGTGTGAGAGAACTTCCTGCCAAGACTCCAGTGTGAGGGCAAAACTTGAGTAGCCAGGAGAATGATGAAACGGAGGCGAGAGAGACTGGGAGCACCATGTCTGCGGATTCAGTAAGGAGGCTGGGGTCTCTATGGAAACTGGCAGATGTCAGGGAAAAAAACTAATGCCAACTAACACAGCTTCGTTTATTTGGATGAAGACTGTTTTGGAGATGCGTGTCAGGAAGAGGGCTGAGCTGGCTTGATTAATTCAAGGTCAAAACAGTGGTCCTTGGCAGGGGCATATGAGGTTTCCAATTCCAGAAACTGAGTTAGATGTCATTTTACGGGTTCCTGAATACTTGGGGAACTGAGTAAAAAAATGAAGACAATTATTTTCTTGCCTTGAAAGCAAATGTTTATTTAAAGTTAGTGTCAAAGCTGCATATACAAGCCCCATAAATGTGAGAAACCAATGGAAACAAAAAGTACCTCCTCCTTTGACTAGAGAAGGTATTTCTTTCCATTGCCTGTCAGCTCAGGACCTCAGATCTGCCCTTGCAGATTCAAGCATGGGTCCTTTAGGGTGTGACCTGAATTTTATTTCTATATTGGCCAATATAGAAATAAACTTTATTAGGTGAAAATATCAAAGCTGGGAGTGGAAGAAGGCTTCCTCTTCAGGGTGACTTTTCCAAGAGCAGCTCAGGCTTATTTAATGAAGAAGTGCCAAGTGAATTCATCTGTATATTAGAGAACCAGTGAAAGAAGAGACCTAGAATCCATTTCACCTCAATTATCTGTCTTGAACTGCCTTTGTTTAACTCACAGGGTGAAGGGAGTGTACTTCAGATTTTCTTCCTGAGTCAAACTGCTTGCCCCAAGACAGACAGGTTTCTTTAGTGGGATTCTTTTGTGATGTTGCCCTTCAGTGTCCGTGGATGCTTATTGATTGAATTAATGATTCTATTAGACCTTGAGAAACAGGATGTGTTTGAAGTGTATAGTTGGAGTATTGACACACTTTAAAATAAAAACCTTTTATTCCCATAGTGACACAAAAGTAAAAGACCATTTAAAAACAGACTTCATCAATTAATGTGTTATTTAAAGTAAAGGTCACTTGTTAACAAAATTACAATTTTTTAAATGGAGTTTGTAGTTTAAGAAAACTTAAATGGTCAAAAATCATGGTTCTGTTTTTGCTTTTGAGAGTATCTTACTTTATGGCCCTGGCGGGAGTGCAGTGGTGCTGTCACAGCTCACTAAACCTTGACCTCCTGGGCCCAAGGGATCCTTCCACCTCAGCAGCTGGGACTACAGGCATGCACCACCAAACCTGGCTAATTTTGTAATTTTTTTTTATAGAAATAAGGTCTCTTTATGTTGCTCAGGCTAGTCTGGAACTCCTGAACTCAAGTGATCCTCTTGCCTCAGCCTCTTAAAAGTGCTGAGATTACCATACCTGGCAAATCATGCTTTTCAAATGTTGGTACACTGCTGTTGGTAATCATTGAATCTGTTTTATTGACTTTGAGTTAGAAAAATACCCCCTGAGGAGCTAATAAGTAGTTTGTATATCACCTTTTCCTTTTTCAAACAATCTTTTTTAGACTCTAGACGCATTGTATAACCAGTTTGCAGGGTAGTAATTAGGGGCAAAAAGAAAATAAAATTTGCTGGCCTGGTGTGGTGGATCATGCCTGTAATCCCAGCACTTTGGGAGGCCAAGGTGGGCGGATCACGAGGTCAGGAGATTGAGACCATCCTGGCTAACACGGTGAAACCCTGTCTTTACTAAAAATACAAAAAATTAGCTGGGCGTGGTGGCAGGCGCCTGTAGTCCCAGCTACTCGGGAGGCTGAGGCAGGAGAATGACGTGAACCCAGGAGGCGGAGCTTGCAGTGAGTCGAGATCACACCACTGTACCCCCCCCCGCCAACCTGGGCAACAGAGGGAGACTCCATCTCAAAAAAAAAGAAATGAAATTTGGCTTTCATAGATTTTTATAATTTCAATTACATATTGAACAAAATGGCTAAACTTCATTTTATGTGATGAGACTTAAGGCTTCAAAATTTTGTATAAGCATGTTATTCAGGTTAACAAGTAAGTACTGTCTAATGTTCTAATTGGTTCTAACTTATATATGAAGGAGCTTAACTTTGAAATAGTTCTTTGGAAGAGTGAAAATTCTTTTTGAAAAGGAGAAATTAACTTAAAATTAACATTTTTACTTCTTTTAACTTTAAAAAAAATGTTGGGTTTGTAGAAATGTGGGCATAACTGTAATTTTAAATAGCTGTTTGCCCTCCTATATTCTATCCTGTTATGACCCCATATTGTGTATCCACCTGAGAAGTAAACTGAAGACCACTAGAGTGATAATGACTAGGAAAGTGAAGATTTCCTTTGAATGTCACTGTATCCATATTATAAACAGTCAGAAATAACAGTACAAGAAACTAATAATGTTATCATTTTGAAGTAGATCAGGTACTTATGTGATACTTAAGTAATGTTTTTACCTTGGAAATTAAATATGGTGTGTTTATAGAAAGCCATGCCAATAAGGTAGCAAATTAAATATTGTGAATATTATTATTTTTATTATTTTTATCATGTGTAATTTCTACTAATGGTAGCAAATTAGAAATCTGTATTTATCACCTGTTTTCAATCTAAAGATCTTATTTAATAATCTTCACTAGGACTTAACATGTCAAAATGGCTAGATTGTTTTTATGGGAAAAAATAACCTGGGAATCTAAAATTTAAGTGGAAGCAAAATACATAGTTAACTGACATTATCTGATACATTCATTAGAGAAAAGTTAGCTAAACAAATTGGTATTATTGTAGATATAATCAATAATTTATAAACTATTCAGAATGTTTTACTCTTAGGGACATACACATTTCTCTAGGAAGTTTTAGTCATTGAACATTAAATATTAACTGTTGCCTGCTAATTGATGAGTTGTAGTAAATTTGCAATGTTTGGTTTGCCCAGAAACCAATTCTAAATTGGCTGGGCGCAGTGGCTTACATCTGTAATCCCAGCACTTTTGGGAGGCTTAGGTGGGTGGATCACTCGAGGTCAGGAGTTTGAGACCAGACTGACCAACATGATGCAACTCTGTTTGTACTAAAAATACAAAATTAGCTGGGTGTGGTGGTGCATGTCTGTAATCCCAGCTACTTGGGAGGCTGAGGCAGGAGAATCACTTGAACCCAGGAGGTGGAGATTGCAGTGAGCCAAGATCGTGCCATTGCACTCCAGCCTGGGCAACAAGAGGAAAACTCTATCTCAAAAAATAAAAATAAAAATAAATAACAAATATGTTGAGTAGCCAAATCTTAAATGTTGTATTTTAATTTTATAGATTAAGTTTTTGTGTATGTTGTCATCCTGTACCAACATTGGTACTAAAGTATGATATTGGAGAATGATTTTTGACCACTTACTTTTCTTGAACTTTTTGCCTAAACCAAGCCACTTTGAATATGTTTCTTTTTGGTTGAAAAGTTAATCACTGACCTTGTTTTTTTCCTGTTGTGGTACCTTGTCAGAATCTCTACCCTTTGCCGAGGAGCTGAAGTAAACCAGCACATGTTTTCACCCACATCTGCTCCAGCCCTCTTCCTCACTAAAGTCCCATTTAGTGCTGATTGTGCTTTGGCTACTTCTCCTCTTGCCTTTTTCCTGAACCCACGAGCCCATAGCAGTCCTGGCACTCCTTGTTCCAGCCGCCCACTGCCGTGGAGGTAAGGAAACTTGCTGTGAATCTGGGCCTTGACAATTGCTTCTGGCCAAATGGTGAAACCCATACCTTACTCCTTAATGGGGAGAAATGGAGTAAGAGTCTTGGTTCTGTCACGGAGAAGAGTGAAATAAATATCACAGATTTCTGTTGTATTGAAAATGTCAGGAGAAAGGAGGGTAGGTTATCAGTACTTGGATTTTTGAGGCTGTTATAAATTGTGTGCCCATCCTGACCATTGGACAACCTTGTGAACTATGACCTGTGACCACCCCATAGTGTGGCAGAATGCTAGAACTCTTTGGAGGTTCAAAAGTTCAAACCTCACATTTTACACGATGGGAAAATTTGTGTCCACAAGTTAAATGGTTTGTTCAGGTTGAGGAAAATAGACCTTCTCCCCTTTCTTTCTGTCTTCCTTTTCTTATATTCAACATTATTTGATTATATGCTATCTGCTAGGACACTGTTTTAGGCATGGGAAATAAAGCAGTGAACATAAAGCAATAAAATCCCTGTCCTCAGGGAGCTTAGATTCTAGTGGAGACAGACAAGTTAATGAGTAAATATATAACATAATGGGTAGACATGGTGCTTCTGAGAAAAATAAAGTAGGGTAAGAGAATGTAGAGGCCAGGGCTTGACATTTTATGTAAGGTGGTCAGGGAGGTCCTCAGTGATAAATTGACATATGAGAAAAGACCTGAAGGAAGTCATGGAGCCTGAATGGAGATATCTGGAAGAAAAGTGTTCCAGGCAGAGGCAACATGAAGTGCCAGGGGCCTAATCTAGGAGCTTGCTCCATGTATTCTTTGTGCAACAGAGTCCAGTGATGCTGGTACAGAATAAGTTGAGTGATGAGTGTTGGGAAGTGAGGCCTGAAGTATAGTGGGCAGCCAGATTAAACAATTTTGAGGCTTTTTGAGATGGAGTTTCGCTCTTGTTGCCCAGGCTGGAGTGCAATGGCACGATCTCGGTTCACTGCAACCTCCACCTCCCAGATTTAAGTGATTCTTCTGCCTCAGCCACTGGAGGAGCTGGGATTACAGATGGCTGCCCCCACGCCTAGCTAATGTTTGTATTTTTAGTAGAGACAGAGTTTTACCACATTGACCAGGCTGATCTCAAACTCCTGACCTCGAGTGATCCACCCACCTCGGCCTCCCAAAGCGCTGGGATTACAGGTGTGAGCCACCACACCCGACCAGGACTTTTGTTTTTATGCTGGGTGAGATGAGTAGCCACTGGAAGGTTTAAATAAGAATGTCATGATCTGACGTAGATCAAAAGATCACTCTGGGCTGGGCGCAGTGGCTTACACCTGTAATCCCAGCAGTTTGGAAGGCCGAGGCAGGCGGATTGCTTGAGTTCAAGACCACTCATGAGTTTGAGACCAGCCTGGGCAACATGATGAAACCCCGTCTCTACAAGAAATGCAAAAATTAGCTGGGCATGGTGACGCATGCCTGTAGGCCCCGCTACTCGCAGCTGAGGTGGGAGGATATCTTGAGCCTGGGAGGTGGAGGTTGCAGTGAGCTGAGATCACACCACCGCACTCCAGCCTTGGAGCAAGACCTTGTCAAAAAAACAAAAACAAACAAACAAACAAAAAAGCGAACAAAAAAACCCACTCTGGTTATAGTTAGAAGGCCACCAGGTAAGAGACAGTGGTTATTTGAACCCATGGTGATTGAGATGATAAGAAGTGGTCAGATTTGGGGATGTATTTTAAAGGTGGAATTGATAGAGGAGGAAGAGATATCCAAGGATTGAGCTCTGGGGCAAGTTTTAGAGGTTGGGGCGATAGTGAGGAATTAGACTAAAATGAATTAGCTATTCATTCAAGGGCAAGGACCAGGAGAAGTATCTTAGAAGCCAATTGAAAAAAAAAAATGTTAAAAAAGGAAAGTGTGACTGATCAGTAGGTATTTGTTAAGCTTTTTGTTAGAGAATAGTAATCCGAAAAACTAAAAGTTTAAGTGAAGCACGATGTATCACGCAGACTTAAGTGACATCATTTGATACAGGAGCTTAAATTCCACAGGCAGTTTGGGACGGTGATAGACTGCCATAGGACAATGTTAGAGGCTAACTTCTCTCAGAAGGCATCTCTTCTAGATGTAGTAGTGCTTGGCGTATGAGGCTGAGAAAGATTGTAAGTTGGGTAGCCCCCAAGATGTACCCAGTCTTGCACATGGTTTTGAATGTCTCTTGATGACTGTGATCTCAGAACACACAACCTGGAGCAATATCGGTCTTATAGCTTTGGAGCTTGTCAAATTTCATGGAAACTTGTTAAATTTCATGGAAACTTGTTAAATTTCATGGTTTTTGTTTTTGTCTTTGTTTTTCCGTAGACTTGCTCACATGTTTGGTCACTGTATTAGTGCTTCATTCCACTTTTCTTTTGTATCCGTGCCATGCAAAGTGCCATTTCATTAATATGACAAGATTATTTTAGCCTATTTGCTGGATATTTTTATATTCCTTTAAACATTCTTGAGACTCTGGGATGCAGTTATTTAGAAATTGTTTGATCCTTTGAAGGATTACTTTTAGGCTTTGGTGAGACCAGGGCAGCACATGAGGCTAATTTTTTCTTACTATTGGGGCAGTACTTTGAGTACTCTATTTGATGCCCATGTATTGTGAGTTTTTTCCACTTAGGCTGATGGGAACATGAACAATTCTGGGTCCTTTGTGAGCTCTGAAGAGAGGGTACCTACTCATTTTCTTGGATTGTTTCCTTACCCACATATGCTGATAGATATTCAGCTAAAAACTCAGAGGAAGCCCCTGCAGATCTCCAGAGTTCCCCTCTGTATATCTCTGTCTACTCTGGTACCCTGCCTTGAAAATTCTAGCCATCTTAGCCTCCCCAAGTTCTCAACTCTGTCTTCTCAACTCAGGGAGACTGCTGGACTCTTTGAGTACCCCCTCTTGCTGCTTCCTAGACGTGTTCTTCAGGTAGTAAGCTAGGGCAGTCTTAGGGCTTACTTTGTATGTTTCCCTTTGGTCCAGTGTCTGCAAACTATTGTTTCATATATTTCATCAACTTTTTTTGTTTTTAAGGTACAAGGGTAAATCTGATCTCTGATGCCCCATAATGACAAGAAGCAGAAGTCTAGTCTTGCTAATATTTTGAGCTCATGCTTCTATCATCAGTTGTGATTATTGCTTTATGAGATTATTGGTTGACTGATTCACATGTTGTATAAGCGCAATAGAAACAGATTCTTTAAAAATTATTGGCCGGGCGCAGTGGCTTACGCCTGTAATCCCAGCACTTTGGGAGGCCGAGACGGGTGGATCATGAGGTCAGGAGATCAAGACCATCCTGGCTAACACGGTGAAACCCCGTCTCTACTAAAAATACAAAAAATTAACCGAGCGTGGTGGCGGGCGCCTGTAGTCCCAGCTACTCGGGAGGCTGAGGCAGGAGAACGGCGTGAACGCGGGAGGCGGAGCTTGCAGTGAGCCGAGATCGCGCCACCGCACTCCAGCCTGGGCGACAGAGCAAAACTCCGTCTCAAAAAAAAAGAAAAAAAAATTATTCTATCTTCCTTAGTCAAGAAAAGTTGGAAAATGAAATATCAAAAGAATAAGAATAGGCAACATTTGCTGAGCATTTACTATGTCTTAACATTTTTTAAATGACTTACATTTGTTAAATTTGATTCTCAAAATACTCTGATGAGGTGGGTGACACATGTTCATTTTTTTGATGAGGTGGATAATCTGAGTAAATCTGTTTTATAGATGAAGACACTGTAGTACAGAGAAGTTCAGGAAGTTATTAATAAGCAGTAGAAACTACTATTCAACCCCACAGTATCTTACTCCAATGTCTGTGGTCTTAACCCCTCGGCTGTTGTTACAGGATCCTGGGAAGTGTTGCTTTTCCAGCTAGAAACCTCTGTGACCGGTGGTGCCTTTGCCTGAGCTTTGCTCGGGCCTGCTGGGCCCACTTGGCCTGGCAGGCTGCACTTGGCTCAAGCTACCAGCCTGGATCCCAAACCTCCAAAGAGACTGGAGCAGAATGGTGAGGGGTGTGTGAGCAAGCGAGCATAGGGTCCGGCCACTGCACACAGTCAGGCACGCCAACTGCTGCAGCAGGGCGGCCAGCTCCAGGGGCTGGCATGGGTGCTAGCTTACTGTGAGGCTGCATCAGGACCAGACACACCACAAGCAGCTTCTACAGCTGGCACAAAGGAATGCAGTGGTGCCCAGAAGCTTGGAGACTCTGGGAGCCATCAGGCCCCAAAGTGGGAGTCACAGCTCGGCTTGGGGAGCTCTCAGGTCTAGTCTCTCTGAAGGGCCGTAGCTCTTCTCTCCTTCTCTTGAGTTCTCCCCTTCTCTCTTCTCTCCTTGTCACCCACAATGTGGTGAGCAAGGGGCGTATTTCAGCTCTATTTGTATTACAGCTGTTTTGGCCCTGCCGTTCGGTGGGTCCCGAGTTCTTGTCCTGCATCCAGAAGGAATGAGGTACACAGACACGTATAGGGTAAGCAAGACAAAGGGGAACTTTGTTGAGTGATATAATAGCTTAGAGGGGACCCACAGTGGGTAGCTCCTATCTGTAGGCAGGTCCTCCCATTGAGTGTTCAGCTCTCAGCAGAGAGGAGGTCCTGGAATGGGTGGTTCCTTTCTGCAGGCAGGTGGTCCCATTATCTCCCTGTGATCCCTCCTTCCTCTCCCCAAGACTGGCTGAGTCTAGGGGTTTTTATGGGCCTCATAGGGGAGGAAGTGCATGCTGGTTGGTCCATGGGCAGCCATGGGTGGGCCCAGGGAAAAGCACCACAAGTTGCCCTTGCGGTTTCTGGGACTGGCGACCCAGTCCCCAGGCTTCAGGCTTTCCCTGGCTTGAAGGTGGGTCTTCACTGTGGACCAGCTTCCTTCTGCCCAGGAGCCTGTCTGCCTCCTGCTGCTGTTCATGGTCCCCAGGCTGTTCATGCTAAGGGGTGCCTGCAGGCTAGCACTGGGCTGTCCTCAGCGCACCCCTCAGCCTCCTTCCCATGCTTGTCAGTGCCCAAAGTCTGGAGGGGGCCAAAGTGGCAAGGGGGCTGGCGTGTCAGCACTGCCCTGAGCATGTGCACAACCAGCTGGACTGTTGACAGCTCCCGGGCTGGGCCCCAACTTTGCTCCGAGATTGGAGTAGGCACCGACAGGGGAGAAGCCAGATAGCCAGAGTAGACAATTCTGAGCCTGCAAGGGGCAGGGGCCTTCCTAGGCCCGAGAGTTCAGAGATGCCTGAGTCTGAAGCTGCAGCAGGGCAGCAGCGGCTGCACCCAGGGAGTTCCCACCCAGGGGGCTTCCACCTCACCAACTCGGAAGGGGTGGGGCTCCCGCTTTTCCCTGGCTCCCACCAACTTCGTTGAGCATGCAGCCCCAGCTGCACCTCCTAGCAGTCTTCAGCAAGGGCTTCTGGTCCAGTGCATTGTCCCGGGCCAGGCGCTGAGCTGCTCCAACGTATCGAGTCTGGGGCTCCTGGCAGTGGCCATGCCAGTTGTTAACATGGTAATCTGCTGGTGAACAATGTGGACATGTTGTATTTGCTGCTGTGAGATGCCGCTTTTACTTCCCACCCTGGGCCCCTGAAGTATGGGCCCAGCTCCGCCCTAGTGCCCCTCTCTGCCTGTTCCTCTGTGCGCTTCTCTCCCACTGGTGGATAACTCAGCTCAGACTGGCCCAATTGTGGCAGTTCCCAGGGGTGGATTCCCAGGGCAGTGGGCTTGTTGGGGGGCTTCCAGAGGAGGGTTCCAGGGACTGCCCACCTTGGTATCTGCACCAGAAGACCCGTGACCTGCGCCTGTACCCCACTGCAGCCAGCATCATGGCAGTGACTGCTTCATGGCAATGACGGGCTGCTGCTGCCATCACTGTGATGTTTCTAATGAACCATATGCAATCGAGAATTTATTTAATAAATTTACAAACTCTGAGCACTTACCAGCTCCCAGGCACTGTTCTTAGCACTTGATAATGTAAAGGTCATTTGCTTCTCACACCAGTTCTATGAGAGATATTATCATTGTACTTATTTCACACATGAGGAAGCAAGGGTACAGAGAGATTAAATAAATTGCTCAAGATAACACAGCTGTGTAAGTGGCAGAACTGGGATAGAAACCTGGGTAGTCTGGCTTCAGAGATCACATTCTTAACAACCACACTGTTCCATGTCTCCATCTGAGATACTTTCATTATGTAATATCACATGTTCTGAACCAAAGTAGTTTTTGCAGCCTTGGGTCTTTTCCCAAGGTGATGTATTAATAACATTGTTTAATAAATCCTCCAATCCTGGGGGTGGGAATTGGTATTCTCACAGTCTATTGTCACTTCTAGGTCATTACCTTTATTACCTTCTTGTAAAAACCTCTGTTCTTTTTTTTGAGGCAGGTTCTCACTCTGTCACCCAGGCTGGAGTGCAGTAGCATGATCTTGGCTTACTGCAACCTCTGCCTCCCAGGTTCAAGCGATTCTCCTGCCTCAGCCTCCCCAGTAGCTGGGATTACAGGCACCCACCACCACACCTGGCTAATTTTTGTATTTTTAGTAGAGAGCGGGTTTCACCGTGTTGGCAAGGCTGTTCTTGAACTCCTAACCTCAAGTAACCTGACCACTTCAGCCTCCCAAAGTGCTGGGATTACAGGCGTGAGCCACCACACCCGGCAAAAAAATCCCTCTGTTTTTTTAGGCTTGTATCATTCCATTTTACCCCTGCTTATCACTTCATCAATTAACTTAGTTTTGTTCGCTGTACTCAAATTCACAGTCGAGGACAGAATCTGTGCTTAGTGAAGACAGTGATGAACCTCCATTCTGCAGTGTCCTTATGATGAACCTCTCTCACTCAATTTATTAAGCAAATAAGCAAGTAAAGTAGAAAGATGAGAAAAATGGTTCCAGTAAACAATGTGCGTAAGTGAAGAACTGAAAATTGAGTGCTACTGGCAGTGAATTTGACTCTGAGTTCCAGGAGAGAGGGAACTAGGAGGTGGGGACTTCCAGGGGTGGGTTCCAGGGACTGCCCACCTTGGCATCTCCACCTGTGGACCTGTGGCCTGCTCCTCTACCCCACTGCAGCCAGAGTCATGGCAGTGGCCATATTACGATGTCTTTTTTATCTCTCTCTCTTTTTTTTCTTTGATGAGTATAACTATTATAGGCTCAATTATGTTCTACTAAAATTTGTATAGGTTGAAATCCTAACCCCCACTAACTCATGGTATTTGGAGATAGGATCTTTAAAGGGGCAATTAAGGTTAAATGAAGTCTTTCAGATAGATCCTAATCCAGGATGACTTACGAGAAGAGGGGATTAGGACACAGACAAGCACAGAGGGAAGGCCATGCAAAGACAAAGGGAGGTAGCCATTTACAAACCAAGGAATGAGGTCATAGAAGAAACCAACCCTGCTAATACCTTTATCTTGAACTTCTATCCTGAACTATGAGGAAATAAATTTCTGTTGGTTAAGTCACCCAGTTTTTGACACTTGGTTATGTATGGCAGCCCTGGTAAACCAACACAGCTATTGAGGCATTTGGCTGCATTGCCCCAGAGGATTGGAAAACAGTGTCCCCGTGCATCATAGTGTAGTGAGGACTAGCCCTGCTTAAGGTCTTAACCCTCTTTATTGACTGCATCTTAGGGATGGTCTTAGGACCTTACAAATTGTTGCCCATAATAATTTGAAGGACAATCAAGATACAGTTTTGAAATGATACCTACTCTAGCTCTGTAATACATTGCATTTTATGCCTTGATTGAAGGAATGAGTCTGTTATAAACAGACGTTGATGCTAGCTCTTAAGTGTCTCAGATGGGTATGATGAACCTTAAGAGGCATAATAAATTTAATCGTGATTTGGGTTGAATTAAATAACCACTAACCTTTAGTTCATTTGCATGTCTTCTAAGAAAATGATTCCAGCATACTGATTGGCACTCAGATGTGGGTGTTGCATTTTTAGAGTAAGAGTGCTAGATTGACTTTGTGTTGCAACTGGTGTCATTGAAGAAAGGAGGCAGTTGTGTCTCTGGCTATTCACTGGCCCAGCTGTAGGCCTGCTGGGGATAGAAGTTTGATGTTAACTACTTAATGGAACACAGAATGACTTAAGTTTTGAATCAGTTTTGAATTGCCGTAGACTTTGTCAGCCCTGAAGTAGGAGGGCTTGCAGGAGGAAATCCTTACTAGAGTGATTTTCATATTGGAAGCATTCTAGTTTTAGCTTGCTTCCTACTGCATAGGAATTCCTTCCATACAATTTCTAGCAAAAAGCTATTCAGCCTTTGCTTGAACATCTTCAGCAACAAGCAGTTCACTCTTGAAGCTTTCGTCCATTAGTACCAATTTAGTTCTCTGGTGCCTCCTATGTCACATGTATGAGAGACTTTCGGTAGACTTGTGTGGCAGATGGACAGGTATTCCTTTAGGCCTCCTCCAGAACTAGGCAGCCTTTGAAACCCCTTTCTGGTAGTGTCAAAATTATTTCCTGCCAAAGAGAAAGCACTATTTTCATTTTACCAACACCTGCTCCTCTTGTCTTTTTTTAAATAACTGCTTTTCAGAGTAATTTCAAAAGAGAAGCATCTCCCAGAACTTGTTCTTATCCTGGCCCTGCTGCATAGTGGTGGTAGGCAGATTACTTCACTTCTTTATACCTCAGTTCTCTACATCATTAAAATGGGACTTACAATGGTACTTCAAGGATTATAGTAAGAATTAAGTGAGTCAGTACATCTACAATTGTTTAGAATATTACCTGGGCTGCTATACCGGTTATTTTGCTGCTTCCATTGTTGGGAAACTCAGATGTTGCTAATTCTTAGCACTTCATTTTGCTTCCATTACTTTTTTCTTTGCTTCCATTACTTTTCTCATATTCTTATTTTTCCCTTGGATAACTGTACGTATTGCCCACCATATGTCCATACTGCAGAAGCTCCATTACTGGCTTAGGTGAGGCAGTGGAAGCTGGGTGCCCACTTGCCCTCTCATGCAGTCTCACTGATTGTTTCTGCTGAAAACTGTCCTGTTGGGGCTCAGCAGGGCATGGACTGAAATGAAAAACACTTTGAATTACATTCTTTCTAAAAGACCAGTTTTTGGCAAGGAGGAAAGACCATCAAAACAGTTTTAAGGTATTTCATTTCTCCTCCTACAGCAGGGAAAGAGCATCTTGAGAGTATCTTCAGAAGAAGTGATTCTCTTGTTAGAGAAGGGAAGGTTTTTTGATTTTTTTTTTGTTTGTTTGATTTTTCATTGAAAAGGTAAAATAAGGAAGACTAGTAGCTGTGATTTAACTTCAGGAACCCTTATATGTGACAGTGTTTCATAGACCCTGGCTCCAGGTGACCCTGAATAAAGATATAATTCTGTATGGCTAGATGCCAAATGCTTGCTCTTGCCTAAGAGCAGGAAGCTGAGGCTTTCTAGGGTACTTCTGTTTCTAGAACTAGGAAAATTTTATTTACTACATTTAACATTGTATTATGGAAAAATCTCAAAAATGTTCAAAAGTAGAAAGACTCGTACTATATCCCCAGTATCATCTACATTGTCAGCTCATGGTATACTATTTCATACTAGAAATGAAATACCCACCTATTTTCTTTCTCTGTCTCTCTTGCTTATTTTGAAGCAAATCTCAAATTTTATGTCATTTCGTCTATATATATTTGTATCTCTAAATGTAAGGACTCCTTAAAAATGTAATCACAATATTATTACCACACTTAAAACAATTAATAGTTTATCAGTATCATCAAATATCCAGTTAATATTCAAATTTTTTTTGCAGTTGGTTTTTTGGAATCAGTAGCCAAACTATGTCAGCACAGTGTATTTGGTTAATACGTCTCTTAGGTCGGGTGGTGATACAATTTAGTATCTAAACTAGGAAACTTTTGATAATGAAAGAGGATTCTGTTAATATTACTGGGACAATAGACATAAACCTGTTAAATAAAATAATTGGGATGTCTGATCACTCTTTCTTTCTTTTTTTTCTTTTCTTTTTTTCTTTTTGAGACAGAGTCTCTCTCTGTTGCCCAGGCTGGAGTGCAGTGGCACGATCACAGCTCACTGCAACCTTGAACTCCTGGGCTCAAACAATCCTCCAACCTCAGCCTCCCACGTAGCTGGGACTACAGACATGCACCACAAACCTGGCTAATTTTTTCCATTTTTTTAGAGATAGGGTCTTGCTATGTTGCCCAGGCTGTGCTGCAAAGTTTATTTTAATCTAGGGTGTTCTCACCTTCTTTTTTTTTTCCTTGCAATTAA
This sequence comes from Colobus angolensis palliatus, assembly GCF_000951035.1. Lineage (NCBI taxonomy): Eukaryota > Metazoa > Chordata > Mammalia > Primates > Cercopithecidae > Colobus > Colobus angolensis. Next base: position 4,209,629 of record NW_012111586.1, read on the forward strand.
TTTGTTGCAGAAACTGAGTTGTTTGTTCTTGTAGACTTTCCCACATTCTGGATTTTGCTGACTGCATCCTTCAGAGCTTTTCGTCTAACATGTTCTTATGAGCTCTATATTTCCTATAAACTGGGGGCTTGACCTTATTGTGGTTTGGTTGGGTTGAGGGGGTGGGAAGAATACTTAACAGTTAGTTTAGTGTATATCTGTCAAGAGGCAGGTAATGTCAAGTCTCTCCCTTGTTTTGTTAGTAGTGGCCATTGATAATTATCACCTAGATTCATTATTTTCTTAGGAGTTTGCAAAAGATGATTCCCATTCTCTTTATTAACTACAGTACTTACACGAAAGAATTTTCTCCTCGTTATCTTTTTTTTTTTTTACCCTGAAGTACACAGATAATTACCCTTACTTAAGTCAACTTGGCTTAGACGCTTTCCTGAGTCTTCAGCCTAAAGCCTGAGTGTCCTGGGTTCCTTGGTCAGTATTTCATACCTGCTGATTATTGCTTTGTAGTGAAGATTGTTTGCCTAGAGCAGCACAGGGGGAGTTAGTGGTGGTGAAGCCCCTTGGAGTTTGCCATTTAAGTAGCTAACTGATTGCTTAGCTGAGGAAAACTTTGGCTTCCTCTTCTGACCCACATAGAAAGAGGAAGTATCTGTAGTAGTTGTGCTTGTTATATAGACCCTGGGACTCTGAGAGATGAGAATGAATCTAGAAGGCAGCAGCTTTTCCTTCATGTCCCTAGATGTCACAGGAGGAGGAGCCAGTGGCGATCCTGATGGCCTCATTTTGGTAGATAGGATGGGCTCAGGGCTAGAGTCCTGTTGTTAAGAAACAAGCGTATTGGAGTAGAGTCAGAGAAACAATTAATTTACGATGATAGATCCTTGGCATAGAAGAATTAATTTTTGTAGGTTTAATTGTTTGTTAATATATACATATATGTATGTGTAGATAGATGGATTGATTGGTTTTTTTTTTTGTTTTTTTAGAGGGGATTTTTTTTTTTTTTTTTTTTGAGACAGGGTCTCGCTCTGTCACCCAGGCTACAGTGCGGTGGCACAATCATAAATTAAATGTATATGTAGTTTTATTAGATATTGTCCAGTTTCCCTCCACAGTTTATAGTTACACTATTTTACATTTCCATCAGCAGTTTAAGAT
>NW_012111586.1:4210836-4215576 GCF_000951035.1 Colobus angolensis palliatus
GTTTAATTGTTTGTTAATATATACATATATGTATGTGTAGATAGGCTGATTGATTGGTTTTTTTTTTTTTTTTTTTTTTTTTTTTTTTTTTTTTTTTTTTTTTTTTGGAGGGGTATCTTCAGGATAAATTCCTAGAACTGGGATAGCTGAGTCAAAAATTAAATGTATATGTAGTTTTATTAGATATTGTCCAGTTTCCCTCCACAGTTTATAGTTACACTATTTTACATTTCCATCAGCAGTTTAAGATAATGTCTATTTGCACACAGCCTTGCCAACAATATGATTGTCAAGCTTTTGAATTTTTTCTAATCTGAGAGGTAAGAAATGGTATCTCAATGTAGCCAAGTAAAAAGTCATATTAAAATATTCCTTAAGAAAGAAGTTTTTTTTTGGAGGGGGGATGGGGCGGGGGATGAAGTTTTGCTCTGTCACCCAGGCTGGAGTGCAGTGGCGCGATCTTGGCTCACTGCATCCTCCGCCTCCCAGGTTTAAGCAATTCTCTGCCTCAACCTCCTGAGTAGCTGATTATAGGCACCCACCACCACGCCTGGCTGATTTTTTTTGTATTTTTTAGTAGAGATGGGGTTTCACCATCTGGGCCAGGCTGATCTTGAACTCCTGACCTTATGATCCACCCACCTTGGCCTCCCAAAGTGCTGGGATTACAGGTGTGAGCCACTGTACCTGGCCTGTTTTTTTTTGTTTTTGTTTTTTTAATCCTATGTGAAGGGAATCAGTTTTCCTGTCCTGGGAAATTGAGATAGATTTATTCATTCTTTCATTCATTCATTCAACTGCATGCTAGGCCCTCTGAGCAGGAGAAGATGCCCGCGTGGGCAGTAGGAAACTTCGCAGCATGGGGTAGAGTAAAAGTGATGCTTTTTATTTCATAAACTTTCAGCCTTCTTCACCCCTATTCAGTCATTCCCAGAACTTTTCAAGTGATTTTTCTGGATGTTAGCAGAAATATTTTTTTAATGTCAAAATTCCAAGAATAGTTCAAAGAGCTTTTCACCCCCCAAACCAAGGGGTCAGCAAAATAAACCCCATGAACCAAATGTGACCCGTAGGCTGTGTTTATACAAACCACAAGCTAATAATGAAGTTTACATATTTAAGGGATCTTTACAAAAAACAAGGAATATGTGACAGAGACCACATGTGACTTACAAAGCCTAAAATACTTATTATCTGGCCTTTACAGAAAATGTTTGACAGCCCTTGTCCTAACCCATACAGAATTTGTTCCTGATATGTTATCTCATCAGCCCTGAATACTTTAGTGTATACTTCCTACGGAGACTTTTCATAACAATACAGCCATTAAAATCAGAAAACTAACATTAATAAATACTGCATCTAATCTACAAGTTTAATTCATATTTCACCAAATGTCCTAGTAATATCCCTTGTAACAGAAGGTTCCGATCCAGGATCATGTGTTAGAATTCTGCTGTTATTCGTCTTCTATTTCCTTCAATCTCATGCAATTTTGTAGTTATTTCCTCAGTTTTTATAACCTCGATACTTTTGAAGATTACAGACCAGTTTATTTGATAGGATGTCCTTTAATTTGAATTTGTCTGTTATTTCCTCAGGATTAGAATCAGGTTATGAACCTTTGGCAGAAATATCACAAAACGGTGGTATTGTGTTCTTTTTTTTTTCTTTTGAAATAGAGTCTTGCTCTGTTGCCCAGGCTGTAGTGCAGTGGCACAGTCACTACCTTCTGTGTTCAAGTGATCCTCCCATCCCAGCCTCTTTTGTTGTTTTTGTTTTTTTGAGACAGAGTCTCACTCAGTCACCCAGGCTGGAGTACAGTGGCACAATCTTGGCTCACTGCAACCTCCGCCTCCCGTATTCAAGCGATTCTCCTGTCTCAGTCTCCCTAGTAGCTGGGACTACAGGCGCCCGCCATCACGCCCGGCTAATTTTTGTATTTTTTTTTAGTAGAGATGGGACTTCACCATATTGGTGAGACTGGTCTCAAACCTCTGACCTCAGGTGATCTGCCCGCCTCAGCCTCCCAAAGTGCTGGGATTACAGGTTTGAGCCACCACGCCCGGCCCACCCCAGTCTCTTGAGTAGAGTAGCTGGAAATACAGGCATGCACTACCATGCCTGGCTAAGTTTTTTAAAATTTTTTTAGAGACAAGATCTTGCTGTGTTGCCCAGCTGGTCTTGAACTTCTGGATTCAGGTGATTCTCCTGCCTTGGCCTCCCAAAGGGGTGGGATTATAGGCATGAGCTACTATACCCAGCAATGTTGTGTTCTCATTGCATCCTGTTAGGTTATACAGGTTTCCATTTTGTCCCATTACTATGAAGTTAACCTTGATCGCTTTATTAAAAAAGTGGTGTTTTGCTGCCGTAAAGTTTTGCTGCTGTAAAGTTACTCTTTTTCCCTTGCTAATTAATAAGTATTTTATGGGAATGTTCTTAAAATTATGTTAGTACCCCATTCCTCATCAAATTTTAACGCCCCGTTTTTAGGATTCATTGATGTTTCCTGGTTGTATTATTATACTATGCTGGTCACTGAATGTTATTTTTACAATTTCATAATTCTTTCTATACCCATCAGTTGGCATTTCACCATAGCAAAAGCTTTCACCTCTCCTTATTCATTTTTCACATATTTTATTATACTGTATAAATTCAGTGGACTTTTGGCCAGGCACTCTGGCTCACACCTGTAATCCCAGCACTTTGGGAGTCTGAGGTCGGTGGATCACTTGAGATCAAGAGTTCAAGACCAGCCTGGCCAATGTGTTGAAACCCCGTCTGTACTAAAAATACAAAACTAGCCTGGCGTGGTAGCTCACGCCTGTAATCCCAGCTACATGGGAGGCTGATGCACGAGAATCACTTGAACCCAGGAGGCGGAGGTTGTGGTGAGCCAAGATCGCACCACTGCACTCCGGCCTGGGTGACAAAGTGAGACTGTGTCTCTCCACTCTACCCTCCCCACTCCAAAAAAAATTCAGTGGATTTGTCTTATTTGAGGGGTTATATAATCTGTTAATACCATTATAGTTTTGATGCTCAAATTGTATCATATGTGGTCAAAGAAAGTTTCTTCAGGCTGACTTTTGTGTCTTTTTGATGTCTCTGTCATTCTTTGAGAACTAAATAACTTTCTGGCCTGAGAAGATATTCCTGGCTGGCTTATTTTGTACCCTCACTAGCTCTTGAGCTTTTGCTCTAGGTAGCATAGTTCTTTTTAGTGGAGAATGCTTTTTAAAAGCCAAAATATGCATCAGGCATGGTATAATCCCAGCAGTTTAGGGGGCTGAGGAGTTCAAGACCAGCCTGATCTACTTAGTGATACCCCATTTCTTTAAAAAAAAAAAAAAAAGGCCGAGTGTGGCAGCATGTGCCTGTAGTCCCAGCTACTCAGGAGGATCATTTGAGCCCAGGAGTTCAAGGTTGCAGTGAGTTATGATCACATCACTGCACTCCAGCCTGGGCAACAGAGCAAGACCCTGCCTCTTAAAAAAAAAAAAAAATAGGAGGGGAGGGCGGGGGCAAAATATTGACGGTAGACGTGGTTGCCGATACTTAGGTTCCCTGCTCCCGAGGAATATATATATGTAACACGCATGTCTTTATTTCTTAATTTCTGTTTATTGAAAACTATAAGCTCACACTGATACCTCTACTTCTAATTCCAGTTTGGTTCTATTTTTTATTTTTATATTTGTAGCTTCCTTCTTTGAAAGTGAGAGCTCTGGCCGGGTGCGGTGACTCACGCCTGTAATCCTAGCACTTTGGGAGGCCGAGGCGGGTAGAGGTCAGGAGTTTGAGACCAGCCTGGCCGACATGGTGAAACCCCGTCTCTACTAAAAATACAAACAAAAAAAAAAAAAGCCAGGCTTGGTGGTGGGTGCCTGTAATCCCAGCTACTCGGGAGGCTGAGACAGGAGAATTGCTTGAACCTGGGAGGCGGAGGTTGCAGTGAGCCGAGATTGTGCCATTGTACTCTAGCCTGGGCAACAAGAGCAAAAACTCAGTCTCAGAAAAAAGAGAAAATTAGAACTCTGACCCCCATTATCCTTGATATATTTACTTATTTTTTTTCTAGTCTCTAATCACTGGTTTATTTTCCTCAGTTTATTTTAGTAAACAAAATATTGTGTCCTCCTACTTCAATGAAACATTTCAAGGGTTTTTTTTTCTTCCCAACTTTAGCTTTAGGGTCAGGAGGTATTGTGCAGATTTGTTACGTGGGTAAATTGCGTGTCATGGGGGTTTGGTGTACAGATTATTTTGTCACTCGTGTAATGAACAAAGTGCCCAATAGGTAGTTTTTCAATTCTCTCCCTCCTCCCACTCTCCACCCTGAAGTAGGCCTTGGTGTCTGTTACTCCCTTCCTTGTGTCCATGTGTATTCAGTGTTTAGCTTCCACTTATAGTTGAGAGCATGGGGTAATTGGTTTTTTGTTCCTGCATTAATTCGCTTAGGATGGTGGCCTCCAGCTGCATCTGTGTTGCTGTGAAGAACATAATTTCCCTTTTTTTTTTTTTTCGAGACAGGGTCTCTCTCTGTTACCTAGGCTTGAGTGCAGTGGCATGATCTCGGCTCACTGCAACCTCTGCCTTCTGGATTCAAGTGATTCTCATGCTTCACCTTCCCAAGTAGCTGGGATCGCAGGTGTGTGCCACCACACCCGACTCATTTTTGTATTTTAGTAGAGACGAGGTTTCACCATGTTGGCCAGGCTGGTCTCGAACTCT
>NW_012111586.1:4216026-4216385 GCF_000951035.1 Colobus angolensis palliatus
TGTAGGCCAGGATGGTCTCGATCTCCTGACCTCGTGATCCACCCGTCTCAGCCTCCCAAAGTGCTGGGATTACAGGCTTGAGCCACCGCGCCCGGGTGTACCACATTTTATTTATTCAGTTCTCTGTTGATGGGCACCTAGTTTGATTCCATGTCTTTGCAACAGTGAATAGTGCTGTGATGAACATGTGAATGCATATGTCTTTTTGGTAGAATGATTTATTTTTCTTTGGGCGTATTTCCAATGATGAGATTGCTGGGTTGAATGGTAATTCTACTTTTAGTTATTTGAGAAATCTCCAAACTATTTTCCACAGAGGCTGAACTAATTTACAATTCCACCAATAATGTGCAAGAATT
>NW_012111586.1:4220215-4246575 GCF_000951035.1 Colobus angolensis palliatus
TAGAGACGGGGTTTCACCGTGTTAGCCAGGATGGTCTCGATCTCCTGACCTCGTGATCCACCCATCTCGGTATTTTTTGACTTTTTATTAATAGCCATTCTGATTAATGTAAAATGGTATCTCCTTGTGGTTTTGATTTGCATTTCTTGGATGATTAGTGATGTGGAGCATGTTTTCATGTTTGTTGGTTGCTTGTGTGTCTTTTAAGGAGTGTCTGTTCATGTTTTTTGCCTATTTTTTAATGGGGTTATTTGTTTTTTGCTTGTTCAGCTAAGGTTTTTTGTAGATTATGGATATTAGACCTTTGTCAGATGTATATTTTGCAAATATTTTCTCCCATTCTGTAGGTTGTCTGTTTACTCTGTTGATAATTTCTTTTGCTGTGCAGAAGCTCTTTGGTCTAATTAGGTCCCATTTGTCGGTTTTTGTTTTTGTTGCAATTGCTTTTGGAGTCTTCATCATGAAGTCTGCCAGGGCCTATGTCCAGAGTGGTATATTTTAGGGTTTCTTCTAGGGTTTTTATAGTTTTAGGTTTTACGTTTAAGCCTTTGATCATCTTAAGTTGATTTTTGTATATGGTGAAAGGAAGGGGTCTAGTTTCATATTCTGCATATGGCTAGCCAGTTATCCCAGTGCCATTTATTGAATAGGGATTCTTTTTTGCATTGCTTTTGTCCACTTTGTCAAAGATCAGATGGTTGTAGATGTGTGGCTTTATTTCTGGATTCTCTAACCTTTTCTGTTGGTCTGTGTGTCTGTTTTTGTACCAGTACTATGCTGTTTTGGTTACTGTAGCCTTGTGGTATAGTTTGAAATTAGGTAGTGTAATGCCTCTGGAATTGTTCTTTTTGATTCAGATTGCTTTGGCTATTTGGGCTCTTTTTTGGTCCCATATGAATTTTAGAATAGTTTTCTCTAACTCTGTGAAAAACGTCATTGGTAGTTTGAGAGGAATAACATTGAATCTGTAAATTGCTTTGGGCTATATGGCCATTTTAACAATATTAACTCTTCCTATCTGTGAGCATGGAATATTTTCGCATTTGTTTGTGTCTTTTCTGCCTTCTTTCAGCAGTGTTTTTTAATTCTTGTTGTAGAAATCTTTCACCTCCCTCTTTAGCCATATTCCTAGGTATTTTATTCGTTATGTGGTTATTGTCATTGGGATTTCATTCTGGATTTGACCCTCAGCTTGGACGTTATTGGAGTATAGAATCACTACTGAGTTTTGTACGTTGATTTTTTATCCTGAAACTTGGCTGAAGTTTATCAGGTCTAGGAACCTTTGGCCAGAGGCTGTGGGGTTTTCTAGGTATAGAATGATATTGTCTGTGAAGAGAGATAGTTTGCCTTTTGTTTCTTTCTCTTGCCTGATTGCTCTGGCTAGGACTTCCTATGTGGAATAGGAATGGTGAGAGTGGGCATTCTTGTTTTGTTCCATTTCTCAAGGGGCACGTGTCAAGCTTTTGCCCAGCATGATGTTGGCTGCGGGTTTGTCATAGACGGCTCTTATTTTGAGGTATGTTCCTTTGATGCCTAGTTTGTTGAGGTACTTGACTATCTGATCATTTTTTCCTCTGTGTAACTAATTTCCTTTTGTAACCACCACCCTTCTGGTGTATGCCCTTCTTACTTCATTGGGTCTCCAGTTTCCCCATGAAAGACTGGCACCACTGTTCTCTTCAAGCAGACAACTTCCTCATCCCCATCAGTCTCTGATATCCCAGGCCAGGTACCTCAACCCCATCCCAACCACGTGGCCACCATCATCATCATCTCGTGGCCTCTAGACTGAATTATTCAGGAAAGAAGGAGAGGAAGGAGGATTCTGAAGCCCCCTAAGTACCTCAGATTCAGTCTCAGGGACCTGCACATTTTGAAACATCTGACTTGAGTTTTTTTAAGTTTCTTTGTTTTTTAGAGATGAGGCCTCTCTTTGTTGTCCAAACTGTCCTCAAACTCCTGGGCTCAAGCAGTCCTTCCACCTCCTGAGTAGCTGGATCTAAAGGCATTATACCACCATGCCTGGGCTTTTTTTTTTTTTTCCCCAGTCACGTTTGTTTTTATTTATTCTAAAATTATTTCTTTGTTTGTTTATTTTCTTTCTAGAAATGGGATCTTGGTAAGTTGCCCAGGGTGATCTTAAACCCCTGGGCTCAAGTGATCCTCCCACATCAGCCTCCTGAGTAGCTGAGACTAGAGAGACTAAAGGCATGCACCATCTTGGGCAGCATTTTTTTTTTTTTAACAGTTACTTTTATTTTTATTTATTTTAAAATTTTATTTATTTACTTGCTTGTTCATTACTTTTTTTTTTTTTTCTAGAAATGGAATCTCTCTGTTGCTCAGGCTGATCTCAAACTCCTGGGCCTAAGCGATCCTCCCACCTCAGCCTCCCAAGTAGCAAGGACTACAGGAGTGTGCCACCATGCCTGGCTGAGACAAAATTTACATAGTATAAAATTTGCCCATTGTGGTTGGGTGTGGTGGCTTATGCCTGTAATCCTAGCACTTTCGGAGGCCAAGGCAGGTGGATCATCTCAAGTCAGGAGTTGGAGACCAGCCTGGCCAGCATGGTGAAACCCCATCTCTACTCAAAATACAGAAAAATTAGCTGGGCGTAGTGTCGCGTGCCTGTAATCCCAGCTACTTGAGGGGCTGAGTCAGGAAAATCACTTGAACCTGGGAGGCAGAGGTTTCAGTGAGCTGGGATCACACCACTGCACTCCAGCCTGGGAGACAGAGGGAAAAAAAAAACATTTGCCCATTGTAAGCAATTCAACGTAAGCGATTCAATGGTTTTTACTAAATTTACATAATTGTGTATCGTCACCATAATCTAAATTTAGAACACTTCTGTCACTCAGAAGATTTACTTGTACCCACCTGTAGTTAATCCTACTCTTCTAATTCCTAGCTCTAAGCAGTAACTCATCTGCTTTTTGGTTCTATATATGTGCTGCTAAATGTAGGTTTTTGTTTCTGGTTTCTTTCACTTAACATAATGTTTTTGAACTTTATACATGTTGTAGCATATTCATTCCTTTCTATTGTTGAATAATGTTTTATTATTGGATAGACCATATTTTGTTAGTCCATTCACCAGTTGATGGACATTTATATTGTTTGCAGTTTGGGAGTATCACATTAATGGTGCTGTGTACATTTCTATGGATATCTTTGTGTGGACGTATGTTTTCATTTCTTTGGGTAGTCAGAGAATTGTGTTGTATGGTAAGTTTTTGTTTACTTTTTTTTTTCTTGGAGATAGGGTCTCACTCTGTTATCTAGGTTGGAGTGTGGTGGTGTGATCATGGCTCACTGCAGCCTCAACCTCCTGGGCTGAGGGAATCCTCCTGCCTCAGCCTCCCAAGTGGCTGGGACCACAGCCACGTGCCACCATACCTAGCTAATTTTTTTTATTATTACTCTTTGTAGAGATGAGGTGTCACCATGTTGCCTACACTGGTCTTGAACTCCTGGGCTCAAGTGATTCTCCTGCCTCAGCCTCCCAAAGTGCTGGGATTACAGGTGTGAGCCACTGCGCCCAAACTATGTTCACCTTTTTAAAAAACACGAAACTGTTTTCTGCAGCGGACTGCATCATTTCACATTCACAGAGTTTTTTTTCTTTTTCTTTCTTTTTTTTTTTTTTTTTTTGAGACAGAGTTTTGCTCTTGTCGCCCAGGCTGGAGTGTGGGGACACGATTTTGGTTCACTGCAAGCTCCGCCCTCCGGGTTCACCCGCCATTCTCCTGCCTCAGCCTCTGGAGTAGCTGGGACTACAGGCGCCCGCCACCACGCCTGGCAATTTTTCTTGTATTTTTAGTAGAGACGGGGTTTCACCGTGTTAGCCAGGATGGTCTCGATCTCCTGACCTCGTGATCTGCCCGCCTCGGCCTCCCAAAGTGCTGGGATTACAGGCTTGAGCCACCGCGCCCGGCCACAGAGTTTATTTTTTAACATTCTCACCAGCACTAGTTACTCTGTCTTCTTAACTGTTCTGGTGGTGTGTAGTATATCATTGTGGTTTTAATTTACATTTCCTTAATGGGTAATGATCTGAGTATCTTATCTCATTGTTAGCCAGTTGTGTATCTTTTTTGGTGGAATGTCTGATGAAATCTGTTTGTTCATTTAAAAAATCTGTTCATTTGTTTTTTTTAATATTGAGCCCTGAGTTCTTTTTATGTTCTAGATACAAGCCCTTTGTTAGCCACATGATTTACAGTTATTTTCTCCCTGTCTGTGGTGGTTCTTTCCATGTATTTGGATGGTGTCTTTTGAAGTGCAAAAATTGATAATTTTTTCTTTTTTATGGATCATGCTTTTGGTATCTAAGAACTTACTTGCCTAACCCAAGGTTTTTTTTTCTGTTTTCTTCTAGAAGTTTTACGTTTTTTACTCCTAAATTTAGGTTTATGATCCATCTGAGTTAATATTTATGTATGGTATGAGGTCAAAGGTGTGTGTGTGTGTCCAATTTTTCTAGCAGAATTCACTGGAAAGGGTATCCTTCTTCTATTGAATCCTCTTGACACCCTTGTTGAAATCAATTGACCACAAGTGTTAACGGTTTATTTCTGGACTCTCACTTGTCTTCCATTAATGTATATGCCTAGCCTTGTGCTAATTCCACACTATCTTTGTTTAATGTGGCTTTATACTAAGTTTTGAAATCAGGTGGTATAGTTCCTCCAACTTTGTTCTTTTTCAAAATTATTTTATGCGTTTTGGGTGCTTTGTGTTGCTATATACGTTTGAGGATCAGTTTTTCAATTTCTTTTTTGGGAGGTGGGGGGTGGGAGGGGACAGAGTCTCGCTCAGTAGCCCAGGCTGGAGTGCATTAGCGTGATCTCAGCTCGCTGCAACCTCTGCCTCCTGGATTCAAGCAATTCTTATGCCTCTCCCAAATAGTGGGACTACAGACATGCACCACCACACCTGGCTCATTTTTTTATCCTTTTCCTAGAGACGGGGTTTCACCATGTTGGCCCGACTGGTCTCAAACTCCTGATCTTGTGATCTGCCCACCTTGGCCTCCCAGAGTGCTGGGATTACAGATGTGAGCCACCATGCCCGGCCCAATTTTTCAATTTATACAAAAGACCCTACTGGCATTTTGATAATGATTGCTTTGAGTTTATAGATCAGTTTGAGGAAGAATTGCCACCTTGACAATACTGAGTCTTCTATTCCAGGAACGTGGAAGTTCTATGTTTATTTATTTATTTATTTTATTTTATTTTTTGAGATGGAGTTTTGCTCTTTTGCCCAGGCTGGAGTGCAGTGGCACAATTTCAGCTCGCTGCAACCTCCACACCACCCCCACCCCGGGTTCAAGTGATTCTCCTGCCTCAGCCTCCCGAGTAGCTGGGATTACAGGTGCCCACTGCCACGTCTGGCTAATTTTTGTGTTTTTAGTAGAGACAGGGTTTCGCCATGTTGGCCAGGCTGGTCTCGAACTCCTGACCTCAGGTGATCCACCTGCCTCGGCCTCCCAAAGTGCTAGGATTACAGGCATGAGTCACTGTGTCCGGCCTATTTAGCTTTTTAAATTTTTTTTCTTAGTGTTTCATAGTTTTCAGCATACAAGTCTTATACTACTTTTGTTAAATTTATTTCTAAGTATTTTAATATTTCTAATGCTATTGTGAGTGGAATTGCCTTCCTAATTTCATTTTTGGGTTGTTTGTTGCTAGAATATAGAATACAATTGACTTTTGTCTACCTATGTGACAAAGTCAAATAAAAATATACAGATAAATCTCTAAACAAAATGTTTTCTTTGGGAAAACAGAAATGTAATTTGGGGCATACAAACAGAGTTAGGGTAGTATTCAGTGTGTCTGCAGAGCAGAGAGAAGATTGAGGATTTTATTAGAAAGAGAATTGTTGCATATTGTTTTGAAAGAAAAGTCATTGGTACTTGCAAAGTTTTTAGAAGCTGGCAAGCTCTGATTGGTGAATGACAGTGGTAGATAAAACTGGTCTTAAGGTTTTAGCAGGTTATTTTGGCAGCTAGCTTGCAATATAATTTCTGGGCTGGTGCTTTGTGCCCTGAGTGCTTTTCTTTTCCCCTTGTCTTGATTCTAATTTACTTGGGTATGACAAGATAGCTCCAATTCATATAATCAGTTTTTCACACATGTATTTGGTGATACTACCAAACTTATTTATAAATTTTATTAGGTGTTTTTGTTTTTTTGTTTGTTTGTTTTTGTTAGTTTTGATAGTCTTGCTCTGTCACCCAGGCTAGAGTGTAGTGGCGGGATCTCAGCTCACTGCAGCCTCCACCTCCCGGGTTCAAACGATTCTCCTTCCTCAGCCTCCCGAGTAGCTGGGATTACAGGCGCCTGCCACCATGCCTGGCTAATTTTTCTATTTTTAGTAGAGATGGTGTTTCACCATCTTGGCCAGGCTGGTCTTGAACTCCAGACCTTGTGATCCACTCGTCTTGGCCTTCTCAAGTGCTGGTATTACAGGCGTGAGCCACCGTGCCTGGCCGTTTTTTAGTTTTTTAAAAAATTCTTTGGGATTTTCTACATATAGGATTGTTTTGTCTGTGACTGATTGTGGTTTTACTTCTCTTCCAATCTGGGTGTTTTTTTATTTGTTTATTCCTTATTGCACTGGGTAGAACCTCTAGTACAACGTTAAATAGAAGTGGTAGAAGCCAACATACTTGCCATGTTCCTTCTCTTAGGGAGAAAATCCAGTCTTGCATCATGGATTATCTTAATTGTGAGGTTTTCACAGATATCCTTTATCAGGTCAAGAATATTCCCTAAACTATCCCTAGTTTGTTGTTGAGAGACTTTATCATGAAAGTGTGTCAAATGTGTCTTCTGCTTCTGTTGAGATGGTTGTGTAGTTTTTGTCCTTTATTCTTCTTGTAATATGTTGTAACAAAATTATGAAGAAGTGTTTGGGGAGTAATATAGTCACTACTAGAACAGTTTAGTTTTGCTATTGTTAAGGTGTGAGAAGTTTTACCCACCATTGCTTTTATAACATCAGTGCAAATGCCAACCCAGTGAATAAGGTAAATGATGTCTCAGTATTCCTGTGAAAATAGTTTTGACTTTGCAGTCCTCCTGAAAGAGTCGCAGGGACCCCAAGAGGTTTGCCAGCCATACTTTTTGAGAATCACTGTCCAGCTTGATTGTAGTGGGTTTCTTTTCTTTTTTTTTTTTTAACTGAACCAGGTAAAATTTTATAGAATTAAAACATGTATGTTTATAAAGGATATGGACCTATAATTTTCTTAGGCTGTTGCTATCTGGCTTTGAATCAAAGTTACAGTAATGTTGTAAATGAACTTAAGCAGCTTTTCCTCTTATTCTATTTTCCAGCACTTTATAAGACAAAGACAACTTGTTCTTTGAAAGTTTTTTAGTTTTCTTCAGTAAAGCTACCTGTGGTGATGAGGACATGGAGATGCATAATAGAGTTTTACACTTGGCAACGTGTATACATGTGGGAAAGCTCAGTGATGAGTAACTCAAAGAGGTGCTGAGAATTTGGTGCTTGTATACTATGTCATTTACTTTTTTATTTATTTTTTAACTTTTAGGTTGAGGGGTACATATGCAGTTCTGTTATACAGGTAAATTGCGTGTTATGGGGGTATTATATACCATTTTAACAAAGGATGATTAATGGTGAAGAAACTAGACAAAGGCGTGGACTGCTAGGGGCAGTAAATTGTGTGAAGGTGACTAGGAAATGTTTAGTTGATAAGGGTTGTTTAGTAATATTTGTCATGTAGATTCAATTCAAATTACTGCTGTGTCCAGTGATAAGCATTATCTCCAGTGATTAAGAACCTTCTTGGTACATGAGATGGAACACCTTTACAAATACAAATTTATATTACTTTTACAAAAGGAAATTTTATACCCTACTTTTAGGCAGAAAGGAGGAAGGCAGAGAGTTTGCTGCTTCTCGGTGTCTTTAGCTAAAATAGTCCTTATGCCAAAGTGGCATACTTTAGGATAACATTTCCTGGTCCCCTTTAGAAGAATATACAAAATTTAGTGTCAGTGTATGGAAGCCAATCAATCCCCAGTTCTGTCCTGGAGAACACAGGGAAGGCTTCAGAGAGAAGGAAATTTGAGCTGAAAAGTGAAAAATTAACATGTATTAGGTATGCATTTGGGATAAGGGTATTTAAGTTGAAACAGTAGCATGTGCAAAAGAGTAGAGACATAATGGTATGGCCTTGTTTACTACTGGTTTAAAGTGTGTGGATGGTAGATTCTTGGAGGCATGATGATGGGTGGACAAATTAGCAGGGGGCTATATCGTGAAGTCTTGATTGTCATGCTCATCACTAATTTGGATTATTTATTTATTTGGCTATAGCAGTTGGAGGATTTTGAACAGGAGATTGATATGATCATCTGATACTTTGGTCAGAGGCATCCTAACCAGAGTGACTGCATCTTGAATAAAGGCCAGATAAAGCTAAACCTCCTGGGTTACATTCCCAAGGGGTTGGGCACTGTTGGTCACAAGATGTTTAGGGTTGAGGGAACAAGTTAATGATGCTAACTAACTAAAAGATGCTTATGAAACTTATGAAGTGTTTCAGTACTTGAAGAACAAAAAGCATTCTTAGTTTAAGAATAGGTTTGCTTTCATACAAAATTAGCTGGGCGTGGTGGCACATGCCTATACTCCCAGCTACTCAGGAAGGCTGAGTCAGGAGAATCGCTTGAACCTGGGAGGCAGAGGTTGCGGTGAGCTGAGATCACGCCATTGCACTCCAGCCTGGGCAACAAGAACAAAACTGTGTCTCAATAATAATAATAATAATAATAATAATTGGTTTTGCTTTAAAGATAATAATGCACTCAGGCATTTTTGCTAAAATCCGTAGTAACATAGGGAAATAACAGTACTGATAGCCTGTCACAGCTGATCACAAGCCTTTGTAATGAAGTACACTATCCTTAACAACCTATATAAGCAGGCAGTGTGTTTAAGGTAGGGGTGTTCCTCCTCTTGGATTCTGAGGATGTCCTACTCTGTAATAGAGAAGTCTCTAATAAACTTCGCTATACTCTGTGACACCCTGAATTATTTCCTGTGTGGGATCCAAGAACCTGCTCTTGGGGTCTCAGACAAGACCTCTTTTCTAGTGACAGTCTTCTTTAAACATGCTACTATAGCTTGGATTTGAACCATGATTGTACCAACTAAAATGCAGAATAATTACCGCCATCACATTCTCCTACCTGGGTAACATCACTCCCTTTCTTGTACTCTTTACATATGTGTAAGCCACCCACATTAAAAATTTGATTTTTATTTTGTCAAAGAAATATGTGGACATAATTTCAAAAGTGTTAGTTCTTTAAAGCTAATAAAGGAATTTTGAAATTCCCTTACCCCATTCCTACCGTCCTTGATTGTTATTTATCGAAACCAACTACTTTAAATTATTTTATCTATTTCAGTGTCAAATTAATTCAAGTTAATATTATTTCTAATAAAGTCATTGCGCATTATGATTATGTCTGTTTTCTTTTGCAACTTTTTGTTTTCCTGAGGGTAATAATTGTCTCACTTTTGCATTGCTTTATATTATATGTAGCAATCATTTATTCACCCCATATTTTCTATCAGAGCTGTAAAATGTTTTTCAGTATATTACATTAGATGATTTAATCTCCTAATTTAATCTTCTCCCCCACCATACTCCATCCTTCCAGAAACATTTCTTCTAGAGCCTTCTCGTCTTCTCCTCCAGCCCAGATTGATTATTTTCTAGTCCCCTTGCATATTTATTTGCCATCATGGTATTGCCAGTAACTCTCTCTACTGTGGGTTCTGAATTCCTCAGATTTTCTGCCTTCCTCTTGGAAGCCTCCTGTGCTTCTGTGCCACTGACTACCTGTGCCAAAATATGTTGCTTGAATTCTCTTCTTCACATATCTAAGTCTCTTCAGCTGTGAGCCTCTGAAGGCCAAGGATTGAATATACTTGCACCTTTTTGAGTATCTTACGTGCCTGACATAGAACCTTGCAATTAGCTGTCATTAAAAAATGACTGTGGGACATGTGTGGTGGCTCCTGCCACAAGCCTTTGTAATGCCCAGCATTTGGGGAGGCTGAGGCAGGAGGATCACTTGAGCCCAGCAGTTCATGACCAGCCTGGGCAACATAGTGAGATCTTGTGTCTGTGAAATAATAAACAAAATTTAGCCAGGTGTGGTGGTGTGCACTTATTCCCAGCTGCTCAGGAGGGTGTGGTTGTAGGATCACTTAATCCTGGGAGGTGAAGTCTATAGTAGACTGAGATTGCACCACTGCAATACAGCCTAGGTGACAGAGTGAAACCCTATCTCAAAAAGACTGTGTTTTCTGATCATGACATGTGACAAATAAAGCAAGTAAAATAAAAAATAAAAAAATGAGGTTAAAAGAAAAAACAGAATAATAAAAAGATAAAACAACAATAAAAATGACCGTGATACTGGTCTGTTGAAAGTGAAGGGCCTGGTCCTTATGTAGCGTCTGTACCCATGGCTGCCTCATAGAAACTAAACTGTGTTCTAATCTTTTCTACTATGGAAATTTGGGCACAGATCAGACAGCTGGGCAATTTATTGAGGAAGGAGGTAGAAAAGAAGGATTGTTACTAATACAGAGTGGGTTTAATCTGTATCAGCAACAGATTAAACTAGGTATTAAGTAACAGATTAAAGTATGTATTAGTAACACTTAAAATATGTATGTATTGGGCCAATATACATAGTGATTACGGGACATTTTGTATTTCCTCTCAACCACTAGCTGTCAAAGCAACTGGTCTAGAAATGTAACCTGTGAGTGGGCTTATAATTTGGAGCTTCCAGAGAAATCCAGAGGCCGTGGGAACTAGTACAGACAAACCAAATATACCACAACTTCCCAGACACTATGTTATTGGGGCAGTCTTTACTAGTTCCAAGGCCCATGTTTGTGGAGGGCCTCAGTAGTGAAAGTGCACTCCATTCAGAGAAAAAAGTCTGTAGTCTCATTGGCTGCTTTCCTTTGATTATCAAGAGATGTACTGCTTTAAGAATACATTATGAAACCATTATCTCCCTTTCCTTAATTCTGCAGTCTCTCCCATTCATTAATTCTCCAAATAATAACCACGTATCAGGCACTGTCCTGGGCACTGGAAATATAGGCATACCTAGAATACCCAGAAACTGAGGCAGTGTCCAGTCTAGGGTTTTTAAATTTTTCTCCTGTCTCTTTTACCAGGTTGATTCCATTAGAACTGTGTGAATGTCAACTGCAAATAATCAAAGAATTATCTTGTTTACTTGGTGGTAGGCAAATTTACTAAGGTGTGGTAGAAAATCCTATCCTCATCTTGAGACTGGGGGTGGAGACAAGTTGCCTGCCATGAAGGGAACTTCCTACTACATCACATCAATTATTCCAGGGGAAGAGATTGTACTGGCTTATATTTGACCAATTTCCTCCCTCTCTTTATGTCTTTTCTTTAAAACTCTTGATTCCTTCCAGGTGTTCTTGGTCTATTAAATTCATGATATCTTGGGCTTGGCATTCCAGATTTAGACCTGTGTTTGTTTCTTTTCACTGTAAGTTGTACCTGTTGCAGGAACATGTAGCAGAGATGTTTATTTTTAGATTTGGGTGGTATAATCTGCCGGGACTGAATCATGCTTCCTTTGCATTGCTGGTAGTCTTTTCTGCTATAATATAGTGAAAGGATTCAGGATTGTTCAGTGTAGAGATAATCTGTACCTCTTTATTTTTTGTCTGGCTCAAGATAGCTCTCTCTTTATTGTGTCCGGATACAGGGTTGATAGTCGCAATAGTAGCCAAGGTGGTCACGACTAGACTTTGGTGGGAGCATACTGTTTCCTTAGTCTCTGTCATAGCAGACCTGCTCCCCAATATTTGTGCCTATGTCACAGTTTCGTGCCATTCCCTAGGGTACTTATTGCTGTCCTCTCATCCCTGAAGTTAGGCCACATAAAACGCCCTTGATTTTCTGGATACTTGACTTGTAAATCATTTGAGGATGAAGCGCCACACTAAGAAAGTCCCAGGGCAAAGAAAATTCAAGTTAGATTAGGCCTTCAAAAAATGTTATTACTTTATCTTGACTTGGGGAAAGCTACGTCACATTTCTTAGCCTGCAGTTCCTTGTCCAAATAAAGGGGATAATAATAGTCCCTGCTTCACAGGGTGTGAGATACTACATATAATGATGCTTTAAACCAGGGTTGTTACAGTTTTACAAGCCAATCTTTTGGCTTCCGTCTGCCACATAGGAAGAAGAGTTGTCTTGGGCCACACACAGAATACACTAATGATAGCTGATGAGCTTAAAAAACAAAAACAAAAAAACACCTCATAATGTTTTAAGAAAATTTCCAAATTTGGATTGAGCCACATTCAAAGCTGTCCTAGAGTATATGTGGCTTGTGGACTGCCGGTTGGACAAGTTAACTTTAAACCAAGCCCAGTTAGCTCTTAGTAATTGTTAGATATTATCATTGTTGTTTTAAATGCATAGCTGACTTCAGCAGAACATAAGGAAAACCCTGAGGGACCCAAATCAGAGTGAGAAAACAACACCTAATCAATGGGAGTAGAAGCACTAGCCAGCAATCAGGCAAGAGAAAGAAATAAAGGGTACCCAAATAGAAAGAGAGGAAGTCAAACTACCCCTGTTTGCAGATGACATGATTCTATATGTAGAACACCCAATGGTCTCAGCCCAAAAACTCCTTTCTTCCTTTCTTCCTTTTCTTTCTTTTCTTTCTGACAGAGTCTCGCTCTGTCACCCAGGCTGGGGTGCAGTGGGATCATCTCGGCTCACTGCAAGCTCTGCCTCCCAGGTTCGGGCCGTTCTCCTGCCTTAGCCTCCCGAGTAGCTGGGACTACAGGCAACCGCCGCCATGCCCAGCTAAGTTTTTGTGTTTTCAGTAGAGATGGGGTTTCACCATGTGAGCCAGGATGGTCTCCATCTCCTGACCTCGTGATCCACCCGCCTCGGCTTCCCAAAGTGCTGGGATTACAGGCATGAGCCACTGCACCCGGCCCCAAAAGCTTCTTAAGCTGATAAACAACTTCAGCAAAGTTTCAGGATACAAAATCAATCACTAGCAGAAAGCACTAACATTCCTATCCACCAATAACAGCCAGGGTGAGAGCCAAATCAGGAAGGCAGTCCCATTTACAATTGCCACAAAAAGAATAAATACCCAGGAGTATAGCTGACCAGGGAGGTGAAAGATCTCTACAATGAGAATTGCAAAACACTGCTCAAAGAAATCAGAGAGGACACAAACAAATGAAAAAACATACCATGCTCATGGATAGGAAGAATCAATATCATTAAAATGATCATACTGCCTGAAGCAATTTATAGATTCAATGCTATTTCTATCTAACTACCAAGAATATTCTTCACAGAACTTGAAAAAACTATTTTAAAAATTATATGGAACTGGGCCAGGCATGGTGGCTCACGCCTGTAATCTCAGCACTTTGGGAGGCCAAGGTGGGTGGATCATGAGGTCAGGAGTTCAAGACCAGCCTGGCTAATATGGTGAAACCCCATCTCTAGTAAAAATATAAAAACTTAGCTGGGTGTGGTGGCACGTGTCTGTAGTCTCAGCTACTTGGGAGGCTCAGGCAGCAGAATTGGTTGAACCTGGGAGGTGGAGGTTGGAGTGGGCTGAGGTCATGCCACAGTGTTGGGTGACAGAGTGAGATGTCTAAAAAAAAAAAAAGTCATATGGAACCAGAAAAGATTCCAAATAGCCCAGGCAGTCCTAAGCAAAAAGAACAAAGCTGGAGGCATCACGTTACCTGACTTCAAACTATATTACAGGGCTACAATAATTAAAACAGCATGGTACTGGTACAAAAACAGAGACATAAACCAATAGAACAGAATAGAGAGCCTATTTTAAAAATCAGGTATTTTAAAACCGTAGGCCACACACCTACAACCATCTGATCTTTGACAAAGCTGACAAAAACAAGCAATGGGGAAAAGACTCCCTATTCAATAAATGGTGCTGGGATAGCTGGCTAGCCATAAGCAGAAGACTGAAGCTACATAGAACCCCTCCTTTACATCATATACAAAAATTAACTCAATATGGGTTAAAGATTTAAATGTAAAACTGTGAAAAACCCTGGAAGACAACCTAAGCAATACTATCCTGGACACAGGAATGGGCAAAGATTTCATGACAAAGACACCAAAAGCAATCGCAACAAAAGCAAAAATGGACAAGTGGAATCTAATTAAATTTAAGTGCTTCTGCACAACAAAAGAAACTATCAAGAGGAAACAGACAACCTACAGAATAGGAAAAAATATTTGCAAACTGCGTCTGACAAAGGTCTAATATTTAGCGTCTATAAGGAACTTAAACAAATTTACAAGAGAAAAACAACCCATTAAAAAGTGGGCAAAGAACATGAACAGATACTTTTCAAAAGAAGGCATACATGTTACCAACAAGCATATGAAAAGCTCAATATCACCAATATCACCGAGCATTAGAGAACCGCAAATCAAAGCCACAATGAGATATCTCACACCAGTCAGAATAGCTGTTGTTAAAAGTAAAAAAAAATAACAGATGCTGGCAAGGTTGTGGAGAAAAGGGAATACTTATACACTGTTGGTGGGAGTGTAATTTAGTTCAACCATTGTGGAAAGCAGTATGTACCATTTGACCCAGCAATTTCATTACTAGGTATATACCCAGAGGTATATAAATCATTCTGCCATAAAGACACATGCACACGAATGTTCATTACAGCACTATTCACATTAGCAAAGACATGGAATCAACCTAAATGATCATTAATGATAGATGGGATTTAAAAAATGTGGTACATATATGCCATGGAATATTATGCAGCCATAAAAAAAGAACAAGATCATGTCTTTTGTGAGAACATGGATGGAGCTGGAGGCTATGATCCTAAGTAAACTAACCCAGGAACAGGAAACCAAATACCTCATGTTCTTACTTATAAGTGGGAGCTGAATGAAGATAGCTCATGAACACAAAGAAGGGAAAACAACAGACATTGAAGTCTACTTGGGGGTGGAGAGAGAGAGGAGGGAGAGGAGCAGGAAAAGTAACTATTGGGTACTAGGCTTAATACCCGGGTGATGAAACAACCTATACAACAAACCCCTGTGTCACGAGTTTACCTATATATTCTTCACATGTACCCCTGAACCTAAAAAAAAAAAAATAGTAATAACAGTGAGAGCCAGCTTTGAAGCTTCCAAAAATGGGGTCAGGGAGGAGATGTGCTAGTCTCAATAATCTTGAGGGGAGAAAGGATGAAGTCTTGGCTTGTTGAGAGTAAGCAATTAGATTTGAGACCCCCTACATACAATTAGGACCCTCAAAAGACTTCACCCTCAGTGCAGGAATGGACTAGGAAAACCACTGGCATGTACAGATAAAAAGTACTTCCTTAATCTCATCTGGATTTTAAATAGGGCTTTTAATAAAGGAAAGACGTCTGCCTTGAACATTTCTACCTGTAAGCCTGCACTTAACTGAAATTTGGGGTTGGAGTTAATACTCTTTGTGTGGTCTAGAAGCTGGTTCTGGGCTGGTAATAACTCTGGCTCATCTGTCAGAAACAAACTTAACACTTCTATTAAGTGACATACCCTCAAATCAGGTAGCGTAGGATTCTCATAAATACAGCTTCACTGAAGGTAAGTTTATAGTACAAAATTACAAACCAATCAACCAACCAAGTGAAAAATCAGTAAGTGAAAATCAATAGATAAAAGAAACAATTTGAAACTTCAGAAAGTAGCATTAGAAGATGGGCACAGAGGCTCACAGCTTTCATTTTAATACTTTGGATGACTGAGGCGAGTGGACTGCTTGAGCCCAGGAGTTCGAAACCAGCCTGGGCAACATGGCCAAACCCTGTCTCTACAAAAAATACAAATATTAGCTGAATGTGGTGGCTCATGCCTGTAATCCTACCACTTTAGGAGGCTGAGGTGGGAGGATCGCTTGAGCCTGGGAGTTCAAGACCAACCTGAACAACATAGTGAAGTCTCATCTCTACTAAAAAAAAAATTTTTTTTTAATTAGCTGGGCATGGTGGTGTGTGCTTGTATTCCCAGCTACTCAGAAGTCTGAGGTGAGGATTGCTTGTGTCAGGGAGGTCAAGGCTGCAGTGAACTGTGATTGTGCCATTGCACCCCAGCCTGGACGACAGAGCGAGACCCTGTCTCAAAAAGAAAAAGTAACATTAGAGATTAAGACTATAAGATGAGTATATTTAAAATGATTAAGAATATAAAAGAAGGAGGCTAGATGTGATGGCTCACGCCTGTAATCCCAGCAATTTGGGAGGACAAGACAAGTGGATCACTTGAGCCCAGGAGTTCAAGACCATCCCAGACAATGTGGTAAAACCCTGTCTCTACAAAAAATACAAAACTTAGTCAGGCATGATAGCATGGGCCTGTGGCCCCAGCTACCCTGGAGGCTGAGGTGGAAGGATCACCTGAGCCCAGGAAGTTGAGGCAACAGTGAGTGGAGATTGAGCCACTGCACTCCAGCCTGGGCGACAGAGTGAGACTCTGTCTCAAAACAAACAAAAAAGAATATAAAAGAAGGAAACAAGGCCGGGCGTGGTGGCTCAAGCCTGTAATCCCAGCACTTTGGGAGGCCGAGGCGGGTGGATCACAAGGTCAGGAGATCGAGACCATCCTGGCTAACACGGTGAAACCCCGTCTCTACTAAAAATACAAAAAACTAGCCGGGCGAGGTGGTGGGCGCCTGTAGTCCCAGCTACTCGGGAGGCTGAGGCAGGAGAATGGCGTGAACCCGGGAGGCGGAGCTTGCAGTGAGCTGAGATCTGGCCAGTGCACTCCAGCTTGGGTGACAGAGTGAGACTCCGTCTCAAAAAAAAAAAAAAAAAAAAGAAGGAAACAAAAACAAGAGAAAAAAAGACCAAATGTATTTGGACAAAAAGCTAATTAGAATTCAAAGAATAAAATATATATATTGTGTTGTTGAAATTGAAAATGCAGTAGTCGTGTTAAATAATAGAGCTGTGGACAAAGTAAAATTTTTATCTAGAGTGCAAGACAGAAATGGGAAGATATAAACTATAAATGAAAGCTAACAAACACAGAAGATATGATCAGATGGTCCAACGGAATATGGAGAAATGGGAAGAGGCAGTATTCATAGAGATAATGAATGAGACTGGGCCTGATTGTTTCCAGAACTGATTAGAAACAAATAACATCTTGAAGCATGGTGAGTCCCCACTATAATAAATAAAAATAAATCCCCATCTAGATACATTGCAGTACTGCAGAACCATGAAAACAAAGAGAATATCTTAAAAGAACCTTCAAGAATTCACTAAACTAAAAGAGCTCAGCAGGAAAGTTCACTCAAGAAAATTGAAAATATATGTTCATGCAAATACTTGTACACAAATGTTCACAGCACCAGCATCTGTGATAACCAAAAAGTAGTAACAACCCAAATACCTTGTCATTTTATGAAAGTATTAACAGTTGTGGCATGGAGAATTTATGCATGCCACAACATGCATGAATCTTGAAAACATGCTGAGTAAAAGAAGCCAGACACCAAAGACTATATGGTGTATGATTCAGTTTCTGTGAAATGTCCAGAATACGTAGAGTCCATAGAGACAGTGAATCCATAGAGACAGTACATTAGTGGTTGGTTGTGGGGAGAATGGAATGGAGAGTGACTGCTAATGGGTTCAAGGTTTCTTTTTGGCAGTGAAAATATTCTGGAATTAGATAGTGGCAGTGCTTGCACAGCCTTGTGAATATACTAAAAATGAATGAGTTGTACATTTTAAAAGGGTGAATTTTATATTGTTTGAAATATATCTAAAAAAAATAAGTTAATGGTTAAAATAAAGCAACCAGACAGAAAAAGAAAAACTAAGTACAAAGGAACAGCACTTATGCTAAGAGCAAGCTTTTCAACAGCAATAACAGGAGCCATAAGACTACAGAATAATGTTTTTAAAGTATTGAGAAAAAAGTTACTCTGAACAAGACACTAGAATTATCTATACTTGCTAAATTAGCAGTTGGAAGTGAGTGACCAAAATAAAGACATTTTCAGACCATCAAAAACCCAGAGAACAAAATCTATAGAGAAGATTTATTACTATCAGATCCTCTCTGAAATAATTACTACAGGATATATTTCAGAAACAAAGAAATACATGAATGCAAGAGGGAATGTTAAGCAGTGAAATTGGAAAATATATGAGTAAATCTCAGCAAGCAATTATTGTATGAAATAATAATCATTAATTTGGCAATGTAAAAGTAAGATAGACCTGAATAATAAACTGCAATAATAGGTAAGTTGAAAGAGAGTGGGAGGATTGGAGTTAAAAGCCATCTAGGATCTTTTAATTTTGTTCAGAAAGAGGATTGAGGTGCTGGTTAACTTTAGACTTTGTTGAGACAAGAACACCTATTAAACCTTGAATAATAATAACTATTTTAGCACAGAGAAAGACAAAACAATATGTAATTTCTAAACCAATAGAGCAGAGGTTAAAAAAAAAAAAAAAGATTAATTCAAGGAGAGTTGCCATCAGACTTGGAGGAAAACTTTACCTTAGAGCAAAGACTTTTTTCCTAGTTCCTCTGCTGCCTGCTGCCCTTGTGGGGAATTCTGACCACCTGCTTCTGTGCAAATACATTCATTTGTTCCATAAACACTTGTCAAAAACCTCCTATGCCCTGTGTACTATCTCTAGGTATTTGGGATAATAATAATAATTAGAAATAATAATAATAATAATAATAATAATTAGAGCTCACTCTAGAGAAGAAGAAACAGACAATAAACATAGTTTATGTAGTATGTTAGAAGGTGACAAATGCTATTGGGAAAAAAAGTAGAGCAAAGGGGATTCGGGAAAACAGAAAATTGGGAAGGTGACATTAGAATAAGGCCTTGAAGGAGTGAGGGATTTTTGCCATTGTGTAGTTGAAGGCAGGAAATTGCAAGTAAAGGAAACAGTTAACACTGGTCCTAGTAGCTAGAAGTGCCTATGCAAAATTAGCAGCCTGTGGAAGGTTTTGAGCAGAGGAATGAAATAATCAGATGTGTGCTTTAAAAGAATAACTGTGGCTTGCTCATATTAAAAACAGATTAGGGTAGAAGACAAGAGTCAACCAGAGAGACTAGTTAGGAGGATATTGAAATAATCCAGGTAAGCAATAAATAATGTATCAATAATAATAATATAATGGATAAGTAATAATATCTCCCTTTATTGGGGAGAGAATATGTATTTTTCTCCCACTCTCACTTCCCCATCTTAACCAGGGCATCTTGGTTTTTACTCTGAAATATTATAGCATCTGGAAGTGCTTGACTGTAACCAGCTCCACATTCTTATTTATATTGTTTACACTTATTGAAACAGAAGTGATCTTTTCCTCATTCTAAATTCTAAAAGGTGCCTGCCAAGTACTGTCTGTCATGGAGTGCTCAAGTTCCTAGGAGCAGCTAGACCTCTGGGATTTGGAGACTGGAGAGGCCTAAGGGATCTGCAACCAGGCATCCTATTCCACACCCTTTGTTGCTTCACACTGGGAAGCAGGCTTCCTAAGTAAATTTACAGCAGCTCTTGCAGGGGTCAGATCTTCCAAGTGCCTGCTAGTTGCTGGAGGAGGGTTTTTTGGAGGCTAGAAACGAGCTACTACTCTCCAAATATGGTTACAGTTCAACATTGTCGCAGAGAATGCATGATGTGCCTTAGCCCTTGTTCTCACTGTTAAGTGAGATGACTATGATGAGGCATGTAAGAAAATGAAATGCCAAGTCTCACTTGGAGTAGCCAAGTGACTGGGATGGTTTAACACCAGTCTTTGCATGAGGTAGCTCAGGGGGCTTCCAGGCTACCACCCGTCAGCTGAGAGTTAGTGTACCTGACTCTGCAAATATCCAGTACTTCATCTTACTGGAATGAAAGAAGTAAGACTTGTCCTTTATCTTCTTAGGATCCTGGGGAAATGGCCAGAGCCTGTTGAAGTGGAAAAATTAGCCAGTTCCTTGTTGTAGATCTCAGCTGAGTCATGGTATCTGTAGCAGAGTGTCTGACCTTTTTTTCCCCTGGCAGCTGTTAAAGATTTGCCAAGTGAGATTATGTGTACCTTTATAAAAAGGCATGTGGCCTGGAAATATGATCTTTAGTGTTTTGGCTTTTATTTTAAATTTTAAATAAGGTTAAGGCAAATGAAGCTGGAATTAATTATCTGTCCCTGAAGTTTCAAGAAATTTTCACTTTCAGACACAAGGATTTAGATATAACAGTTTGATTTACCTTTCATAGACCAAGTGTATGTGTATCTTCTTTATTTTAATGCTTGTAACAAATCATACTCATCCATTCATTTAACAAATATTTATTGAGAGCCTACTGTGTGCCAGGCAGCGTTCTAGGTATTGAGGAGTGCACCAAATAAACATACAAAACAAAAAGCATACAAAAGCCCCTGCCCTCATACAGTTTAATTTCTGATGAGAATAGAGACAACACAACGAATGTGCAAAGTATATACAATCATATATATATTGGGGATTAGTTCCAGGACCCACATGGATACCAAAATCTGCAGATGCCCAAGTCTCTTATATAAAAGAGCATACATAATATTCACATATAAGCTGCACATATCTTCCTTTATACTTTAAATCATCTCTAGATTATCTAATACAAAGCAAATCTATGCAAATAGCTGTTACACTGTATTTTTAAAATTTATATTATTTTAAAAGTTTTAAAAAATGTCTTCCACCCATAGTTGGTTGAATCCATGGATGTGGAACCCACAGATACAGAGTGCTGACTGTAGTGTGTTAGATGATGATAAGTGTTAGGAGAAAAATATATCAAGAGAGGGGGATAGGGAGTTTGGGAGGGGTTGCAATTTTAAATAGAGTGATCGGGGAAAATTCACCCAGAAGATTGTACTTGAGCAAAGACCTGAAGGAGGAGGGGAGCAAGCCTTGAGGCAATCTGGGAGAAACCTAGGCAAAGGAAATCCCAATTGTAAAGGCCCTGAGATGGGTGGCATGCTTGGCAGTTTCTAAGGAAGGTGAGGAGGCCGGTGTGGCTGGAGAGTGAGCAGGAGGGAGAGAGGTCATGGAGAATCCAGACCATATAATGCCTTTAAGCCATCATCTGAACTGACTTTTTATCTCAGTGTGACAAGGAGAATTTTAAATGGAAGAGGGACATGATGTTGCTTAAATTTTAAAATTTTTGTATAGTTTTATTGAGGTATGGTTGGAATATAATAGATTGTGTGACTGTGATAGTGAACATGAAGATAATGAACAGATCTGTAAGTCTCAGAAGTTTCTTCGTGACTATCTATAATCCATTCCTTGCTTCTCATTGGGCGACTACTAATCTGCAGTCTGTCACTATAGATTAGTTAGCATTTTCTAAAATTTTATATAAATGGAATTGGATCAACTAAACAATTTGTCCTTCTGAGTCCCACTAGTGATTTTTTTTTTTTTTTTTTTTTGAGACAGAGTCTGGCTCTGTCTCCCAGGCTGGAGTGCAGTGGTGTGATCTCGGCTTATTGCAAGCTCTGCCTCCTGGGTTCACGCCATTCTCCTGCCTCAGCCTCCCAAGTAGCTGGGACTACAGACACCTGCCACCATGCCCGGCTAATTTATTTATTTATTTATTTTTTGTGGTATTTTTAGTAGTCAGGTTTCACTGTGTTAGCCAGGATGGTCTCGATCTCCTGACCTCGTGGTCCGCCCTCCTCGGCCTCCCAAAGTGCTGGGATTACAGGTGTGAGCCACCATGCCCCACCATCCACCAGTGAAATTTCTTAATTGTGGTGGGTCAAATTCAAATTTTATTTTTTTGGTGGTTCTACTTTTGAGAAAATTTTTATTTCACCTCTCCCAATGGATAGATGTTTATTTCAAGATACATTGCAACCTATTGTCAACACTTTAAACCTGCCAGTCATTGATTTCTTGAAGGAGTGTAATTTGTTATCTATGCCTCCTAAATGTTCCTCGTATCACCAGCCCTTACTGTGGGTGATACGATGCCAGTACAAAGACAGCTATTCATGAAATTTGTTCACTGCAGTTGCCAATCAGCATGAGTCTCTCTTTGAAAGGAATATTTTTTCACAAAATCAGCATTTCCCTGAATAAGTGGCTTCATCTTCCCTTGTTATGGTCTATGGAAGTCACAGTGAGAGCAACTACTGCTATTACTGGAATTTCAGTCCATACTATGGTCAGTGTCCACAATTTCTGTCACAAAGTGTGCAAGCATTACTTTGAACTACATGCGATACATCTTAGTGGTTTAGGTCATTACTTGCAAATCAGTGAGTCCTGTTTTAGCCACAAAATCAAGTGTCACTATAGCCATGTTCTGGAGAGAGAAATAATGGGCTTTTGGTATGGTGGATACACCCATCAGCCAGTTATTAGTTATTTGGAAATTGTTGGTGACTCTTTTGCCCAAACCTTGCCACCTATTTTGCAATGCCTAGTTGAGCACAGTTCGTATCACCTGTTGGCATACATACCCAAAACATCTAGTGCTGTTGAAATAAATGCAAAGCAAAGTGCAAGCCCACGAGAAGAATTTGTCACAATGTGTTGGACTTGTATTTGGTCGAATTTATGTGGTGTGATTGACTTGGAAATAATGTTTTCAATTCCTTTTAGTGCATGTGTCAGAACAATTTCCTGTTAAGTAACATTATGTTTGACTTATGTTTTTAGTATATTTTAGTATAACTATCCAGGGACAAATTTTTTGGTTGAATACATCTGAGAAGCAAATTGTTCAACTCATCCGTGAAATCATACAACGTACTCTTTTTGTTTGGCATCTTGCTTTCAGCATAATTATTTGTGAGATTCACCCATTGTGTGAATCAATTGTTCATTCCTTGTTATTGCTGAGTAGAATTCCATTATATGGATATACTGTGATTTGTTTGTTGCTCATCTGTTGGTGCATATTTTAGGTGGTTTGCAGTTTTGGGTTTTCACAGATAATTAAAAGCATATAATTGGGTCCTGCTGTTTCATCCAGTCTGACAATCTCTGCCTTAATTGACTATGTACTTAGAACATTTATATTTAATATGATTATTGGTATTATTGGGTTTAAATCTGTTATTTGTTTTCTAATTGGCCCAACTGTACTTGTTCTTTCTTCTTTTTCTGGCACAATCATTGGCTCACTGCAGCCTTAACCCCCTGGAGTCAAGCAGTCCTCCTGCATTAGTCACCCAAGTAGCTAGGACTATAGGCACGTGCCAACATGCCCAGTTAATTTTTTTAATTTTTATTTTCTGTACAGATTTGAGGAAGGAAAGGGGGTATTGGAGGTTTAAGGAGAAAATGTGAATTAGTTGTCTTGGAGAGTGAGCAAGCACATTAGTCTGGTAAATGTGCTAAGATTGTCGGGTAGTAATGAGGCCCCACTTGATGTTCGTCACTGTAAATATAAAGATACATCAGCCAGCATGATTCTGGGTTTTTCTTCAGTCACTCTAAGTTCCCAGGTGCAGTTGCAAAATAGATGGAAAGCTTTGTTGTAAAGGGTTGGGATTTCACCAGGACTTTGGTGTCCTTGAGAGGTAGCAATGTTTCACTTGGAGCTAGAATTTAAAGCAGACACTCAGGAGAAATTGGGGATATAGGCAGTTTGCTGATGACATACTGAGTTCGAGGAGGCAAAGTATAAGCTTTTCTCAAAGGTACAGAGTAGTGGGAGTCTGTCAAGTTAAGAGAGTGGGAGGCTTGACATTCCATGGTGACTGAGGTAGTTAGGGGTATGGGCATGATTGGATTCCTCCTGATGGCTTCTTAGGGGAAAATGGTTATTTCTAATGACAATCTCTTTCTTGAGATTGATCTCATTCCTTCTATTAGCCTTACAGAGTCTGACTGTGGCCTTCCCCATAGCTTCTATAACCTACTTCTTTTTCTGTCATTCTCCCCTCCTGTCATCCACTCTTGACTTCTTTGCTAGTTCTTGAACATCCCAAATTTGTTCTTGTTTCAGTGCCTTTACCTTTACTTTTCTCTCTGCCTCTCACCTCTACTTTTGTCTAAGTCCTTCATATCATTCAGTTCTCTCATCAGATTTCACTTCCCTAGTTAGCACTCCCACACCAGTCTCTGATTTCCTTTCTCCTTTTCTCCCTCTCCCTCCCTCCTTGCTTTCCTCTCTCTCTCTCTCTCTTTCTCTTCCTCTCTCTCCCTCTCTCCCCTCTCTGTTTCTCCCTCTTTTGTTCTTTCTTCCTCTTCCTTTTCCCACAGCACTGTTCACTCCAGTTATGAGGATAGAGACTGTTCTTTTGTTCCTTAGTGCTTCCCTCCTAAAACACTGCCTAGTGTACAGTAGGTGTTCAATAAATATTTGGATGAATATAAATGGAAAACTTCCCTAATGCCTTCAAAAGATAGGCTGACTTTCAAATAAATTGATACAGACTTTTCAGTAATAGATGTTGCGTGAAATGGCTTTTCATTACCATCTGGTTTTCTCTAACCAGAAGAAAAAGCTTTAGGCATTAACATGTCATGGAAAGCCAGTATTATAGAAGAAACCCAGGCCTGTTCTGACATTTACTCTGAAATGAGAATATTACTTAATTCATGGACTAAGCATTTCTAAAAATAATTTCATAGATTAAGTTAATAGTTTTGGGGGGGGTTCTTAGAGAATCTGAGAATACTTTGACTTGTGCTTTTTATTTTGTAAATCAATTTGCAGTGGTCATCCTTCATTAGATACTGTTTAAAACATGGTTGTTGCCCGTAGGGAGCTCCTTATGTTTGCTTGGGAAGCCAGACTAAACATTGGAAAAGCACGGTGGCAATACAAGATGAAAGTCAAGGCAGTGACAAAAGTTATTCCAAGGTGGAACACAGTGCTTTGTGGAATCTAACTGGTGCCGAGTGTAATTGCTGACCCAGTTCAGTTTAAAGAACTATACTGTGCAGCCCGTGAAATAGTGTCACTCTTTTGTTCCTTAAAAGCCACTCAAGGTCTCTGAGCCCATGGTGTGGCCCTATTATAACTCACATTTTGTTTTCATTGCAGTTGTCGGACAAGTAACCGCAAGAGCTTGATTGTGACCTCTAGCACATCACCTACACTACCACGGCCACACTCACCACTCCATGGCCACACAGGTGAGTGCTTGAAGGTTAATAAAGGTTGAATGAAAGAGTGGCCACAGATGCCCAGTTTCTTTCCTACTTCTCATGTTGTGCAGTTCAGTACATTACATTGTCACTTTACTTGGTTGACTGAAGCATACAGAGCTCATGGGCTTGCTTTCTGTATGAGAATGAGTTAGCCTGCTTTTAACTCCTGTTTCTTACCTTGTTCTCTCAACATTCCTTTTAGTCTTGTACATATCTTGGGGCCAGGTACGTGTCCTGGGTTTATGGCTTCTGTTTTGGTATGTTCTGGTGTGTTATGGCTCCATTCGTCTTGGGCCATTTGATGAGGAGTCCAGGAATATTTTGTACTACTGTGCCTGAGGATTAGGGCTCACAGAGAGGGTTTTTGTTTAATGGTACTCCTGTTAACCTTCCTGCTCTTAGATTAGGAGATAACAAAAGCAAGAAGAATATGTGTTTGTTTGTTTGTTTTTAAATAGAAATGAGGTCTTTCTGTGTTGTCCAGGCTGATCTTGAAATCCTAGGCTCCCACCTCGACCTCCAAAGTACTGGGAGTATAGGTGTGAGCCACCGCACCCGGGTTGGAGTATTTGTTTCATAACAATACTGATATTACATATTGGAATTAAAGCGAATGACCTCATGGATTCAGGCTGCTCTATCCCTGGAATATGGGCTCTTCCCAACAGTGTAAGGACTGACTTACGTGACTCTGAAGAATATATAAAAATTATGAGGCAACCGGGCACAGTGGTTCCCGCCTGTAATCCCAGCACTTTGGGAGGCTGAGATGGGCCAATTGCTTGAGCTTAGGAGTTTGAGACCAGCCTGGGCAGCATGGCAAAACCCCATCTCTACAAAAAATACACAACTTAGCCGGGCATGGTGGTTTATGTGTGTAGTTCCAGCTACTTGGGAGGCTGAGGTGGGAGGATCGCCTGATCACCTGAGCCCATGGAGGTTGAAATCATACCACTGCACTCCAGCCTGGGCAGCAACAGAATGAGACCCTATCTCAAAAAGAAAAAAAAGGCCGGGCACGGTGGCTCAAGCCTGTAATCCCAGCACTTTGGGAGGCCGAGATGGGCGGATCACGAG
>NW_012111586.1:4246775-4259881 GCF_000951035.1 Colobus angolensis palliatus
CCAGCCCGGGCAACAGAGCGAGACTCTGTCTCAAAAAAAAAAAAAAAAAAGGAGGCTTGCATTGATTCTGGCACTCTGTCCTTCCCAGGAGAGGGACAGAAGAAAGACCTCATCGGAGTCAGCCATGTGCTTCTGTGTAGAAGGTATATTCTGGCATCCCAGGGGAACCAGACCAAGGGACTCAGCTTTGCTGAAAGGGCTGCTGCACTTCTGTGCAGTTCATTGCTACACTGTTTATAATGCAAGTTCTAAACCTACAGTTAGTGGAAATTGACAGGCTTAGAACTGTTCAGAGCTTGCTGGCTGGTCATAGAAAGTCATGGTCACTGTTGTCCTAAGCCTGGACTTTGTCTGTCTTTGGGCATTAAAGCAGGATATCAAAGCAGTGAAACGAATCAGCATCAAGCTGAGTAAGATGAGTTTATTCTCCATGGATTTGTTTCCTTGCTCACAGTTTACTGTCTTTGGAGGGAGAAAGTGAGGGTACATGTGGAGTATTTGAGGGCCCTGAGAGTCTGGTGATTCTGAAACTCAACTTTGTCCTTGGGAGAAGGATCTCACCTTCTTTGGCTCAGATTCTCTTAGCCTAGAAGCCAGCCTTTTAGTGTGATGATGGCCCTTTTCCAAGAATCAGTAAATTTCTCAATCACTAGCTGTCACTTTAGAAGATACCACCAAGAGAACAGGGATCCCAGGGAATTGGAGACATACTTGACCTTTAAAGCAAAGCTCTCATTGTGCTTGGGTGCTTTCCTTGAAAAAAAAAAATTGACTGAGATTAACTGGATTAGCTCAAATAGCACATCCTAGATTTTTAGAGAAACTCAGCGTACATCTATCTGACCTGACCTTTTTATCATATAGAAATAAATTTTACATGTCTAGACCTTGTATGTAGTTGCACAACTGTAATGTGAGTACTGAGCACTAGTTACTACTGGCTGCTCTTCTCTGAGATGATTATCTCTCTGTTTAGATTCCCCACAGTTAGCATTTAGAACTAAATCTTCCCTACTCAAGTGGCTTTGATTGAGAACCCCACCTGGCCTTTTCAGCCTGCCTAGATCTGTAGACTCCAGCTTTGAGTTAATGTGTGTAACATGCTTAGTACTTTACAAATGTTAGCATCTGTATTATCTCTTAGCAAATCACTGCAGAAAATCTAGGGGGCAAGAATGGACATAAAAGCCCAATTTGTGACTGTAGGCTATACTTACCCAGCTGTTGAGACAGGCAGCACTGATTGTTCCACGCATATCCCGCTTAACATTAGATTGTATCCTCAAATCTTATACATCCTGAAATTTACATCCATAGGATATGCCATGACCCTTTACCATCACTTTTAAGTTTTGAATCTGTTGAATAGTATGAGGCCTGTTAATTTGAAAGTAGGTTAATTTATTCCATACAGTTCAATTCAGTATTAAATATCTACTACATAAGTAGGTTACAGCATCAGTAATGTCAGTTCAGTAGGTACATACCAAGCCACTCTGGAAATGGAAACTTCCTACTTTTTTTTTTTTTTTAATTAATAAAATTTATTTCTTAGAGTAGTTGTAGGTTCACAGCAAAATTGAGGAAGATACTGAGATAAACCATATACCCTCTGCCCTCACCTATATATAGGCTCCCCATTATCACGTCCCTAGCAGAGTGCTGCATTTGTTACAGTTGATGAGCCTGCACTGACACATCACCCAGGCACTACTAGTTTACATTAAGATTCACTGTTAGTGCTATACATTTTGTGTGTTTGGGCAACATTATCATGATACCTATTTACCATTATAGTATCATACAGAGTCTTTTCATTGCCTAAAAATTATCTGTGCTCTGCCTATTTATTTCTTTCTCCCCTTAACTCCTGGCATCCAGTAATCTTTTTACTGTCTCCACAGTTTTGCCTTTTCCAGAGTGTCATATAGTTGGAATCATACAGTAGCCTTTTCAGATTGGCTTCTTTCACTTAGTAATGCATACTCAGGTTTCCTCCATGTCTTTTCATGACTTGATAACTCATTTCTTTCTAGCACTGAATAATATCCTGTTGTCTGGTTATACCACAGTTTATTTTTATCCACTCACCTACTGAAGGACATCTTGGTTGCTTCTAAGTTTTGGCAATTGTGAAAAAGTTGCTATAAACATCTGCGTATAGGTTTTTGGGTAGACATTAATTTTTAACTTATTTGGGTAAATAAGGAGCACAATTGCTATATTGAATGGTAACAGTATATTTGATTTTGTAAAAAACAAACAAACAAAAATTCTTCAGGTTGGGCGTGGTGGCTCACACCTGTAATCCCACGCTTTGGGAGGCCAAGGTGGGCAGATCACTTAAAGTCGGGAGTTCGAGACAAGCCCGGCCATCATGGTGAAACATTGTCTCTACTAAAAATACAAAATTAGCCAGACATGGTGGTGTGCATCTGTAATCCCAGGTACTTGGGAGGCTGAGGCAGGTGAATCACTTGAACTTGGGAGGCGGAGGTTGCAGTGAGCCAAGATTGTGCCACTGCACTCCAGCCTGGGTAGAAGAGTGAGACTCTGTCTCATAAAAAGGAAAACTCCCAAACTGTCTTCCAAAGGAATGGTACCGTTTTACATTCCCACCAGCAGTAAGTGAATCGCTCCTGTTGTGTCATATCCTTGCCAGCATTTGGTGGTGTCAGTGTGTGGTTTTGGGTCTTTTTTTTTTTAAAGGCAGGATCTCACGCTGTCATTCAGGCTGGAGTGTGGTGGCACAGTCACAGCTCAATACAGCCTTGAGCACTCAGGCTTCCAGATTTTGGCCATTCTAATCTATGTGTAGTGGTATCTCATTTAATTTTCAATTCCTGGTGGAGCATGATAGCTTACACTTATAATCCCAGCACTTTGGGGAGGCCTAGGCAGGCTTTGCTTTTTTTTTTGTTTTTTGAGAGAGTCTAGCTCTATCACCCAGGCTGGAGTGCAGTGGTACAATCTCAGATCACTGCAACCTCCACCTCCCAGGTTCAAGTAATTCTCCTGCGTCATCCTCCCAAGTAGCTGGGACTACAGGTGTGTGCCACCACGCCCAGCTGATTCTTTATTTTTAGTTGAGATGACGTTTCATGTTGGCCAGGCTGGTCTTGAACTCCTGACCTCAAGTGATCTGCCCGCCTCAGCCTCCCAAAGTGTTGGGATTACAGGCATGAGTCACTGCACCTGGCCTTGCATATAACTTTTGACTGCCCTGAAACTTAACTGCTAATAGCCTTCTGTTGACAGAAGCCTTATTGATAACATAGTTAACAAGTAATTTGTATGTTTTGTGTATTATATACGATACTCTTATAACAAAATAAGGTAGAGAAAAGAAAATGTTATTAAGAAAATCACTGGAAGAGAAAATATACTTATTATTCATTAATTGGAAGTGGATCATCATAAAGGTCTTCATCCTCATCGTCTTCACATTGAGTAGGCTGAGGACGATTAAGGATTAGTCTTGTCTCAGGAGTGGCAGAGGCAGAAGAGGTGGAGGAGGTGGAAACAGATGCAGGAGGGGCAGGCACATTCTGTAACTTTTACTGAAAAAATTTGTGTATAGGTGAACCCATATGGTTCAAACCTGTGTTGTTCAAAGGTCCACTGTAATCCAAATCAACCTTCAGATACCACTATACCACTTTGCCTTATGACAGCAAAATATACCTTAATCCTTTCTTCAGTACCTTGTAATTTTGCTGTCATTCATTTTCACATATATAAGCACATGTGTGTGTATAATGTATGTAAAAGCATACCTAATCACATACATTGTTGCTGTTACAGGTTAAGCACTCCTAGTCCAAAAATCCGAAATCCAGCACCAACATGAACCTCTCAGGAAATGCTTGTTGGAGTCTTTTAGATTTTGGGCTTTCAGATTTGGGATATTCAGCTGGTTGGTATAATGCAAATATTTCAAAATCAGGAAAAAATTTGAAATTTAAAACACTTCTGGTCTGATAAGGGATACTTATCCTATATTATGTTGATCAAACTTATCTATTAGACAAATTAAGAATAAGAAAAACAAGTTTTTAGTTTACCTTCACTTCTCCAGTGTGCTTGCTTGTTTCATGTAGAGTTCAGTTTCTCTCCTATATAGTTTTCTCTCTGAACAACTTCTTTTAACATTTCTTACAAGGCAGATCTACTGCTATGAAATCCCCCATTTTTTGTTAGGGAAAATCTTTATTTCTTCCTTACCTTTGAAGTATAATTTCACAGGGTACAGAATTTTAGGTTGCTTGCTTTTTTTTTTTTTGTCTCTCAACACTTTTAATATTTTACTCCACCATCTTCTTGCTTGTGCGGTTTGCGAGAAGTTGGATGTAATTCTTGTCTTTGCTTCTCTGAAAATAAGGTGGTTTTTCCCTCTGGCTTCTTTTAGATTTTTGTGTATCTTTGGTTTTCTATAGTTTGAATATGATATGTCTAAGTGCAGTTTTTTTTCTGAATTTATCCTGCTTGGTATTTTCTGAGCTTCCTGAATCTATAGCTTGGTGTCTGACTTTAATTTGGGGAAATTTTACGTCACTATTGCTTCAAATAATTCCCTTCCTTTCTCTTTTTTTTCTTATATTCCTGCTATATATATATATCACACCTTTTGTAATTGTCTCACAGTTCTCTGATATTCTGGTGTTGGTTTTTATTTTCAGTCTCTTTTTTCTTTGCTTTTTAGTTTTGGAAGTTTCTGTTATCATATCCTCAAGATCAGAGATTCTTTCCCCAGCAGTGTTCAGTCTATTAATGAGCCCATCAAAGGCATTCTTCAGTTCTGTTACAGTGATCTTTAACATTTTCTTTTGATTCTTCCTTAGAATTTCTATTTATATTATCCATCTGTTCTTGTGTGTTGTCTATTTTTCCCATTAAAATTCTTAGCATAATTAATCATGGTTTTGAAAAATTCCTAATCTGATCATTGCAACATTCCGTCATTTCTGACTCTGGTACTGATGCTTGTTCTGTCTCCTCAAACTGTTTTTTGCTCTTTAGTGAGCTTTGTAATTTTTTTGTTAAAAGGCAGACGTGATGAACTGAGTAAAAGTAACTGTGGTAAATAGGCCTTTCATAATGTATTGGTGAGGTGTAGGGGAGGAGAAGTGTTCTATAGCAGGGATCCACAACCCCTGGGCCACAGACCATACTGCTCGTGGCCTGTTAGAAGCCAGGCCACACAGTAGGAGGTAAGCGTCAGGCAATCAAGTGAAGCTACGTTTGTATTTACAGCCACTCACATTACTGCCTGAGCTCTGCCTCCTGTCAGATCAGCTGTGGCATTTAGATTCTCATAGGACCATGAACCCTATTGTGAACTGTGCATGCAAGGGATCTAAGTTGCACACACTTCTTAGTAGAATCTAATACCCGATGATCTGTCACTGTCTCCCATGACCCCCAGATAGGACCATCTAGTTCCAGGAAAACAAGTTAAAGGCTCCCACCGATTCTATATTATGGTGAGCTGTAGAATTACTTCATTATATGTAACAGTGTAATAATAGAAACAAAGTACACAATAAATGTAATGTGCTTGAATTATCCTGTAAACCCCTTGCTTCCCCACTCCCTGGTCCATGGAAAAATTATCTGCCATGAAACCAGTTCCTGGTGCCAAAAAGATTGGGGAATGCTGTTCTATAGTCTTGTGACTAGGTCTCAGTCTTTTGATGAGCCTTTGACCCTGGACTGTGAACTTCTGCAGTGCTTCTCAGTTTTTCCCCCATACCATAGTTGGGACAGAATAGTTCTTGGCTGCTGGAATTGGGTATTTCTTCCCCCAAGTAGAGCTGGCATTGATGAAATCCCAGCAAGTTAGGTGCTAACAAAATAGTTTCTCCCAAGGACAGGCCTCGTTAAGAACAGAATGCTCTGACGTGTATCAAAACAGTTCCTTTTCCCTCCTCCTGCTGGAATCATGAGATTTTCTTCAGTAATCACTGTGAGGATCCAGTAGGGCTCCTTTGGATAAAACTTACAAAAATATGGGGGCCCCCGCATGACTAGATCCCCCTGGAATTTTTAACTCACAGCGTAATCCCCATTGAGCTTCTAGCAATTCCTCAGTTACAGTTCGGGTTTTCCTGCCCTGGCACTGGTTCCCGTGGAGGTTTTTGCTTAAGAATTTCTGCTCCGGCCGGGCGCGGTGGCTCACGCCTGTAATCCCAGCACTTTGGGAGGCTGAGGCGGGTGGATCACGAGGTCAGGAGATTGAGACCATCCTGGCTAATACGGTGAAACCCTGTCTCTACTAAATACAAAAAAAAATTAGCCGGGCGTAGTGGCGGGTGCCTGTAGTCCCAGCTACTTGGGAGGCTGAGGCAGGAGAATGACGTGAACCCGGGAGGCGAAGCTTGCAGTGAGCCGAGATCGCACCACTGCACTCCAGCCTAGGCAACAGAGCAAGAAAAAAAAAAAGAATTTCTGCTCCAGTAAGTTGTACCTCACTGTGTCTGCTGTCTGTCCAGTGTTGGGGGCAGTGGTTCATCCTGTGACATTACTTGGCTGACAGATATAAGAAGAGTTTTTTTTTTTCCCCCCAGTTTGTTCAGCTTTTTACTTGTTAAAACAGAGTGGCAACTCCTAAGCTCTTTGCATGCCAGGCCAGAACTGGAAGTCAGTTTTTTTATTTTTATAACTTGTAGGGTATTTCATTGTATAACTGTACCACAATTTATTCATTTTCCTATTGGTGAATATTGCATCAGTCTAGGCCCAGTTAGGAGACAGATAACAGACAAGTGATTTAAACAAGATTTAATAAAAGTAATACAAACTATGACAATAAGAGCATAACTTTAACATGTGAGAAAACTCCATAGGATGCCATAGAGCTGAAGGAGAGTTCTCAAGGAAGAACTAACTTGGACGGAAGATTCTCTAGGCTGGATTCAGGCCTTGTTGTAGTTGCAGCCCACTGGATATAGTTGCAGCCCACTGGATGGCAGAGATGTTTTCTGATTCCCAGCCCAAAGCTGGTCCACAGTTACTCAGCAATCAGGGAATGGCCCTCTGGAGCACAGGTGAGTCAGGCCTAGAGAGAGAGAGTGGAGGTGCTGCTGTGAGCACTTTGTGTCCTCAGGAAGGACGTGAAAGGCAATTCCTGGGGGTCGGGTGTGTTGAGCAAGCAAACAGAGTCAGTGGGGACAGGCCTGGAGCACATAGTATCTTTGTAGGTAAGGCTGTGGAAAGGTGTCTGTGTGATTGGGGCAGAGCAATCCACGTATCCACGTTCCCACACCACTGACTGATAATGCAGTTGCTAGAATTAGTACCAAGAGCCTGTTCTTTCTGCAGTGTGCCTCCAATACCCTCTACTGAGAAAGTTTAACATCATGCTCACTGTAGAGGATAGATGATGCTTAAAGGAATTCTCTCCTTTATCTCAGAGCAGGTATTGAAGGATTAATTTGGAGCTTAGTGGCATTAAATTGATAACCAGCATAGACATTTAGATTGTTTATACTTTTCCACTATTATAGTCATCAATGCTGCAGAAACATCCTTCTTCATATTCTTTTTGTATATATGTGCACAGACTTTTTCTGGCATATATATGGAGGCATGGAATTGCTGAGTCTTGGAATAAACTGTATAAATTTTCAGGAATAGGATCAATAGGTCGGGAGGCATGCATATTTTAATGATGTTTGTTACATATCATCTAACTGATATTACAAGAGTATTCTGGAACTAAGAATGTGCCTTCCATAAAAGCATGCAGTCCTTATCATTCAAGGTTAAGCTCAAGCTCTAGTGTTAAGCAGGAAGATCCGGCTGCCAATTCCAGGTGAGGACTCCTGCTGCGTGGAGGATGACAAAGATCATAATAATGCCAGCTGTCAGTAGGAGTCCACAGACCCCGGCCCACTGCTTCTTCTGTGGGTTTGAAGCTGTCAAGGAGGGGACTCAACATTCAAGACACTGGTTGGAACAGCATTTCACTCACAGAAAGGATAGATACAGCATGATCAGAGTGTGATGTGCACCAGTCCCTCATGGCCATTGGGTCCCTCCAGTGGCCTGCGGAGGGTGATGGACTGCACACATCCTTTTCATGCTACTGGCAAAGATCCCATTCCATCCTGTGGTGAGCAGATACACTGGTGGGGCTGGCCGTGTGCCACGTGACGCACACACTTAAGCAATACAAAGAAGTTTACTCCATACCCAGAAGAGGGGAAAAGTTTCTCCTAATAAGGAAGAAGAATCTCGGGCCAAGTGACAGCTTGCCACACAGCTTCCTTATGAGGGAAAGTTCTAGACCCAGGGCACTAATTGGGCAGTCTTGGAGAGGGGTGGCAGGTCACTTACAGCCAGTAATCCGTCCCTCTTTACTCCCTGACACTTACAGCCTCTTCACCTCTATCTGTGTTGAATCTACTTGGGCTAATTTCATTATCCCTTACTCCTGTTTATGCCCATTGCCACAGGAACCCTCAGGTTACCTGCACCCCATAATCTACACGCCTAAGTCATCCAAACCTCTGAACATTCCCTGCTCTGTCTTATCCCTCCCTGACTCTGGAAACCCTTCCAGTTTACCTTTTGAAATTCCAGTTTTTTACCAGCAAAATCTCTCCTAATCTGTTCTCTAAACATTCTGTCTTCTTCCTATTCTACTGGAATCATAGGGGAAGAGGGAGAGCTTAGAATACTGATTATCTGCAGACTACTCAAGTGTTAGCCCTTTTCTCTCTCATAATCTCAAAGCATTGGGTCTAGTAGTAAGGGTAGATGTCCTCTGTCTTATTATTTTCACTGTCTTCTCCCTAATCTTCCCATACTTAGATCATTAATTTGTATCATTTAATACCTATCATTGCAGCTGTAAAACTCTTCATACATTGCAATCGTAACAATTTTAGCCCTTGACTGCAATTACTGTCTTCAGTTTTACTCCTGTATTATTCTTGTTTTTCAGTCTGTTTATGAGCTGTAATGTGTTATTCTTGATGGTTTCGATACACCCATAGTTGATCACTCCAGTTCTTAAGACTTTCTGTTCTTTGAATTCCTGTCTTCCAGTGAACCTCTCCACTACCCTACCTCAATCACTTATGCCCTAGATCTATACTTTAGACTTTGTCTCCATAATTTCAATTTCCTTCTTCCTGCTTTCTGAGCACCACCTCTAATCTTGCTATAGCTTGTGTCATCTGGAAACCCTACCTCTGAAAAACAGTCGTTTGATCCTGGGACCTTTAATCCTTAGGAACCTTCACTCACTATATTGAGATGTCTTCCAGACATCTGTGTGAATAATTCAGGATGTTTGTCTTGATTTCAAGGAAAAAATAGGGCTAGAGATACACATGTTGGACTTTCACCATATAAAAAGATCTTAAAGCTGTGTGTCTAGATGTCATCACCTAGGTAGTGAACATAGACAGAAAGGACTAAAGGTACAAGGACTGAATCCTGGGACATTGCAGTTTTCTGAGATCAAGAGAATGAGGAGAGACCCAAAAGGAAAGAGGAAAACTTAGAAAATACGGTGTCCTGGAAACCACGTAAAAGGAGTATTTCAGAAATAGTATGTGATCACCTGAGCCAAATGATATAGACAGATCAAGTGATATGAAGTCTGAGTATTGCCAGTGGGATGTAGCAATGTGATGTCAGTGTTGACATTGATAGCTGTTTTAATGGAATGGTGGGGGCAAAACCTAATTGGTGAGCAAGAAAGAAAGGGAAAAAGAAAATGGAGATAATAACTAAATAATTGGTTCAAGGAGTTTTGCTGTTAGAGCAGAAATGAAATGCAAAGATGGGCGGAGGGATCAAGAGAGTTTTGAAAAAAAGTAACGGTGTCTATGTACATACACTGATGGAAGTGATTCAACAGCAAGAGAAAATCTGATAATGCAAGAGAAAAGGAGAATGGCTGACGCAGTGTCCTTCTATAGCTGAGAGGGGATGGGATCTGGTAAATAAGCAGTAGGTTAGCCTAGTCAGGAGCGCAAACAATCATTCCCTAGGAATAGGGGAGGATGTGGGGAATGCAGTGCAGATTATGGCTGGGTAGATGTGATAAAGATAGCTTATTGAAGTTCTTCTCTGATTAGTTGAGGCCAGGTGCAGTGGCTCACGCCTGTAATTCCCACACTTTGGGAGGCCAAGGCGGGAGGATCACATGAGCCCAGTAGTTTGAGACCAGCCTGGGCAACATGGTGAAACCCTATCTCTACAAATGATACAAAAATTAGCTGGGCATGGTGTTGCATACCTGTAGTTCCAGCTACTTGGGAGACTGAGGTGGGAGGATCATCTGAGCCTCAGGAGTTCAAGGCTGCAGTGAGCTGTGATTGCACGGAACTGTGATTGTGATTTTGAGACAGAGCAAGACCCTGTCTCAAAAAAAAAACTTTTTTTTCTCACTGAAATGGAAAACGAGGTGATTAGCTGAGAGCCTGAAGAGAGAGGATAAAGTATGATACAGTCTTTTAAAAGAATGGGAGAAAGAATACACTGAGAAGTATGGTCTGATTTCCAGTAGTATGAAGAGCCAAAGTTAATGATCATACACATAAAGAGAGACTAGTCAGCTTTTCTATATGACTTTCTGGAACTTCTCAGGCTAGGATTTTGGAAAGATTGTGTGAAGATACTGAAATTACTCCTGACAGAAGGCATGATAAAAAGAATGTCAGTGATACAGGAATAAAAATCTTTAAAGAGTGAAGGGAATTTCCCAAAGGTTTGTATGTGAATTTTAGCAAGGAGGGGTAATGGTTGTTGTAGTCTGATGACATCATTTCAAACCTGGGTGTTTTTACGGAGAACAGAGGGAGAATGCCTGAAGATGAAATGAGCCAGCAGGATATCTACCCCACTTCTAGGTCTAGTGGTACAAAGGGTGTGTGAAATCCAACAGCCATCATTTGAGAGAGCTGCAGAGGAAGCTTCATCCACAGGGGACAGTCAAGTTTCAACCTGTTCAGGGTATGTTAAGGGCTGTACTAAATGTGTGTTGGTGCTTGGGAGTACAAAAGTAAATATAGGTAACCCAAGCTAGTCATTAAGCAAAGTGTTCTTTTTGGAGCTAGCTCATTGAATGAAGTAGAAAGCTCGTTCTAAGATCTGTACGAAATAGAATTGTATGATTAGGAAATTAACAGTCCAGAGCATTATAGTTGCCTGGACACGATGGCTCACTCCTGTAATTCCAACACTTTGGGAGGCCAAGGTGGGAGGATCACTGAGTCCAGGAGTTCGAGACTAGCCTAGGCAACATAATAAATCCCTGTCTCTAAAAAAAAAAAAAAAAAAGCCAGGTGTGGCGATACACGCTTGTAGTCCCAGGTGCTCAGTAGGCTGAAGTGGGAGGGAGGATTGCTTGAGTACAGGAGGTCACGGCTGCAGTAAGCCGCAGTCACGCCACTGCACTGCTCTCCAGCCTATGAAACAGAGCAAGATTCTGTCTAAAAAACAAAAACAAGCACAAACCATAAAAAATACAGATTATATGTTACTAGATTATAAACTGCTAATCAAGTGTAGGGAGAAAGTCATGGAGGGCTATATGCAGTGCTAAAGGGATGAGGTATGAAGACTCCATGGCATGGACTCTTTTTTACCTAAGATCCATGGACCCTGAGTGGTTTTAGAAGTGCCATAAGTCTCCTGAAATTTTATTCCCAATTTTGTATATATGTTCATTTTCTTGTGGAGGGAGTTTATCAAGATTTGCCAAAGGTTGTTTTTCAATCTAAAAACTGAATATGTTGTTGTTGTTGTTGTTTTGTTTTGTTTTGTTTTTTTGGAACAGAGTCTCTCTTGCCCAGGCTGGAGTGCATTGGTGCAATTTTGGCTCACTGCAACCTCCACCTCCTGGGTTCAAGTGATTCTTGTGCCTTAGCCTCCCAAGTAGCTGGAACTACAGGTGT
Organism: Colobus angolensis palliatus; assembly: GCF_000951035.1. NCBI lineage: Eukaryota > Metazoa > Chordata > Mammalia > Primates > Cercopithecidae > Colobus > Colobus angolensis. The sequence goes on from NW_012111586.1 coordinate 4,258,688, forward strand.
GCACCACCACACCCAGCAAATTTTTTTTATTTTTAGTAGAGATGGGGTTTCGCCATGTTGGCCAGGCTGCTTTCGAACTCCTGACCTCAGGTGATCTGTCTACCTTGGCCTCCTAGATTGCTGGGATTACGGGTGTGAGCCACCACACCCGGGGAAAACTAAATACTTTAAGGCTTGAAGAGGCAAAGTGGGCCGGGCACAGTGACTCATGCCTGTAATCCCAACACTTTGGGAGGCCGAGGTGGGCAGATCACTTGAGGTCAGGAGTTGGGAGACCAGCCTGGTCGACTTGGTAAAACCCCATCTCTATTAAAAATACAAAAATTATCCAGGCATGGTGGTACATGCCCGTAATCCCAGCTACTCAGGGCCACAAGGTGTGAGAAGAATGCAAGGAAAACTCTGGAAAAATTAAAATCACATTGTTCTAATGGTGATTACCTGTGAAAAAAAGTAAAAAAGCAGCTTTCACTTTTAATTCAATTTGCTACTGTTTTTGGTCATAAGAATTTGTGAATTGTATGATAAAAATGTTGAAAGTTATTAACAGAGGGCAGTGCTGGCAGTTGGAAAACCGGTTAAGAGGCCATTGCATTTATCAAGATGTTAGGGGAATGTTTAAAATAAAGAAAATATATGAATATGAGAAAAATGTAAGAGATTAAATCAGTGGCATGTGGATTGATTGTCTTCAAATTCCCTGAGTGATTAATGCCGTGTGTTGATACCCTTAACTTAGATAAGGAATACTAATAGGAAGAGAAGAGTTAGGAGAGGAAGACAAACCCAGGATCAAATTTACACGTATTCAGACTCTTGATTTATGACAAAAGTGGCACTGTAGAGCTGCAGGCAAAATCCATTGGATTTTCATATGGAGAAATTGGAAAATGTGGCTCTTCACAAAAAAATCAATTCCAGGTGAATCATAGTTTTAAATGTGAAAGGTAATACAGTAAAACTTTTAGAAGGTGTACAAAAGAAAATCTGCATGGCCTTAAAATAGGGAAATTTTTTAAAAACAGGATATAAAGGATAAGATTCCTAAATTTGACTGCATTTAAAATGAAGGGCCAGGCTCGGTGACTCACACCTGTAATCCCAGCACTTTGGGAGGCCGAGGCAGGTGAATCACGAGGTCAGGAGATCGAGACCATCCTGGCTAACACGGTGAAACCCCGTCTCTACTAAAAA
>NW_012111586.1:4260421-4267343 GCF_000951035.1 Colobus angolensis palliatus
GGATCACGAGGTCAAGAGATCGAGAGCATCCTGGCTAACATGGTGAAACCCCGTCTCTACTAAAAGTACAAAAAAATTAGCGAGGCATGGTGGCACATGTCTGTAGTCCCAGCTACTCGGGAAGCTGAGGCAGGAGAATCGCTTGAACACGAGAATTACTTGAACCTGGGAGGCGGAGGTTGCAGTGAGCAAAGATCACGCCACTGCACTCTAGCCTGGGCAACAGAGCAAGACTCTGTCTCAAAAAAGAAAGAAAGAAAATGCAAAATAAAATCACAAAAAGATATTATATGACCACCAATAATGGCTTAAAGAGTGACAAAACCAAGTATAGATGAGTATGTGAAACAATAGAAATCCATAAGCGCTACTGGTGAGTGTATAAATTAATACAACTATTTTGCAAAACAGCCTGGCATTTTCTTATGTAAAGTACAGAAACAAACTAGAACACAAACGGACACATATTATATAATCTCATTTCTATGAAATGTCCAGGATACACAATTTCATAGAGGCAGAAAGTAGATTAGTAGTAGCCAGGGGCTCGAGTAGAGGGAAATGAAGAGTGACTGCTAACAGGTAGAGATTCTTTTTTGGATGATAAACATGTTCTGGAATTATATAATGGTTATCATTACATAGCTTTGTGAATATACTAAAAACCCCTAAACTGCATGCTTAAGGGTAAATGTTACATGAAAGTTATATCTTACTTTTAAAATTGTATGAGAGAAAAACTAGAGCGTTTAGAGTTGCATATTTAGTTGGTAAAGCTATAAGGAAGTGATTATCATAATATTGACTTTAGATGGGGTAAAGGGAGGGGTTTTGATCAGGAGGGATTACATGGAGGGATTTTGGAAGATGGCATTGTTAAACCTAGATGGTGTTTACACAGGTGCTTACTATACAATTATATTCCTTTATAACTAGTTAAACTGTATAAATGAAGCAGCTGGTTCAAGGTCAACTGACTGCTCCAAGTTTTGTTTATACCTTGTTTCTCTGGGATGAATGACCACTTACCTTTGAACTGTCTCCTCCAGCTGCTAAAATCGATTCGTAAAGTGGAAAAAGTCTACTTGCTAGGCTGCTGGATTTTCTGTCAGATTTTTTTTTTTTTTTTTGGGTCCCGTTGAGCCATTTATTGCTGCCTTAAGGAAGTATTCTTCTCAATAATGTCATTTTTTCTGGAGCTAGAACCATGAATGTAAGTCATTAATAATAATCGGCTTAGCTGGGCACAGTGACTCATACCTGTAATATCAACACCTGGGGAAACCAAGGTAGGGGGATTGCTTGAGACCAGCCTGGACAATATAGTGAGAATCCCATCTCTTCCAAAAATTAAAAAATTATCTGGCTTTTCGACTTGATGATGGCTCACACCTGCTCCTCAGGAGGTTGAGGTGGGAGGATCACTTAAGCCCAGGAGTTTTGAGGCTGCGGTGAGCTATGCCTACACCACTGCATTCCTGGGTGACAGAATAAGACCCTCCCTGAAACCAAAACAAATAAAAAAATGTAGCTATAAAAAAGAATGAAATCATTGATGCAGCTGGAGGCCATTGTCCTAAGTTAATTAAGGCAGGAACAGAAAATAAAATACTGCATGTTCTCCCTTGTATGTGGGAGCTAAACAGTGGTTACTCATGGCCATAAAGATGGCAACAGGCCAGGTGCAATGGCTCACACCTGTAATCCCAGCACTTTGGGAGGCCGAGGCAGGTGAGTCACTTGAGGTCAGGAGTTCAAGACCTGCCTGGCCAACCTGGAGAAACCCCATCACTACTAAAAATACAAAAATTAGCCTGGTGTTGTGGCACACGCCTGTAATCCCAGCTACTTGGGAGGCTGAGGCAGGAGAATCGCTTGAACCCGTGGAGATGGAGGTTGAGATCGCCCCACTGCACTCCAGCCTGAGCAACCGAGTGAGACTCTGTCTCCAAAAAAATAAAATAAAATAAAATGGCAACAAAAGACTGAAGACTACTTAGAGGGGGCAGAGAAGGAGGGGGCAAGAGTTGAAAAAGTAGCTATTGGGTTCTGTGCTCACTACATGGGTGATGAGATCAATTGTATCCCAAACCTCAGCATCACGCAGTATACCCAGGTAATAAAACTGCAAGTGCACCCACTGAATCTAAAAGTTGAAATGATTTTTTATGTGAATTTTTAAAGAATCAGTTTAAGCCGGGCGCGGTGGCTCAAGCCTGTAATCCCAGCACTTTGGGAGGCCGAGACGGGCGGATCACGAGGTCAGGAGATCGAGACCATCCTGGCTAACACGGTGAAACCCCGTCTCTACTAAAAATACAAAAACTAGCTGGGCGAGGTGGCGGGCGCCTGTAGTCTCAGCTACTCCGGAGGCTGAGGCAGGAGAATGGCGTGAACCCGGGAGGCGGAGCTTGCAGTGAGCTGAGATCGGGCCACTACACTCCAGTCCGGGCGACAGAGCGAGACTCCGCCTCAAAAAAAAAAAAAAAAAAAAAAAAGAATCAGTTTAAATATTTTCTTCAGACTGTTTTGTTGTTTTTGCTTTTTGTCTTTGGACACAAGGTCTCGCTTTGTCACATAGGCTATAGTGTAGTGGCACAATCACGGCTCATTGCAGCCTCAACCTGCTGGGCTCAAGCAGTCCTCCCAACTCAGTATCTGGGACTACATGTGTGCACCACCATGCCCAACTAATTTTTTAATTTTTTTGTAGAGACAAAGTCTCACTGTGTTGCCCGGGCTGGCCTCAAACTCCTGAGCTCAAGTGATCCTCCTGCCTTGGCCTCCCAAAGTGCTAGGATTACAAGTGTGAGCTACCATGCTGGCCCAGAATGTTGTTATAACGTCTTAATCTTCCCTCCCCCAAAATAAGACCAATTCAAATTGTAACCATCCAATGGGTTCTCCTTGCCCACTGCCCAGATAGGGCCAATTTATCAAAACAGGGGAATTGCAATAGAGAAAGAGTTTAATATATGCGGAGCTGGCCAAACGGGAGACTGGAGTTTTATTACTGAAATCATCCTCCCCCAAATTTCTGAGACTAGGGTTTTTTGGTGGTTTTTTTGTTTGTTTTGAGATGGAGTCTCAAAAATTGCACTCCAGCGCCCAGGCTGGAGTGCAATGATGCGATCTCGGCTCACTACAACCTCTGCCCCCCGTGTTCAAGTGATTCTCCCACCTCAGCCTCCCGAGTAGCTGGATTACAGGTGTGCGTCACCCCACACGGCTAATATTTGTAGTTTTAGTAGAGACGGGGTTTCATCATGTTGGCCAGGCTGGTCTCGAACTCCTGACCTCAGGTGATCTGCCCGCCTTGGCCTCTCAAAGTGCTGGGATTACAGACGCGAGCCACTGCACCTGGCCGAGGCTAGGGTTTTTTAAGGATAGTTTGGTGGGCAGGGGGCTAGGGAATGGGGGAATGTCAATTGGTTGGGTCAGGGATGATGTTGTCTATAGGAGAATCTGTGAGGTGAGGAATCTTGTGTCCTCTGGCTGAATAACTCCTGAGCCATAATTTTTAACCTTGTGGCTAATTTGTCAGTTTTACCAAAGTGGTCTGGTCTCCAGTCCTTCAGCGGGTTTTTCCCAGGAGGAGCTGTTACCATCTTTGTTTCGAAGTAAACTAAATTCCTACCAAAGTTAGTTTTGGCCCATGTTCAGAAATGTACAAGGGCAGCTTGGAAGTTAGAAGCAAGATGGAGTTGGTTAGGTCAGATTTCTTTCATTGTCATAATATTCCTGTGTCACATTTTTCTCACTGTCATCATTTTGGCAGAGGCAGTTTCAAAATTATTTATTTTATTCTGTCAATAAACTTTAAAATGGTAGTAATTTTGGCCTTTTTTTTTTTTTTTTTTTTAAACAGAGTCTTGCTGTGTTGCCCAGGCTGGAGTGCAGTGGTGTGATCTCAGCTCACTGCAACCTGTCTACCTCCCTGGTTCAAGCAATTCCCCTGCCTCAGCCTCAGCCTCCCAAGTAGCTGGGATTACAGGTACACACCACCACGCCCTGCTAATTTTTTTGTATTTTTAGTAAAGACGGAGTTTTACCATGTTTGCCAGACTGGTCCCAAACTCCTGACCTCAGGCAATCTGCCTGCTTCAGCCTCCCAAAGTGGTGTGATTACAGGCTTGAGCCACCACGCCTGGCTGTAATTTTGGCCTTTTAAGGTGAAGTGTATATTGGAGAAATAGAGAAAACCCAATACAAGTAGCACACATTTTTAGGCCTTAGCATCTGTGGTAGAATAAAGAATTTCTGTGATTTTTGTTCCGGATGTAGGCACAGAGCCTCTGAAAACCTTGGAATTTCCTGAAACATAGGATTGTCTTGTTATACCAGTGAGGTGACTCGTAGTGGACCCCTTGATAGTTTCAGGGTGGGGACTGATCACCAGAAAGACAAACCACATTATTAGAAGGTTGAGATAGAGGCCAGGAGATTGAGTTCAGTCATTTAGCCAATCATTTAATTAATCATGACTATGTAATAAAAATTAAAACTCTGGACAACCTTAAGCTCAGTAGAGCTTCCTGGTTGGTGAACACAGGAGGGCTACACTCCCAGATTCCACAAGGAGAGGGCACAGGAGCTCTACTTCCCGTCCCACACCTCACCCTGCCTTTGTGTATCCTTTATAATAAAACCATAATAATAAGTATAGTGCTTTTCTAAATTCTATTAGTTGTTCTAGTAAATTATTGAATGTGGGAGGGCTGTGAGTACTTCCTGAATTTGTAGCTAGTCAGCCAGTTATGCTGGTGGTCTTGGCCCCGCCCTCCACTGCCCCCACAAAGACGTAGGACTGGTGTTGGAAGTGAGGTAGTCTTGTTGAGGACTTTGCTCTTAAACTGTGGGGTCTATGCTAACTCTGTATGGATGGCGTCAGAGTTTAATTGCAGTATACCCAGCTTGAGGTAGTGTCAGAATAGCATCTTCTGAAAAGTCTGCAGAGCCTAGCCAGTTGGAAAGAATGCTTGTTTATTATATTGTTGCTTGCATTTGGTGGGAATTCATCATTACTTCCCCATGCATTACAGATGCCTTTTGCCAAAAATTTCCATCAAATACATAGTGGTCTGTTTTTTGCTATTATCCTGGCAACAACTCCATAACTTGGAAGCCATTTCTTTTTTCCAACATTGGCCATATTTGGTAATGTAGAATGTTGAATTGTGAATCAGCTCTGAAAAATCCTAATAAATAAATGAACCTTAAAAATTGATAACTTAATAAGTACAGTATTTATCTTATTTATATTAGAACAAAGACTTATCATATGATATATTTCATTCTGGTAGGTGTCACCAATGATTCAATGTAAGACTGGGAAAAAATCTTTGACACAGAAGGTGTTGTAAACTCAGCACGTTCTGATTTCGTTATCATGGCCTTATGGAAGCCCTCATCGTTTTTCATTTGGCTTATTGAAGATCCCTCAACTCCTTTTCCCTCTCTATTCTGTCCATTCTAAATTTTGGAGTAAGACACTTTTTTTTTTTTGAGACGGAGTCTCGCTCTGTCGCCCAGGCTGGAGTGCAGTGGCCGGATCTCAGCTCACTGCAAGCTCCGCCTCCCGGGTTTATGCCATTCTCCTGCCTCAGCCTCCCGAGTAGCTGGGACTACAGGTACCCGCCACCTCACCCAGCTAGCTTTTTGTATTTTTTAGTAGAGACAGGGTTTCACCAGGTTAGCCAGGATGGTCTCAATCTCCCGACCTTGTGATCTGCCCTTCTCGGCCTCCCAAAGTGCTGGGATTACAGACTTGAGCCACTGCACCCAGCCTTTTTTTTTTTTTTTTTAAGAGACCAGATCTTACTCTCTTACCCAAGCTGAAGTGCAGCCACATGATCGCAGCTCACTGCAACCTCTACCTTCCAGGGCTCAAGCAGTCCTCCCACCTCAGCCTCTCGAGTAGCTGTTACAACAGGTATGCACCACCACACTCAGCCAATTTTTTTTAGTTTTTATAGAGATGGAATCTCACTATGTTGCTCAGGCTGGTCTTGAACTCCTCAACTCCAGAAGTCCTCCCACAGTGTTAGGATTACAGGCATGAGCCACCTCACCTAGCCCAATTTTCTTTTTACAAAATGTGTTTCAAATATTCCAACTTTTTCTGTGCTAACAAGTGGTTTTTAGTAGTATGCTCCCTAGGAGTATGGGGTAAGGGGCACAAACAGTCTTTTCAGGGTGAATGTGATATTTTAGCATTGAGTTTAAAGGTAGCTACACTTTAAAAGAAATTTGTGCCACAGAGAAAGCAATTTGAAGATGGATGTTTAGAAATGTTAACCATCTATATGTGATTTTGGTTGAAAAATGTTATGCCTCCTTTAAAAGCTGGTAAGTCTATCATTTGAAAACATTGGAAATAGAATGTTTCTAATCTTTCAAAAGAAAGGTTCAATTTTTAATCTATTGTTTAAAAATATAAAACTATAATACCTCTTCATTAGTTTCCAAGAAAAATTGCTGACATTATTTTATTTTATTTTATTTTTGAGACAGAGCCTCACTCTTTCAACTAGGCTAGAGTGCAGTGACACAATCATGGCTCATTGCAGCCTTGACTTCCTGGGCTCCAGTGATCTTCCACCTAAGCCTCCCAACTGACTACCACCACAGGTGCACACCACCACACCCAGCTAATAATTTTTTTAATTTCTGTAGAGACAGAGTCTCACTGTGTTGTTGTCCAGGCTGGTCTTGAACTCTTGGCCTCAAGTGATCCTCTTGCTTCATCCTCCCAAAGTACTGAGATTACAGGCATGAACCACCATGCCTGGCCTATTTTTTATTTATTTATTTATTTGAGGTGAAGGCTCCCTCTGTCGCCCAGGCTGGAGTGCAGTGGCGCGATCTCAGCTCACTGCAAGCTCCGCCTCCCAGGTTCACGCCATTCTCCTGCCTCAGCCTC
>NW_012111586.1:4267872-4268282 GCF_000951035.1 Colobus angolensis palliatus
AAAAAAAAAAAAATCAATAAAAATGAGTAAATGAGTACATAAATATGAGCCATCTTCAATCACATTGCACTCTAAATGAAAAGGTAAAAAATTTTGTACCATGAATATGTAAAGTATTTAAAATATTTGTTTTACTTATTTATATTTATTTTCAAACAAACGTTACTGAGATAAAATTGACATGCAATATTCAAAGTATACAATTAGATAGCTTTCTCTTTTTTTTGAGACAGTTTCACTCTTGTTGCCCAGGCTGGAGTGCAGTGGTGCGATCTCAGCTCATTGCAACCTCCACCTCCAGGTTCAAATTATTCTCCTGCCTCAGCCTCCTGAGAAGCTGGGATTATAGGCTCCCGCCACCACATCCAGCTAATTTTTGTATTTTTTTCTTCTTCTTTTTTTTTTTTTTT
>NW_012111586.1:4268332-4281508 GCF_000951035.1 Colobus angolensis palliatus
GGCAGGCTAGTCTCAAACTCCTGACCTCAGGTGATCCATCTGCCTTGGCCTCCCAAAGTGCTGGGATTACAGGCGTGAGCCACTGTGCCCAACCAGCTTTCAATCTATGTATATACATCTCTGCAGCCATCACCATGATCAAAATTATGAATACATCTGTCATCTCCTAAAGTTTCCCCAGGCCCTTTTGTATTTACTTGCAGGCAACCACTGATGTTGCTTTTTGTCACTCGTAGATTACTTTGGATTTTGTAGAATTTTATCTAAATGGAGTTATTATAGTATGTATGTACTGTTTTTTTGTTTGTTTCTTGTTTTTTTTTGTTTTTTTTTTTGGTCTGGCGTCTTGTCCTTTGTATTTCCATATGAATTTAAAAATCAGATTATCAGATAGGCAGCTGGTATTTTTATTGGGATTGTGCTGAATCTGTAGATCAATTAGGAGTGAATTAACTTCTTAACAATATCAAATCTCTCCATGAACATGCTTTGTTTCTCCAGCTACTTAGATCATCCTTCATTTCTCTCAACATGTTTTCTGAAGTTCTTATACCTCTTTTGTCAGATTTATCACTAGGTGTTCCATATTTTTATGCAATTATAAGTGGTATTGTTGTTTTTCATTTCTGATTGTTTACAGTATATATAAATATAGTTGATTTTGTATATTGATCTTTTATCCTGCAGCCTTGCTAACTCTCTTATTCCAGTAACTTTATTGTAGATTCTGTTGTATTTTCCGGAGATACTCATGTTGTCCATGAATAAAGACAACTTGCCTATTCCACTGGGCTGGAACTCCCAGTATAATTGTGAATAGAAATGATAATCATAGACATTCTTGCCTTGTTCCTGATCTTAGAGCATTTTGTCTTTACTGTTAACTGTGGTGTTAGCTCTCAGTTTGTCATAGATACCCTTTATCAACTGAAGAATGTGTCCTATTCCTAGTTTGCTAAAAGTTTTTATCGAAAATAAAGGGTAATGCTGACCTCATGGTTATAAGATGGAAAGTATTCCCTCCTCTTCAATTTTCTGGAAGTGTGTAGAATTGTTACTATTTCTGTCTTATATGTTTGGCAGAATTATTCAGTGAAACCTCTGAACCTAGAATTTGTGGGAAGGTTTTAAATTATAAATTTAATTTTGTTAATAGATATAAGACTATTTAGGTTATCTGTTTCTGAGTGAGCTTTGGTAATGTATACCTTTTCAAAGAATTTTCAGTCTCTTCTCAGTTGTCAAATTAATTGACATAAAGTTGTTTGTAATATTGCCTTATCATTCTTCTGATAACTATAGAATCCATAGAAATGTCACCTTTCTCATTCTTGATGTTGGTAATTTGTGTTTTGTCTTTTTTTTCCCTGATTAGTCTGTCTGTCGTTTTAATTTTATTGATCTCAAAAACCTGTGTATGTTTTTTGTTGGGTTTTTTGGTTTGTTTTTTGAGATAGGGTCTTGCTCTGTCACCCAACCTGGAGTAGGGTGGCACAAACATGACTCACTGAAGCTTCAACCTCCTGGGCTCAAACAGTCTTCCCACTTCAGCCTCTCAAGTAGCCAGGACCACAGGCACACCGCCATACCCAGCTAATTTTTAAATTTTTTGTGGAGATGGGGTCTCATCATGTTGCCCAGGCTGGTCTTGAACCTCTGATTCAAGCAATCCTCTTGCCTTGGCTTCCCAAAGTGCTGGAATTACAAACGTGTGAGCCACTATGCCTGGTGTCATGTATGGTTTTATACATTTTCTCTCTTGTTTACAGTGATTTTTTTATTAATTGATTTCCGCTTTGGTCTTTACGATTACCTTTCTTCTGGGTTTCATTTGCTCCTCTTTTTTAAATTTCTCAAGGTAGAAAGTGAGGTCATTTCTTTTTTTTTTTTTTTTTTTTTTTTTTGGTAGAGTCCAAGTGTCAGTATGTTGTCCCAACTGATCTTGAACTTTTGGGTTCAGATGGTCCTCCCAGTTTGGTCTCCCAAAGTGCTGGGATTTAATCTTTCCTTTCTAATATAGGTATGTAGTGATACAAATTTCCCCCTAAGAACTGCTTTAGTAGTATGACATGTGTTTTCATTTTTATTTAAAGAGACAGAGTCTTGCTCTGTTGCCCAGGCTGTAGTGCAGTGGGCTGATCATAGCTTACTGCAGCCTCAACTTCTTGGGCTTAAGCGATCCTCCTGCCTCATCCTCCCAAGTAGCTGGGACCACAGTTGCCTGCCACCACACCCAGCTGATTTATTTATTTTATGTTTTGTAGAGATGTGGTCTGGCTATGTTGCCCAGGATGGTCTTGAACTCCTAGCCTCAAGGGATGCCCACACCTTGGCTTCCCAAAGTGCTAGGATTACAGGCGTAAGCCAGCACACCCAGCCTCTAATTTCCCTTTTGATTTCTTCTTTGACCCACAAATCATTCAGAAGTATACTGTTTAGGAATATTTGTGGATTTTCCAGAGATCTTTCTGTTACTGATTTCTAATTCTATTTCATTGTAGTCAGAAAATATATTTTATATGACTTGAATCCTTTTAAAATTTATTGAGTTTTGTTTTATGACTCAGAATGTGATCTTTCTTAGCAAATGTTCTGTGTTCACCTGAAAAGAATGTGTATTACTACTGTTTGGTAGTAGTCTATAAGTGTCAATTATGTCAAGTTTGTTGGTCATGTTGTTCAGGTGTTCTACGTCCTCACTGGTCTTCTTCCCATTTATTTATTACGTCCTCACTGGTCTTCTTCCCATTTATTTATTCAGTCATTTATATCAGTATGAACTAATAGGTATTTATTATCTAGATCAGACTGTAATCCATTAACACTTTAGTTTTTTTGCTTAAGTTGTTCCAGTTTTGGCCGTTGAGGTCCTTGCAGTTGGCTCCTTTTCCCCCATGACATACATCAATTTGGTGGTTTTTGGTTGGTTGGTTTTGGTTTTGGTTTGTTGTTGTTTTATCCCTTCCTTACTATCTGTGACTATAAGATATTCCAGGCTCATGTTGTATATTTCTGACCCCAGTCCTGGAATCAGCCATTTCTCCAAGAAGTGTGGATTTTCAAATTGGAGAACAGCATTACAAATCAAGATCTGGGTTCTAGGTATGCTTGTTTCTTCTGGGGTGTCCTTTTTTTAATCCCTCTTAGCTGATTGATCAAAGAAATATAGTATTAGTATGTATGCTAACCTGTGACAATACACATGTCTATAAATATTTTTATATGTAATTGTCCGTATTTATATTAAACATGAATTCTTCTTGATGTCTCTGGCTCCAATTCAATATCACATGGATCATTCTAGCTTCTTCCCTTTGCTGATCTGTAAATTTCCACCCCAGCAATGAGAAATCTGGGTCCCATCATCCACCATCCATACACATAAATTACTGAGTTCCAATATACATGTATAGCAGTATCAAAATTATTAACCCATACTCCCTGAGAAACAACTTTATCAAGTTGAGTTCAGTACTTACCTGTAGTTCCTTTGATCTTTAGTCTTACTGATTTCATTCATTTCCAAAGTTTCTTAGGTCAGCACTTTTCCCTTCACCCTCTTCAGTGATGTTGTTTCATACATTTGTAATACAGTTAGATTCTTTTTTTTTTTTTTTTTTTTTTGAGACGGAGTCTCGCTCTGTCGCCCAGGCTAGAGTGCAGTGGCGCAATCTCGGCTCACTGCAAGCTCTGCCTCCCGGGTTTACGCCATTCTCCTGCCTCAGCCTCCCGAGTAGCTGGGACTACAGGTGCCCGCCATCTCGCCCGGCTAGTTTTTTGTATTTTTTTAGTAGAGACGGGGTTTCACCGTGTAGGCCAGGATGGTCTCGATCTCCTGACCTCGTGATCCACCCATCTCGGCCTCCCAAAGTGCTGAGATTACAGGCTTGAGCCACCGCGCCCGGCCTACAGTTAGATTCTCTTGTCATAGTCTCTGTTCTCTGGGATCCTCTGACCTCATAAGTTATTTTTTTAAATTTGCCTTTAGAGGTGACAAACCAAGGCTTAAAGGTTTTTTTCCCCTTACATTACTCTCTAGGTTATAAAGTTCTGTATGTTTTGACAAATGCATAATGTCATGTATCCACCACTACAGTATCATACAGAGTAGATTTATTTCCCTGAAATAGTGCATAGTACTTCACCTCTTTGTCCCTCATCTTCTCCCCACTGGCACCATTGATTGTTCTACTGTCTCTATAATTATACCTACCTTTTCCAAAATGTCACATAGTCAGAATCTTACGCCTTTTCAAATTAGCTTCTTTCACTTAGCAATATGCCTTCAAGGTTCCTGTCTTTTCGTAGGTTGATAGCTGGTTTAGTTTCATCACTAAATAATATTCTATTGTATGGATGTGCCATAGTATGTTTATCCATCATCTACTGAAGGACATCTTGGTTGCTTCCAGTTTTGAACGATCACGAAGAAACTTACTGTACACATTCATGTTCAGGTTTTTGTGTAGACAAGTTTTCAACTCAAGTGAGTAATTATTTAGTGCAATTGCTGGTTTGTGTGGGAAGACTGTGTTTAGCTTTTTAGAAACTGCCAAACTCTTCCAAAGTGGCTGTACCTTTTGGATTCCTACTAACAAGAGTTCCTATTGTTCCCCATCCTTTTTAGCCATTCTAATAGGTATGTATGAGTATCCAGTTGTAGTTTTAATTTGCAATTTCCTATGCCAAATGATGTTGAGAATCTTTTTATATACTTGTTTGCTATTTGTATATCTTCCTTGGTGAGGTGGCTGTTCAGATCTTTTGCTCATTTTAAAAATTGGGTTGTTTGTTTTCTTGTTGAGATTTAAGAGTTCTTTGCACATTCGTCTTTTATCAAGTATGTGGGTTTTTTGTTTTGTTTTGGGGGTTGGGGTTGACTTTTCTTGTTTGTTTTTGAGACAAGGTCTTGCTCTGTCACCCAGGCTGGAGTTCAGTGGTGCAATCACAGTCCACTACAGCTCAAGCTCAAATGATCCTCCCGCCTCAGCCTCCTAAGTAGCTGAGACCAGGTGCATTAGGCTGCCACACACAACTAATCTTTAAATTTTTTGTAGAGACAAGATCTCCCTATATTGTCCAGACTGATCTTGAACTCCTGGGCTCAAGCAGTCCTCCATCTTCAGCTTCTCAAAGTGCTGGGATTGCAGCTATGAGCCACCGTGCCCAGCCAAGTATATGTTTTTTACAGATATTTTCTCCTAGTCTGTGGTCTGTCTTTTTCATTCTCTTAACAGTATCTTTTGCAGAAGTTCTTAATTTTAATGCAGTCTAGCTTATTAATGTTTTCTTTCATGGTTTTGCTTTTGGTTTCGTATTCTAAAAATTCATCGCCAAACCCAAGGTCACCTAGATTTTCTCTTGTGTTATCATATACAAGTTTTATAGTTTTGTGTTTTACATTTAGGTAAATCTTACATTCGGATCATTTTCATGACCCATTTTGAGTTAATTTTTGTAAAAGTTGTATCTAGATTCATTTTTATGCATATGAATATTCAGGTGTTCCAGCACCATTCGTCAATGAGAATATATATTTTCTTCATTGAATTGCCAGTGCTCCTTTGTCACGTATCAGTTGACTATATTTGTATGAGTTTGTTCTGGATTATCTGCTTTGTTCTACTGATGTATGTATCTGTTCTTCCACCAGAACCATGTTGTCTTGATCACTATAGTTTTATAGTGAGTCTTGAGGTCAGGTAATATCAGTCCTCTAACCTTATTCTTCAGTATTGTATTGGTTGTTTGGGTCATTTTGCCTTTCCATGTAAACTTTAGAATCAGTTTGTCAGTATTCACAAACTAACTTGCTTGGATTTTTATTGGGATTGCATTTAATCTATAGATCAAATTGCTTAGAATTAACATTTTAGTAATATTGAGTCTTCCATTATGATCATGCAGTGTCTCATTTAGATCTTTGATTTCTTTCATCAGAGTTTCATAATTTACAGTGTATAGATTTTCAGTATATTTTGTTAAATTTATATGTAGGCATTACAGTTTTTGTGTTAATAGTATTGTGTTTTTAACTTCTAATTCGGATTATTCATTTCTGGTGTAAAGGGACACAATTGACTTTTTAATATTAGCGTTGTATCCTACAACCTTGTTGTAATTGCTTATTAGTTACAGGAGTGTTGTTTGTTGATTCTTTAGAATATTCTACATAGACAATCATGTCATCTCTAAACATAAACACCTTTATTTCCTCCTTCCTAATATATTTACCTTTTATTTCCTTTTCTTGCCTTTTTGGTTTTGTTTTGCTTTTTTATTTATTTATTTTTTTTTAGAGATGGGGGTCTCACTCTGTTGCCCAGGCTGGTCTCGAACTCCTGAGCTCAAGTAATCCCCCCAACTCAGCTTCCAAAAGTGCCAGGATTACAAGTATGAGCCACCACACCCGACCACCTTTTGTTGCCTTATTGCACTGGCTAAGACTTTCAGTATGATACTGAATAGGAGTAGTGAGAGGCCATCCTTGCCTTGTTCCCATTCTTAGAGAAAAAATACCCAGTTTCTCACCATGAAGTAAGGTTAACAAGTATGTCTTTTGTAGATGTTCTTGGTCAAGTGAGGAAGTTCTCCTCTATTCCTAGTTTGCTGAGTTTTTATCAAAAAAGTTTTTAATGGGTTTTAGATTTAGTCAAGTGCTTTTTCTGTATCATTTGATGTGACTGTATGGTTTTTCTTCTTTAGTTTCTTGATGTGGTGGATAATTGATTTTCAAATGTTGAGCCATCCTTGCATACTTGGAGTAAATTCCATTTGGTGATGGTATATAACTTTTTTATACACTGTTGGATTTAATATTTCTAATATTGAGAATTTTTGCATCTATTTTCATAAGAGATATTGGTCTATAGCATTTTTTTCTTGTAATATCTTTATCTGATTTGCGTAATAGGGTAATACTGGCTCCGTGGAATGAGTTAGGAATCATGTTACAATCATCTTTGGTTGGAAAAGATTGTAGAGAATTGGTATCATTTCTTCTATAAGTGTTTAGTAGAATTAATCAGTGAAACATCTGAAACAGGTGCTTTTTTTTTGGAGATTATTAGTTATTGACTCAGTTTCTTAGTCTTTTTTTTTTTTTTGGAGACGGAGTTTCGCTCTTGTTGCTCAGGCTGGAGTACAATGGCGTGATCTCTGCTCACTGCAACCTCCATTTTCCATTTCCAGGTTCAAGTGATTCTCCTGCCTCAGCTTCCTGAGTAGCTGGGATTACAGGCATGTGCCACCATGCCCGGCTAATTTTGTACTGGGTTTCTCCATGTTGGCCAGGCTGGTCTTGAGCCCCTGACCTCAGGTGATCCTCCCACCTCAGCCTCCCAAAGTGCTGGGATTACAGGCATGAGCCACCACGCCTGGCAAATCTTTCTTTTTTTAAAATCCAGTCTAACAATCTCTACCTTTTAATTGGGGCATTTAATGTGGTTGTTGATGTGGTTTGTTTATGTCTACCACCTCCTATTTGTTTCTTAATTATTCCATCTGTTTTTTCTTCTTCCGTGATCTTTTGCTGCTTTATTTGGGGTTAAGTGTGTATTTTTATTCCATTTGTGTCCTTTATTGGCTTATAGTCTATAACCCTTTATTGTTCAATGTTTGCTTTAGCATTTATAGTATATATCTTTAACATATCCCTCATATCAATCTTCAGATAATAATATACCACTTCACATACAGGATTAGAATCTTCCATTTCTCCCCTTCCAGCCTTTATATAGTTGTTTTCAAACTTTTGATCCTGATGTGTTGTAAATCCCACACTATTATTATTTAATAGTAATAATATTATTATTATTTAAACATTTACTGCTTTTTAAATAGATTTAAATAACAAGAAAATGTCATGCATCCTTTTCCATGTAGTTAAGTTTCCCATTGCTCTTCATTCTTTTATGCAGATCCATATTTCCACCTAGTATCCTTTGCTTCTGCCTAAAGGATGTTTTTAAAACATTTTTTTGTAGTGTGGTTTGCTGTTGAGAATTTTATTTAGTTTTTTTGTTTGAAAAAGTATTTATTTTTTACCTCTGTCTTTTAAAAATATTTTTGCTGAGGCCAGGAGCAGTGGCTCATGCCTATAATCCCAGCACTTTGGGAGGCTGAAGCAGTAGGATCACTTGAGGTCAGGAGTTCAAGACCAGCCTGGCCAACATGGTAAAATACTGTCTCCATTAAAAATACAAAAAATTAGCCAGGCATGGTGGCGTGTGCCTGTAATCCCAGTTACCTGGGAGGCTGAGACAGGAGAATCTCTTGAACCCAGGAGGCAGAGGTTGCATTGAGCCGAGGTCATACCATTGCATTCCTGCCTGTGCAACAAAACAAGACTACATCTCAAAAATTTTTTTTTTTTGCTGGTACAATGACTTCTGACACTACCCCAAATTAGGCCAAACTTTACAAGGGCCTAGTCTGCTACAAAACTGCCCTCACTTTAGACACCAAGCAGAAGTTTTGGGGTTCCCGAGTCACCCATACTTCTGACAAAATGGATACAAATTTGAGGTTTCTTACTACCTCCTGAGTTCAGTAATTCACTAGAATGATTCACAGAGCTCAGGAAACCACTATACTTAGGTTTACAATTTTATTGTGGCAAAAATGATAAAAATCAGGTCTGACCAAAGAAGGCATGTGTAGGCAAGGTCTGGGAGGGTCCCAACACAAAGCTTCCACTGCCTTCTCCCTGTGACGTCAGGATGCATCACCCTCCTACACATCGATGTATACCAATACATGGAAATTATTATTAAGCAGGGAAGCTCACAGGAGCTTTGTGTCCAGAGTGAGGTTTTGTTTTATAAGCATGATTGATCGACTCATTTGCCATATGACTGAACTTAATCTCTAGCCCCTCACCACTTCTGGGAAGTCAGGTTATGTCAGACTGATAGCAAGTGCCCCAAACCCCCCACCCCCTTTTTTTTTTTTTTTTTGAGACGGAGTCTCACTCTGTCACCCAGCCAGGCTGGAGTGCAGTGGTGCGATCTCGGCTCACTGCAACCTTCGCCTCCTAGGTTCAAGCGATTCTCCTGCCTCAGCCTCCTGAGTAGCTGGGATTATAGGCATGTGCCAGCACTCCCGGTTAATTTTTGCATTTTTAGTAGAGACGGGGTTTCGCCATGTTGGCCAGACTGGCCTTGAACCCCTGACCTCAGGTGATCTGCCTGCTTGGGCCTCCCAAAGTCCTAGGTGAATACTAGCACTCCCTCGTGCTAGATGAGTCTCAAAGTCCCAACCCTCCAATTACATGGTTGATCTTTCAGGTGTGGCCAGCCTCCATCCTGAGTTATATCATTAGCATAAAGTATCAGGCCCCATCATGAATAACAGAAGCACTCCTATCACTTGGGTTTTGAAATTCCAAGGATTTAGAGGCTCCTTCCGAGGAACTGGGGACTAAGGCCAGTCAGATTCTTTACTACACAACAGCTGGGTCTAGAATTCTAGGTTGGCAGGAGAATAGCCATATCTTCCATAATTTTTTTTTTTTTTTTTTCCCAGGCTGGAGTACAGTGGCGCGATCTCAGCTCACTGCAAGCTCCACCTCCTGGGTTCGCGCCGTTTTCCTGCCTCAGCCTTCCGAATAGCTGGGACTACCGGCGCCCGCCACCACACCCGGCTAATTCTTTTGTATTTTTTAGTAGAGACGGGGTTTCACCATGTTAGCCAGGATGGTCTTGATCTCCTGACCTCGTGATCCGCCCGCCTCGGCCTCCCAAAGTGCTGGATTTACAGGCCTGAGCCACTGCGCCTGGCCCATATCTTCCATAATTTAAAGATATTGGTCTGCTGTCTTCTTGCATTGTTTACAACGAGAAATCTGCTGTCATCCTTCTTTGTTCCTCTGTATAACATCTTCTTCTCACTTCACCCAGCTCTACCAAGCTCTAGGTCTTAAGATTTTTCTCTGTATTTTGAGTTTTGAGCGATTTAATTATGACATTCTTTGATGTACTTTTCTTCCTCTTTCTCATGTTTGGGATTCTTAGAGATTCTTCGATTTGTGATGTTACAAGAAAAACTTGGGGCTGCAACGTCCCACCTAAACTGGGAAGGAGCCATGAGACCAAAGAATGACTCAGACAAGTTGAGCTTGATGAGTAGATGAGTGTATTCAGCTTACATACAAGGCGCTCCTGGACTGCAGCAGGACGGCTCTGGACATCCATGCTGCCTCCTGTCTCTAAACTGCATTTTTTTTTTTTCTTTAAGACATGGGGTGTTTTGCCATGTTGCTGAGCCTGGTCTCGGACTCCTGGACTCAAGTGATCCGCCCTCCTCAGCCTCCCAAACTGGGATGACAGGCCTGAGCTACTGCGCCTGGCTCCCTCTAAACTGCTTTTAAGCTAATTTTCTGGATCTTTGCCTATTGTGTTTGAACAGTGATACTGTTTTTCTTGAGAAGTTCTCAGATACTCTCTAGGATGTTTGGTTAGTTCTCAGGGATACCTGCTCCTCAGCTGGGTGCCATTGCCATGGGCCTAGCCCTCAAGTTTCAGGCAGCGAACATATGTACCTTTAAGTAATCTGGTAAAGAACCTGTCACACAACATGTGGGTATATGGTTTTTATCAAATTTGCAAAGTTGTCAGTCATTATTTCTCCCTATCTTTTTTCTGTATCCCCCTCTCCCCTCCCCCTGCTTGAAGTTGTCCTACAGCTCAGTGGTGCTGTTTAGTTTTTTTGACAATTTTTTTCCCTCTCGGTGTTAGTTATTTCTGACATATGTGTGTGTTATGTAACCCTAGCTCTACTATGAGCACCTGGAAGGTTCTTTGTACCTCTGTACCCAGACCGATCCTTGGAAGGCTAGTTATTATAGGATGCTCATGTCCAGGCATCTCCTTGAGGATTTAGCTGGGTAGTTTTGGGAACCAACAAAGGGCATCTGACTTTGCATGTCAGGAATCAAACTGGATATTTGTTAATCTTTGACATGAGATGACACTATCAAGAAAGAATAAAATTGTTTTTAAAAAATAAGCCTTGATGCTTCTGAGGAGACCTGATCCATATTAAGTCCTGGCTAAGGAAATAGCTACTCAGGATCACTTCCCTTATATCCTGGTGCCTGCTAGCCAGAAGATGGGGAGAGGTCATAACAGATAGTCCTAACACAAAGCATGGAAAATCCAGAGTTTATGCAATGTTGAGAGCATATCCACTGGATGAAGTTGTGTATTTTATGCACCTGGGGGTGAGAAGAAGCTGAAAATGCCTTTCTCATTCAACCAAAAACAATGCCATTATATAATTGATACAGAGGTGCTGCTGCATAGGGTAGTAGGAGCACTGATTGAGAGGCTGGTTTGTACTAGATCAGTATAAAAACACATTACGTGCTATATAAACCCTATTGGATACAGATAATGGGAAACAAAGGGGTAGGTTTTTGGCAACTTGGAACATCCATACCCTGTGCAGGAAACATACTATCCAAGAGAAAGCCAGCGCATGCTGAAGTACCAGGCCCCTGGGAGGTAAGCACAGAAGTGAGGAGGTGGACAGGGGTTAGAGGGGTGCCAGCACAGCATGGAGTATGGTGCTTACTTCAACATGGCCTTTTGAGTAGAGTCATATTAACAACTGCCAGCTAGGGGCTCCTATGTACCAGCCCCCAACTAGAAGATAGCCCAGAGAAATATGGCAGGCTTAGGTTTAAGAACTATTGGGATTAGTACAAAGGTACACTTACAGTTTTGTTCAAAGCTTCTGAGCTTTAAGTTAGCAAGTTATAGGGGACATGTGAATACTAATAAGAAATGGTGGTATGCTTTGTACACTTGGGGGCCTTAATTATGAACTATCTTAAGGTTTACTACTGTCCTGAGTCCCTACCTGAGAACTTCTCTTTCCCCTTAAAACACACATGTTCCTGGTTTAGCCCTTGGATACAGTGCGCAGAGATATATATTCAAGAAACTTTTGGATTGGGGTCCTATTGTCCTTTGAGAAAGCATGAACATTTGGCTATACCCTCTGTACTGAATGAGCTCTTTAAGCCTTCTGAATGTTGGTTCACTTGACAAGACAGATTGAAGTCTCAGGTTGTGTTCCTAGGAGGGCAGGAAATAGTCAAGTTGCTGCTAGATCTAGAATGGTTGTCTGAGAGACATGGGTTGTTATAGGAAACTTGGGAACAAGGGAGAAAACCTCTGGGCTATGAAACTTTTACAGAAACTCATTGAACTGATAGTGGCCCTGAGAAAATAACCATATAATTGCCAGTGCTAGGGGAAGATTTCTTGCCCGAAGGTCATGTCCGCCCTCCTCAAAAGCAAACCTCACACAGTTTCATTTCTTTTCCCATCAACAGGTAACAGTCCTTTGGACAGCCCCCGGAATTTCTCTCCAAATGCACCTGCTCAGTTTTCCTTTGTTCCTGCCCGTAGGTAAGTTGATAGAAAACCTCCTCTGGGACCAGCACCTGTGGCACTTGCATGAGGGTTAGTTGAATGTCAGATTCCTCCCTTAAATGTCACTACTCTTTCAAGTGTATTACCTGAAGCTCTCATCCATCAAAACTCTGTCTTTGCTTTCCTCTCCCAGGTTGTAATCATCGTGTTCTGGTTTTGCTTTGTAGGAGCCCCATGTATTTGTGTTTGAATATTTACACAGGAGAGTAGATATTAAGTAAAAGTAGATTTATTTGTACAATTCACTTTTTTTTTAAGTCCGTGATGTCCTGCGGGTATGTTCCAAAGCATTACACTCTCAATTGAGAACTGTCCTAGAGTGATCAATGAGAAAATAAGCTCTCCTCCAGGAGGATCCAAAGTTACACTCTTGATCCTCTCTAACTCAGCTAGTTTAAGGCGGCTGGAAGGGCCCTCTGTGCCTCTCTCTTTGACTTTGAACTGGAGTTCATTTGGGTGATAAAGAGACTACAGGGACTTCACTTTTCCTTCCATGAATTTAGAAAGATTTGGTGCATATAAAGCCATGCTTATGGTCCACCTCCCATGTTTCTCCCCTCTTGAGAGTGATACAAACCTGTCTCTGGCCCAGGGCAGCAACGCTGACAGCTCTGCCTGTGGCTGGAATATCATCAGGCCTTTGGAGAAAGCTGAATGAGATTAATCCATCCAAATCACATACCTAGGCTCTGTACACACATGGAGAAAGCTGAATGAGATTAATCCATCCAAATCA
>NW_012111586.1:4282522-4298040 GCF_000951035.1 Colobus angolensis palliatus
TAACCCAAAAGAAATCCATCCTCTTTCTAGGATTGTCTCGATCTCCTGACCTCGTGATCCGCCCGTCTTGGCCTCCCAAAGTGCTGGGATTACGGGCTTGAGCCACCGCGCCCGGCCTAGACTACTTTTTAATAAAAGACATATTAGGAAAAGGGGAGGCTCCTGGAAACAGTGTTAACTCACTATTCCAATGATAACCCAAAAGAAATCCATCCTCTTTCTAGGATTATTTTTGACTGAAAAGAACATGAACAGGTTGGGATAAGTTTGATGACTGACTTGGGTTTCCTCCCTCAACCCACTTACCTTATTCAAAACAAATTTTATCCAGGGTTGTTCCACGGGCTCATGTCTCCTACCCTGTGGAACTTCCAATTTGTTAAGCAAGGATCCAGATAAGATCACTTACAGTATAAGAATATGCTGGATTGATGTATTTGTTTTTCCAACCCAGGTGGAAAGACTTATCCCAGACTTCTTGCCTGGACTGTATATAAACTGTACTCTCAGAGTAGGTATAAGCTGGGACACCAAGACCCGTGGCCAGATCCCCATAGGTGGCATTGAGTTATTTTTCATTCATTCGATGAATATTTGCTGAGCACCACCAAGTAGAGCCAGGCACACTCGGCTGGGTGCTTAGTTATGCAGTGGTAGCAAAATAGACATAGTCCCTACTTCCCTGAAACTCAGGATGTAGGAGAGTCTGTGTACTGGTTGTTTCCTCTGTAAGGAATTCTGCTCCCTCAAAATCTTCATTTAGCTAACTCATCCTTATGATTCATATCTCATCTTAAACGTCACCTCTTCAGAGAGGCCTTCCCTAAACATTCAATCTAAAGGGGCCTTCTTGTCTTTCTCCATCAAATCATCCAGTTTTATTTTCAAAATAGTACTTTTCAGTTCCTGATATTTTCTTTTCTTTTTTTTTTTTTTTATTATACTTTAAGTTCTAGGGTACATGTGCATAACGTGTAGGTTTGTTACATACGTATACTTGTACCATGTTGGTGTGCTGCACCCATCAACTCATCATTTACATCAGGTATACCTCCCAATGCAATCCCTCCCCCCTCCCCTCTCCCCGTGATAAGCCCCAGTGTGTGATATTCCCTTTCCCGAGTCCAAGTGATGTCATTGTTTAGTTCCCACCTATGAGTGAGAACATGCGGTGTTTGCTGTTCTTGTGATAGTTTCTTATTTGCATATTTTCCGTCTCAATTCAACCACGATCAAGTCACCTTTAATAGAGATACCTTCATTTGTTGAAAGCTCTGTGTCCTGGCGGGAAGACAAATGAGTAGTGGGAGAGAAAGACAAACAAGTATGCGGTTATAAATTATGACAAGCACCATAGAGGGAAAGAGCATGATGCTGCATGAAAGAACAGGAAGAGGGCTGGTCGCAGTGGCTCACGCCTGTAATCCCAGCACTTTGGGAGGCCGAAGCAGGTGGATCACTTGAAGTCGGGAGTTTGAGACCAGCCTGGCCAACATGGTGAAACACCATCTCTACTAAAAATACAAATATTAGCCGGGCATGGTGGCGCAGGTCTGTAATCTCAGCTACTCGGGAGGCTGAGGCAGGAGAATCACTTGAATCCGAGAGGCAGAGTTTGCAGTGAGCCGAGATTGTGCCACTGCACTCCAGCCTGGGCGTCAGAGTGAAACTTCATCTCAAAAAAACAAAACAAGAAAAGAACAGGAAGAGACTAAAGCCAGAGAACCTCCATTGGGTGGCCATGTAAAGCCTCTCTGAAGGATGAGAAGCAGCTGGCACATTAGGTGTGAGGACCCAGGTGTGTGTAAACCATTCTAGGCAGTGGGAACAGCCTGTTCCATTGATACCGTGGGTCTGTTTCATTGCCTCGGTTTGGGAGTAGGACCAACTGGGAGGCTTCAGGGCCTGTTTTTTACCACTGAGACACAAACAGGTCTATGCTAAGTGGCATGACATTTGAGTCATGTGCATGGAACATGGATCTCTGGGCTGTCCTCTTACAATGGGGGAGGAAAAGCTGCTGGTTATTGGTGGGGTGGGGAGAAGTGTTTCAACCCTGCCAAACAGAGTATCAGGAATTGTTTGTTTCTGTGTTACTGGCTGGTGCTTTGGAGGATCACATTGGTTTGCAATATCAAACAAAAGACAGATTGAACACTAAGGATAGACCCATTGGTCCTACAATTTCACTTCAAACTATCACACATTCCTAAACAGAAGGAATGTGCCAAGCTAGACCAAATACCAAGATTCAAAAAGATTACTCTCTCTGGTTCCTTTGGTTCTCACTGTAATGTGTATTTTTTTACTACAGCCATAGCCACAGAGCTGACAGGTAATAGCGGGTATAATGGGGAGAGGGGCTGGGAAACTGCTATGCATGGCGAGACAATATGGTTTGTGATGTTGTGGTTGGTGAAAACTGGTTGTGATGATTCTTCTCTGACTGGGTATGAACATTGGGCCTTTCATATCTTGCAAAGAGGCCCAAAGGGATCTCCCTCTACCTGCTGGAACCAAGGCTCAGAGCTCATGTGCTTGGATGCAGGAATTGCCGAATAGTTCCAAACTTCTGAGCTTAGGGACAAGTCATCCTTATTCCCACAACTTTGCACAGTCAGGTGACTGCGGTGACCAGATAGAGGAAATAGAGGCATCATGTGGTGGCATTTCTTCCTGACTCTGGTGGCCCCTGCCGTTCATTATACAGAGAAATAGCTGCCATGCAACTGGTTTTCATTTCTATCTAAGGGGAGGAAAACTCACATGTGCAAAAGTGTATTTGACAAGGGTTTGGGAAATCCATCCATGAGTTATACTTGTCTCATCTTTGCTGAGCTGTTTCCTGGAACCAACTTGCTTTATTGTGTGGTGCTCCCAGGACCCAGCAAAGAGGTCAGAGAGAACATCATGTCTGAGCACCTTCCTGGACATGTCTGAACCTCAGAGACTAGGTTCCAGCAGAGTTATAGCCTATATGTGCTGCTGCCAGGGTGGCATGAAGTTTGAGTCATGTGCATGTGGCATGGAACCTTCGACTCACCCCTTACAGAATGGAGTAGAAAAGCTGCTAGGTATTGGTGAGGGTGGGGAGGAGTGCTTTGAAGGGAGAAGCCCCAGCAAGATGTATTCCTTTTTGCTTCTTCCTCTCCCTGTCCCTGCCATAACCATGAAGCCTTGAACAAACCTCAAGATCCTAGTGTTTTCTCTGTAAATTTTAATATGAACTTATAAAGATCCTCCATTGCTGATAGTCTAAGGTTCTGTGAGTAGCAGCAAAAAAAGTATCTAACTTCAACCAGAGCAGGCTGTACCCTTAAGCCCTACAAAAAAAGAATACACCACATCCCACAGTCCAAGCAAAGAATCACACGTTCATGTTATAAAAGTTTCAAACTAGATCCTTGCTTGATCTTTCCCCTCTACAGTAAAGCAAATAACTGTGTGTGTGTGGGGAGGGTTGTTTGTTTTCATGAGAGCTTTGGGGAGCATCCTTTTGAGAGCAGCAGGAAGCCTCCCCCAAAGCCTCATATACAGCTAAGCATATGTCACCTCTCTCCTCTTTCATAAAGTTACTGTCACTCTTCGACAAACATTCCCAAAGATTGGTTTTATGAGTCCTAATGGCCCCTAGGCAGCCTATAACTATTTCCCATTGATTAGCTCAGTTCAGACCCAGGTGGTGGCCCACTTCTTCCTGTTGTCAGCCAGTGGCCTGGGGAAGACCGAAGAGCCCTTAACATGGAGCCTTCACAAATGGAAATAGCTGCATTTCAGTGGCAGTTCTATCTTGTGATGTTGCCTGTAGCTGGAATCCTCTGTCATTGTTTCTATGAAAGTAAGTTGAGAGTATGAAAATGTTTATTCCAAAACCACAGTGTTGTATGACAGATGTTCTTCTGTTATACAAAGTCATGGACTATTTTATAGTCAGAGATGTCTGTCTTTTCAGGGAAAAGAACAATAAGCCCTCTGTAGGAGAGAGAGATAAAAGCATGTACTGGACTGAGCAGTAATGTCTTAAGGAGGAGCCCTACAGTGAATCAACTGCCCCCAAATGCTGATGGACAGACAGGCAGGTTGTGGGTCAGGGTGTAGTCCTATAGAAACTGCCTAATACTTTTTTCTTGCATACAGGACTGATGGGCGGCGCTGGTCTTTGGCCTCTTTGCCCTCTTCAGGATATGGAACTAACACTCCTAGCTCCACTGTCTCAGTAAGTAGCCAAATCTGTGGCCATATTTCCTTCACCCTGAGGAAGTACTTCCCTTTGGGTTATCTAGTGTTACAAAATGGTTGTCAACTTTTTCTCCAAAGTCAAACTCAAAGAGGTTGCTTAGAGATGATGCTGGGTGCAACAGAGGACTGGTGTCCCTTTCCAACCATAGCCAGCTCCATAAGTGCCTTCAGAAAGGATGACCAGTGCCCTCTCTGGGAATCAGTTACTTCTAGTGGAGGCAGAGGAGAGCTTGAGGATGAACTTTTGCTTTGACAGTGAGACCAGATATGGGGGCTCCTAAGCACACTTCTCCTACTCCTCCATTCTTATTTCTAGAACTGGAACCAAGAGCAGATAGATCACCTTTCTCATATCCGAAACACTTGGTAGACTCTCCTCTCTTTTTTGCCTTTTTCTTTCAAAAAAGAAGGGAAGAGTGATTGTTATTTGATATCCAAGTTTGATGTGTATGAAGCAAAAAGCTGGACCTGTCTCTAAAACGTTTCTTATGGAGAATGTTTTAGCCTAAAACACAAGAGCTGTACTAATTGCTGCTATGCACAATTGACCCTTAAGTAAGCCCTCATTGAGCAACCTTTTTTTTTTTTTTTTTTTTTGAAACAGAGTGCCACTGTTGCCCAGGCTGGAGTACAGTGGCACAATCACGGCTCACTGCAGCTTCAACCTCCCCAGGCTCAAATGATCCTCCCACCTCAGCCTCCTGAGTAGACTGGGACTGCAGGGGCATGCCCACCCTGTAGCAGGCTAATTTTTTGTAGAGACGGGGTTTCATCATGTTTCCCAGGCTGGTCTCAAATTCCTCGGCTCAAGCCATCCATCTGCCTTGGCTTCCCAAAGTGCTTGGATTACAGGCATGAACTACCACACCCAGCCGAGCAACTTTTTATTAAAACCACAGTCACAAGCTTGGCCAACTTTTTCTGTAAAGGGCCGAATATAGAGTAAATGTTTTAGTCTTTGCAAGCCATACAGAAGCAGGCCGTAGACCTGCTGACCCCATCCCCATTGCTTGCAGCATTCTTCAGGTCTTCCCTGCTCATTGTGCCTTTATTCCTGAATCTCGAGCAGGGAAAAGGAGTACATTTCCTCTCCCAACCTAGATATTACTATCACATTAATCCAAAGATGTCATTGGTCTTTGGCAGCTGTTAAGTTTAAGGTCTTTCCCTAATAAACATCCCCTTTTCCAGGCCGGGTGCGGTGGCTCATACCTGTAATCCCAGCACTTTGGTAGGCTGAGGCGGGCAGATCACAAGGTCAGGAGATTGAGACCATCCTGGCTAACCTGGTGAAACCCCATCTCTACTAAAAATACAGAAAATTAGCTGGGCGTGGTGGCAGGCACCTGTAGTCCCAGCGTCTCGGGAGGCTGAGGCAGGATAATCGTTTGAACCACCAGGAGGCAGAGATTGCAGTGAGTGGAGATTGCAGCAAGCCGAGATCATGCCACTGCACTCCAGCCTGGGCAACAGAGCAAGACTCCATCTCAAAAAAAAAAAAGAAAAAATCCCCTTTCCCATAACTCTTTACTCAAACAAGTGATTTTTTTAGAACCAAGGTAAGTCTGATCTATGTGTAAATATTCCTTTTCTGCAAATTTTAATAGACTTAACTCATTGCTCCAGCTTACTAGGATTCTTTAAAATACCAGTTTTGCCCACTGTAGTTTACATTGCCTCACTAGTTTCATGTTAGCTATAGCTGGTAAGAATACTTTTTGCAACTTTGATCCAAATCATTTATTAAAATGTGGCCAAGAAATAACCCTATGGAGACATCTCACTAGCTGTTTATAACTTCATGTATTATAGCATTCTGTGAGAGAAAATGTGTACTGTTAGCCAAAAAGAAATGCTGACTTCTCACTTGTTTATTAAGCCTGTGACAACAGAGTTGTCTCAGTGTGGTGCTTTAGCTTTGATTCTTCTTTCTTTTTTTTTTTTTTTTTGAGGCGGAGTCTCACTCTGTCGCCCATGCTGGAGTGCTGTGGCACGATCTTGGCTCACTGCAAGCTCTGCCTCCCGGGTTCACGCCATTCTCCTGCCTCAGCCTCCCAAGTAGCTGGGACTACAGGCGCCTGCCGGCACCTCGCCCGGCTAGTGTTTTTTTGTAGTTTTTAGTAGAGACGGGGTTTCACCGTGTTAGCCAGGATGGTCTCGATCTGCTGACCTCGTGATCTGCCCACCTCGGCCTCCCAAAGTGCCAGGATTACAAGCGTGAGCCACCGCGCCCGGCCTAGCTTTGATTCTTAAATGGATTTAGATATTTAAACCCTGGCTCTGGAAGCAGTAGCTCAGGCCTATAATCTCAGCACTTTGGGAGGTCAGAGTAGGAGTTCCAAAAGACCAGCCTGGACAACACAGCAAGACCCTGTCACTTTATTAAAAAAAAAAAATAGCTGGACATGGTGTCGTGCACCTGCAGTTTCAGCTGCTTGGGAAGCTGAGGCATGAGAATCGCTTGAGCCCAGAAGTTTGAGGCAGCAGTGAGCTACGATCACTCCACTGCACTCCAGCCAGGACAACAGAACAAAATCTTGTCTCTGAAAAAAAAAAACAAACAGGCTGGGCGCAGTGGCTCACACCAGTAATTCCAGCACTTTGGGAGGCCAAGGCAGGCGGATCACCTGAGGTCGGCAGTTCCAGACCAGCCTGACCAACATGGAGAAACCCCGTCTTTATTAAAAATACAAAATTACCCAGGCATGGTGGTGCATGCCTGTAATCCCCAACTACTCAGGAGTACTGAGGCAGGAGAGTCGCTTGAACCCGGGAGGTGGAGGTTGCAGTAAGCCAAGATCGTGCCATTGCAGTCCAGCCTGGGCAACAAGAGCAAAACTCTGTCTCAAAAACAAAAACAAAAACCCCAGATCAGTGATCAGTTTGGTAAGTAGAACTTGGGCTGACAATGTTTAACTTGCCTGTTGTCTTTGTTAGTCTTGTCAGGTAATGGGGGGAGTTCCCCAGTCCTGGGGCTGAATGGGTGCTTCAGCATTAGCTGTGCCTGAGGAAGTCCTGTGATAGCCGAGCACCCTCCCTCGGATGGCCTGTTGAGACTGGCAGTGCTGTTGTGAGGAGTCCTCAGTCACTGAGCCATGTTTAGAATTCATGAATGTTTTCAGGTCAAGCCTAATCTTCGGTCCAGATGTAAAAGTAATTTTCTTCCCTGCTGGATTTTCTTACCTGCTGGACACCAGGCCATAGCTGGTCTGTAGGCTGTAGTTGGCTAACCCCTGGCATAATACAGTGGCCAGCTTGAGTCTGGGCGCAGCCTTTACAACCCCAGAAAAGGCACTTCTTCAGATACCAGCCAAAAGGAAACATTGCTGAGCTGCCCCCAGGGTGGCTCTCTCAAGATTGTGGAAGGGATTAAGAGGATGTTATTTGCAGCTGGGCATACCTAGAACATGTCCCAAGTGAGGAAGCATGATTTATTAACTACTTTTGCAGTTCTAAAATTCCATGAAGGTCTGGGCCCAACTCCCTGCACAACCTTTGAAGGACTCCAGTATATTGGGTTCCTCAGGGCTGAGGGCTCTGAAGGGCTGGAGAAGAATAGGATCAAGCACAGACAAGGCTAAGGGAGTGGAGGAAAGAAGACCTGCTTTGGGTTTATAGTGACTGGGAAGTTCCCTGACCATTTTCAGTCCTTCCCCATTCGTGGACTGCTCTGGCACCTGTCTTTAATGCCACTTCTTGATGTTTTCCCCTCTAGTCATCATGCTCCTCACAGGAAAAGCTGCATCAGTTGCCTTTCCAGCCTACAGCTGATGAGCTGCACTTTTTGACGAAGCATTTCAGCACAGAGAGCGTACCAGATGAGGAGGGACGGCAGTCCCCAGCCATGCGGCCCCGCTCCCGGAGCCTCAGGTGAGAGTGCTGTCTGCCCACTGTCCCGGTGCATGTGGATTTCAGCTTGTTTGCATAGCACAGGGGTGGGCACACTTGTGCTATAAAGGGCCAAGACAGTAAATATTTTTAGGCTTTATAGGTCATAGATCTCTGTCACATTCCTCAACTCTGCTGTTGTAGTAAGTATCCACAAATAATATATAAACTTTATTTACCAAAAAAAAAAAAAAAGTATTAGGCCATAGTTGGTCTGCAGGCTGTAGTTTGCTACCCCTGGCATAATACATTGGTCAGCGTGAGTGAGTCAAGTTCAGCAAAGCCCAAGCTCTTTTTAGCTTCAGGTACAGCTCAACCCATCACCCCAGGAGGTATTTAGCAATACTGTCAAGTGATCCCTCTTTTGTTCTGTTTAAGGGTAGTTAGCAGCAGAAATATACTTTAGATTACATCCGATAAAAGGAGAACAATGGTATCATCAATTCTGATGGTTATCTGGCTCCAGAACCCATTGGCCCTGGGTGTATGATCTAGGCCAGCTAAAAAAGTTGCTGCTGAAGATAGGTTGCTGGCGTGGGGAAGAAGCCCATTTCAAAAGCAGAATTAAATGTCCATTTGAATCTGTCTTTATTCTTATTCTGTGAATCACCTGGGCACATCTTCATCAAACCAAACAAACCTTAACAGCTGCTGATTAATTTTTGATTCTCCTTGGCATTAGCTGGTAAATCAGTGCCAGAATGTTAGGTTAAGGAAGATGATGGAGATTCAAATGAACATGACTTTAATGACTGAGCTCAGTATTGCAGGGTCCCCAAGAAGTAATTGATTGGCTGATATGTGCAGGGCAGGATCCCAGAGGAGCAGCAGTTCCTCCCAGAAAGAATCCCCTCAGGTAATGCTGGCACTGCACCAGGAGTGACAGGGAAGCTGGGCCAGACCACGATGACTGGTTCAGGTTCAGAGATTGATGAAGATGGTATCTGGGGCTTCAGTGCGAAGGATCAAGCATACAAATGAGCAGGTGTGAATCTCCAGTGCCTTTCTCTGTCTCATAGAGGAACATCTGAGTCTTGGTGGTCTCAATAACCCATGCACAGAAAAGGGTACCTTTTAGGCCAGTTGAGATTGAGAGGCCCACAGTGATGCTCAGAGAAATCCCTGGTAATTACTCTTAAGTCCTTGGTAATGTGCAGCAGTACAGCAGGCAAAACATGGCACATTCCAGGGAAGAAAGACAGAGTGGGACAGTTGTGGACCTAGCACATCTGGGATCATGTGTCAGGGGCAGTAAACTGGGCAAGACCCACATATCCGTTCAACTGTGTGGCTCCAACTTTGAAATTTTTTAAGGAGATACAACCACACATGAGCCAGAGGGGGAGATTTAGGTTATCAGGGAAGATAATAAATTAAAGCAGAAAACATATTGACTCCCTTCAGTAAATGACCCAGATGTATAATTCACAACAGTCTGGACTGGCCTCATTCATCCCTAAGTTAGGTCCACTGGCTGCAGCTAGTTTGGAAAAAAATGTACATGTGCACCATCTTCCTTTGGTTGCTTTGGTAGTTTTTTTATTTGCTTTGTTCCCAAGAATATGCTGGGGCACACCCAACCCTATTGGCCAAAACTAAGAGGACACAGAATCCTACTCTGGGGAAGGTTATCCTGGGAAAGCCACCAGTGAGCTTAGGAGTAGGTCCCTTTCTAGGTCTTTCTAGCCTGGAAGAGGTCTCTGTGAAAACCAAGCCTAGCTCCATATAGTACCATTTTGAACTGAACAAGGTACACTGAAAACTCCAGGAATAAGAAAGGCTCTAGAACTCAGTACCCATTAAGGTGGGAATATGTAGGCCGCTGAAGATGGTGGGAGGAGCAGGGTCTCTGGGGATGGCCATCTTTCTTCTTGATAGTTCCATAGCTCTAAAGTAACACAATCATTTTTTTTCTTTTTTTAGTCCTGGACGATCCCCAGTCTCCTTTGACAGTGAAATAATAATGATGAATCATGTGTACAAAGAAAGATTCCCAAAGGTAAGGATCCATTTAAAAGGAGAGTAGCAATGCCCCCCAGGGTGGCTGCCTACAGCCAGCCCTAATGGGAAGACTCTGGAGTGAGGGAATGAAGCGCTCCCTCCAGAGATAACCAAGAAGAAGGACAAAAAGTCAGCCAGGAGGCTGTGGACACAGCAACAAGGGCTTCCAGACTGCTTGAGAAGGAGACAGCAGGAAACTATGAGTTTGGAAACTGTATTTGCAGAGCCTTTGTTTCTTCACTACCCAGAAGTAGAGTTATCCAGAGGGGAATGTCAGAAAGGCATCCCACCATTAATTAAAGAGGAAAGAAAGAACTGGAGGCTTTACTTCTCACCATGCATATGAGGATCCATGAGTCAGGGTTCACTCATTACAGGATTTGCCCTCTGGTGGCATCGTCATTTGATAGAGATTTCTTAAGCAGCACCTCGTTACCAGGTGTCAGAGAGTACACAGAGAGAAGTAGGCTGCACTGGCAAGAAGGCCAGAGAGAGCAGTAGGAGTGGGAAACAGATCTCAGAGTTGCTTGGTACCATTTGAATTTTCATTTTCAAGCAGGAAAATGCTTAGGAAGGAAAGTAGGTTGGTATCCTGAGATAGCTGAGAAGTAGCAGTCATAACTCTGCTGCTTGGCTGTGAACTTCCTTGTATATGGAACTAGGATCTTGTTTCCCATTTGCATGTCTCTTTTTCTGTTAAGAGATGGAGTCTTGCTCTGTCACCCAGGCTGGAGTGCAGTGGCGCCATCTTGGCTCACTGTAACCTCCGCCTCTGGGGTTCAAACAATTCTCCTGCCTCAGCCTCCTGAGACGCCGGGACTACAGGCGTGCACCACCATGCCTGGCTAATTTTTTTTGTATTTTTAGTAGAGACAGGTTTTGCCATGTTGGCCAGACTGGTCTCGAACTCCTGACCTCAGGTGATCCACCTGCCTCAGCCTCCCAAAGTGCTGGGATTACAGGCATGAGCCACTGCACCCGGCCCCATTTGCATGTCTTTCGCAACACCACATGCCTGTACACTCTGACCTGGCCTTCTGAAGATAGGCCCTGTTCCTGACTGAGAGGGGATACTGGACTGCAGAACCTGTGCCCCGTGGTCTGCTTTCCAGCTTTGGAGTGGCACTAGACAGTAAGCGTGAGGAAGGAGGCAGAACAATAGCTAGGAATTCATTTTGATGTACTTGGTGTTTATGAAGTTTGGGAGTATATAATGTTGAGAAATGTATCTCATGCTTGTCCTCCTCCTCCTCCTTGTATATTAGGTGTTTTTGTAGCATTTGATGTTTGTGTTTATAGGCATGTTTCCAGTTCCTTCCTATAGGATGAACTATTGTTGGAGAAAATGTGTTAAGATTCCTTCACTTCCTTCTTTCTCCTCTACTCCCACTCTTTCACCTCTTCCTCTTTCATTCTCCACGTAGACACAGCACATATATATGTATGTAAGTATACATTCACCTAAACACACACTGGAAATCAGAAATCACCACCTGGTAGCAAAAGAAATAAGGCAGAGTCTTAGATAGGCAGCTAAGAACTCATTCACAGATGTGTATTTGTCGTTTTGACATGACCATGTATTAAAGAGGAAAGAAAGAACTGGAGGCTTTACTTCTCACCGTGCATATGAGGATCCATGAGTCAGGGTTCACTCATTACAGGATTTGCCCTCTGGTGGCAAATCTTAACACATTTTCTCCAACAATAGTTCATCCTATAGGAAGGAACTGGAAACATGCCTAGTTAGGTCCCTAGAGGTTTGGAGTCAGACCTCTATTCTCCTTTGCTGGGGATCCAGGCCAAGGTTATGTTCCTATCCACAGTCCCCCATTCCAACTCGCCATCTGTGACCAGACAGGTTCACTAAGCAGCTCTCCAAGCACCTGCCTAACTCCCTTGGGTCCTAAGGTTAAGTAAGAGGATCCTGAGATAAATGAAACTCTCTCTGACTTAAAGAACTTCCCAGTTTAGAAACCAGCAGTGCCCATACACTAAGTTTATACAGTTGGGAGGTCCAGTGGAAGAATAGAGGAATGGAAACCTGTTTGCCTGGGGAAATGAAAGACTTCCCAGGGGAGACACGATACTTGAACTGAGATTAGAAGGAGAATTAGTTTGCCAGGCAGGCTTGGCAGGGTGAAAAAGCCATACACAGGGAACAGCATAAACAGACAGGCATGAAATAGCATAGTAAAGGAGGAAGATAGCAAAGACTTGTGTGTCCTTACAGCAAAAGAGCTTGCCCTGAAGGGAGTTGGGGGAGATGGGCAAGGCCAGGTGAAAGAGGGCTTTGAATATAAAGCTAAGGCATCTTGACTTGACTTTACTTGAAGGTGATCTATTAATGTCTTCAGTTATCAGGTTTCCCAAATGCAGTGTAAGGAAACCAGGATCACAGGGACCCCATTATTTTGCTATTTCCAGGTCCTTCAGGCTTAGCTCCAACTGAGCTGGGACTAGAAGGGAAGTGTGTGTTTCTTGCTTTTCTTCCCAGGCCACCGCACAAATGGAAGAACGACTAGCAGAGTTTATTTCCTCCAACACCCCAAACAGCGTGCTGCCCTTGGCGGATGGAGCCCTGAGCTTTATTCATCATCAGGTGATTGAGATGGCTCGAGACTGCCTGGATAAATCTCGGAGTGGCCTCATTACATCACAATACTTCTATGAACTTCAAGAGAATTTGGAGAAACTTGTACAAGATGTGAGTGTCCTTGTGCTGGGGTTCTGAAAAAACCTCTACCTGGTATTGGATTCATAATCCCAAGCTAGAATCAGGGCGTTAGTGGTATTCTCAGTCTTCACAGACTGCTTCTTAGCCACCCTCAAAGGCAGAGCTGAGGGGCTTAGATTCCTCCTCAGTCCCCTGCAATACTGAGAGAAGCCTGCTTGGTATCAAAGGAACTCGCTTGTGTTCCTTTTCTAAATCCAAAGTTGTATCACTCTGCACGAAGCTCCACCATGGGTAGTACTCATAAGTATTTGACTAGGAGGTTTGCTACCCAAAGCCAAAAAGTGGCTCCAGTGGCTGTGACGGGCTTTCTTCTACTGGAAATACTGGTTTAAGCAGAGCCTTCAGACTGTTTTATCCTCAGCCAAGGGAAAACAGGTATGAGGCTTGCATGATGGGTTTAGCCATTTGCATGGAGAGTTCTGTAGTTAGGACTTACATGTTTTGAGACCTGATCCTCCCTGGTGTGAAAAAATCTCTGGGAGGCTAAAGGTAAAGTAATAGAGATGGCCAAGACCAAAGCACATGAGAGTTCTTAAGCACTGCTTAAGCACTGCTTCCTGCACTAGCGCTTCCTTTGCTATCAGCCTCTTGATTAAGGTGGCCAGATGCCATCTCACTCAGACCACAGCGGCTCCATGTTATCCATTAATATGGTTTGGGGGAGAGAGAATGTGCCTGTCTTCCCAGAGCTCATCATGTCACTAGAGAATTTCCCAGTCCAGAACCCCTTATTACCTCCAGACCAAGACCTCTCTCTGGAGTAGTACCGACTGAGCTGAGGGCCCCAGGCTGATGATCAAAAGGACATCAGTGTGTTCGTCTAGAAATAAGGAGGAGCTCAGAGTTTAATCCACGTTTTCGGGGAACAGTTCAATCTAGAGAAATGATTATTGTCAAGTAGTGGAAAGTTTCTAATATATAAAAAAGAGCAGATTGTTCTCAGTACCCCGAAAGACATAATTAGTCCAGTGGGCAGGAGTTACAGGAAGAAAGAGTTTGATTTAATAGGTGAAAAAGTACTTCCTTCTACAAAACTATCTTTTTCTGATTTCAAAAGAAATATTTAAAATCAAACATTGTAGAAGTATAACTTTAGAAAGCCAGAGTCCCGTGAAAATCACTGGTAGATATTTGTTTCTGTTCAAGAAAAGCTTTCTGACAGTTTTCCAGCAATGGAAAGGGGGACCCCAGAGACATTTAGGAATCAGGGATTACTGCATTCGATAAAGGATTAATGTAGAGTAACTTCCAAGTTTCCTGGTACGTTTAAGATTTATCTTCTAAAATGCTGAAGTCAGAGCCTTGCTCAAAACCTTTAGGCGTTTTCCCAGACTGACTGCTTGTGTGGTTAGGTTGTTCGATACAATAAGAAGAGCACTGAATTTGGAGCCAGTTTGTTCATCTGTTTCCTAATTTGCAAGGCCTTTGGAATGCAGAAAAGAATTCAGTGCAGGCTCTACCTTAGGAAATTTGCCATCAGTGGGGTTACAGACCCATCAACATGTACTTAATGAAAATAACAGCTATTACTACACTGAATACTTTATATGAATTCTCTCACTTCCACTGACTACAGTACAATATGATTGATGAGCACTAGAGGTAAGTAGGTTCTGAGCACAGAGAAGGATATGCTGACTCTTTGTGGAAAGTTCAGGGAAGGCTAAATCTTAAACAGATAGGAGTTCACTGAAGCTAGGAAAAAGCATAAACAACCTCTTGCTTGGGCACAGTGGCTCATGCCTGTAATCCCAGCTCTTTGGGAGGCCAGGGTGGGAGGATCACTTGAGCCCACGAGCTTGAGACCAGCCTGGGCAACAAAGTGAGACCCCCCTTCTACACTAGCCAGCCATGGTGGCATGCACCTGTAATCCAAGCTACTCAGGAGGCTGAGGTGGGAGGATTGCCTGAGCCCTGGAGGTCGAGGCTGCAGTGAGCTGTAATTGTGCCACTGTACTCCAGCCCGAATGACAGGGTGAGACCCTGTCTCTTAATAAATAAATAAGTAACCTCTCAAAGGTGTAAAGAAACTTGGTACATTCCAGAAATTGCAGATGAAGTAGTTTGCATAACTACAGTAAAAGATGCCCATAGTGGAGCCGGGCATGGTGGCCCGTGCTGTAATCCCAGCACTTTGGTAGGCCGAGGCAGGCAGATCACCTGAGGTTGGGAGTTCAAGACCAGCCTG
This sequence comes from Colobus angolensis palliatus, assembly GCF_000951035.1. Classification (NCBI taxonomy): domain Eukaryota; kingdom Metazoa; phylum Chordata; class Mammalia; order Primates; family Cercopithecidae; genus Colobus; species Colobus angolensis. The sequence continues at coordinate 4,297,576 of NW_012111586.1, forward strand.
ACCAACATGGAGAAAACCCTGGCTCTACAAAAAATACAAAATTAGCTGAGCATGGTGGCATATGCCTGTAATCCCAGCTACTAGGGAGGCTGAGGCAGGAGAATTGCTTGAACCTGGAGGTGGAGGTTGTGGTGAACCAAGATAACACCATTGCACTCTGGCCTGGGCAACAAGAGCGAATCTCCGTCTCAAAAAAAAAGAAAGAAAGAAAGAAAGACACCCACAGGGGAAAAACTGGCAGATGATTTTTTTTTTTTTTTGAGATGGAGTCTTACTCTGTCACCCAGCCTGTAGTGCAGTGGCGCTATCTTGGCTCATTGCAACCTCCACCTGCCAGGTTCAAGCAATTCTCCTGCCTCAGCCTCCCTAGCAGATGAGATTACAGGTGCCTGCCACCACGCCCAGCTAACTTTTGTATTTTTAGTAGAGACAGGGTTTCACCATGTTGGCCAGGCTGGTCTCAAA